>NC_089582.1:16391681-16765892 GCF_019320115.1 Miscanthus floridulus | reverse complement strand
GTGCAACGAGAGGCACTTGATAAGCAACAGTCAGGACAAAAATTTTGGATCCTTTTTGTTTGATGACATTTCTTTATTTTTGCTTATCGCACTAGTTGTGATAGCGGAGGTGAGGTACATAGAGTCCTACATTTTCTCCAATTGGACCAAAGTAGCCCTCATCTGCCACTATATAAACCATGCCGCTTTGCAGCATTCTGTTTGCATGAGGAAATGTTTGGTTTTCTGTTGCAATGCAAGTGGAAGCTCATGAAGCACGGGGATGAAAAAATGGGCCAGAGTTCAGTGTTGGTAGTTCACCCCAGAAGAACCCCACTTGTTCTTCTCAGGCGTCTCCTGCGTCTCCCGGACCTTGATAGAAGTGTGAAGATACCTGACGCGGTGAAGGTCAGCATCTTTGATACTTTGCGGCGCTACAGGAAGCACAATTGGCACCGATTGGGCAAAGGCACAGAATCTCTACGCCGCAGCCCAGTAAGAAACAGATTTCTCTTGTTCTGCAGTAGAAACAGCACATCTGATACTATACTTACATGGCACATCGCCACATGCATCCTTGAGTTATACCAACACGGTCAAGGACAAGGTTTTCAGGCCAATTTCAATCACAAGGTAACTGCTACTCACCTTTCACGGTACTGCACATACCTAATGGCCTGGTCCCCGGATCTGCTTCCAGATGATGATGAATGGAGCAAGAGCCTATATGAGGCAGTCAAGGAGGACGCTAAGCGTGCCCTGGTGGGGTTCAGTGCATTGGCACCGAAGTCTGAATACGAGCAGGTGGTCCGATTGCTAAGTGACAATTCTTTAAAGAATGAAGTTCTCAGGAACGGTGTGAGGCTTGCAGGGCAATTGATGGAGTTGACAGAAGGAGAGGCATGGATGATGCTGGCTGAATTCTGGTCAGAGATGATCCTGTACATCACTCCCTCAGAAAATGTCAGAGGTCACTTGGGGGCCATCGCGCGGGGCGGCGAGCTGATAACATTTCTCTGGGCCTTGCTTACACATGCTGGGATCAGGAGTTGGCCTGCTGACGTTGCTGGCACTGCTATTGCTTAGAGCTGAATTTTTTTTTTCTGACATCCATAGGTTGGTTTAATTTTGATGTATACATGGTCTGTAGATCAGTATATGGTTTCTCTGTATTGTGTCCTCCACCTTTTGTACTCTTAAATCTTGATAGTGGCGTGTCAATTGCCACTTTTCTTCATTGTTGGGGAAGTTGTGGATTCAGCTAGATTCCTATTACTGGGTTGTTATAACTTGTTATATATAGTAGTATAAGCAGTTAAGCACTGAATCTTCTGTGATCAATGTATTGTTTGTTATTACTGGTGACAAACTGAAAACCAAGGCTAGGTAACTTTTTAATAAATTTCAGTAGGGGCTCACACCCCTCCTGTTTCATAAAAGATAAATTACAACCAAGGGTAGCCTATGGTAGTAGCTATCTAAGGTTAAGCTGCATTTACCCCTAGCCTATGGCGGATCCAGAAATGGGGGGGGGGGGGGGGGGGGGGGGGGGGGGGGGGGGGGGCGGGGGGGACTAAATCATTGAAGGCTAGTAATCGTACTAGCGGCACACCAAAAAAATAAAAGATGTAACAAAAAATAATGATGTAAAACAACAGATTTGAACAGAACAAGTTACCTTCTTCATGAAAATTAACTCACCTTCCAATGCATCAACACGCCGGCTACATTGAGCAATTCTTTTCCCGTTCGATTTCTGCCAAACTTTCATACGGGTTTGTCGTATATAATGAGGTACAAAAAAAAAAGTAGGAAAAAGCGAATGGGTTGTAGACCCACCTGTGACCTGTCAGCCTCCCTACGAAGCAAACCTCCTCTGCGTCAAAACGTCGAAAAGCCAGCGCGCGCAATGTCCGCCACCACTAGCGTTTCCCTCGTCGTCACCGATGCCGTCTGGGCAGAGCCGGAGATCAATTCTACTAGTCAGGCATCCGACGACCTGGCCTGGGCAACTGGCGGCCTGGCCTAGGCCGCTGGGCGCCTGAGCGAGGCCGGCCGCCGGCCAGCCGGGGGGCGGGAGCCGGGTGACCGGCGGCCTGGCCCTGGCTGGCAGGGGGCAGAGAGCTAGCGGCGGGTAGCCTCGGAGACGGAGTCGGACCTCGGAGGGCCGACGGCGGGAGCTGGAGGCGGAGGCGAGCGTCCGACGCCGACGCCGACGAGGCGAGCGGGAGGGGCACGGCTGGTGCCTGGCGGCTGACTGATGGACTGGTGCCTGGTGGTTGCGAGTTGGGCGTGGAGGGGGTTGTTGGGCTGGATCTGAAGATTTGCTCCCTAAATTTTTGGCCCATGACCGGGGCTATCGGGACTGCAGCCCACAGTTACAGGAAAGATGCACCTGTCAGCATTAGTCTCTGCCACGAGGATGGAACATAGTCAAATTTGACAATCAGGCAGTCCATGGCAAGAGGGAATCAGGCAGTCCATGGCAAGAGGGAATTTTCAACGCTTAGTCTCTGCCACGAGGATGGAACACAGTTACGACTGTCATGTGGGTTTGGTGGCTGGAAATGAGTATATATGCTGATTGCCAAGCGTTGGCTTCAAATCTTTGATCTATGATTTTCGCCTAATGAATCCTGATGCCGTCTGGAGGATTTGACTGTCTTCTCTCACTCTCTAGATATTTTCCTTCTAGATTTGATGCCGTCTGGATTTTCCTTCTATCACTGCAGGTCTATCTAGAAGGAAAATATCTAGAGAGTGAGAGAAGACAGCAAGCACAAGCGCACAACAGACCTGCAGTGAAATTTGACAATTAGGCAGTCCATGGCAAGAGGGAATTTTCAACGAATGATGGCACAGACCTGCAGTGAATCAATGATCCTGTTAGATAAGCTACAGGGTAATGTAGAAGCAACAAAAGCTCTCAGAATTTAGGTGCTTGCATTGTGGACTTGCATATTTTAGCGCCTCTGTTTTTGCCAGACTGTGTTTAGTTGTTTCTCTGTGTTATGGTGGTTTCGGCTCGATGTAATGTAAAAAGGCTGATCATTTGGTGTAGTATCTTTCATTTCTGTTGAACATTTAATCTCTGGCGTAAGGACTTGATGATCCATGCCGCGTTCAGTTATTTTGCTAAGGAAATATGGAGTGGAGTGTGTCGTTATTACTGTTATAGTATCTTTATTCTGAGTTGAAGTTGTTTTAGCAAAGCACTTATTGGTTTAATGTGTTTCAGTGCTATATAACCTTATTAAGCTTCAGGACGCTACACTTGGCATCAGGACCAGATGCCCATTTTGTTCCCAGAAGACAGACACTAGCAAGCCACGACACAGCCTGAACCCAAATCTGTGAAACAGTTCGTTTTTTAGGTTTTTTTGGTCCAAAAGCCCAAGACTCAGTGACCGAACGAGTGGTTTTGACTTTTATCCAATGAAAAAGAAAACATTCATACTTGATATATGTAATAATGACTGAAAAAGGAATGCCAACGCAAGGACGATTATTCTGAAGGTCTTGGTGCACCCACAAGTACAAGTACAATAACTAGTAGTACCAATCTACTTGTACCTTACTACCACCGGTTCATCTCCCTCCAGAGAGGTCAGTAAGTGTGCCACAGCTCACCGTTGTTGCTGCTTGTGACAAGATGTATGAATCAAACCCTTCACTTTGCATCAAGAATTGCATACCAAGGGTCAAGCTTTCTGGCATTTGCTCTGGCAACTTCATGTCTCCATCAAGGTATTGCATGACTTGTCGCATGGTAGGCCTAGAATCAGGAATTGGATGGGAGCATAGCAACCCTAACTTTAGCACCAAGATGGTCTGGTTAATGTCAAACTCATCTTGTATCCTTGGGTCTACTACTTTTGTTAGTAGTCCTTTGTGCCATTTCTCGAGTACCCAATCGACCAACATCGATACTCCGTTGTTCTCTCTGTTGTGTTCAACAGGTCTTCTCCCACAAGTGACCTCGAGAAGAAACACTCCAAATGCAAACACGTCGGTGATAGGGGATGCCTTTCCGGTACGCGCCAACTCAGGTGCTATGTAGCCCACGGTGCCAACAACATGCGTGGTTTGCGCATCGATACCATGGTCATACAACTTTGCTAGACCAAAGTCACCAAGTCGTGCATTCATCTCATTATCAAGGAGGACATTGCTTGCTTTAATATCTCGATGGATCACAACTTGGTCCCACTCCTCATGAAGGTAAAGCAATCCTGAAGCGATGCCTTTGATGATATGAAACCTTTGCACCCAATTCAAAGACGGCTTGCCATCTTCAACATGCAAATACTTGTCAAGGCTTCCATTTGGCATAAATTCATAAACCAAAAGAAGTTCACCTCTTCTTCGACAATAGCCAAGTAGTGGCACTAGATTGCGATGCCTCATACGGCCAGTACTAACAACCTCGGCTATAAATTCCTTGATACCTTGTCTTGACTCATGGGACACCTTCTTCACTGCGACCTCCAGTTTGGACATTGGAAGAACCCCTCTGTACACACTCCCAAATCCCCCTACACCAAGCAGGTGCTTGGTCTTGAAACCTTGTGTTGCACTGAACAAGTCCTTGTATGAGAAACGACGCGGCCCAAACTCAACTTCCCAATCCTCTCGAAGCTCAGCATACTTTAACCGTCTCCACATAAATTGGAAGATGGCAACAGCTACCACAAGAATGAATACTGCAGTTGCTATTGGTATGACGATTTCCATGACCTTAGAAGAATTCTTTGAACCTTCATGGGGCAGCTTAGGTAGTTTGTCTACATCAATACCTGGAGCAGATTGATTCATAGCAAAGCTCCATCTGAGAACATAGTGCTGTGAATCAATACTCCCAGTTGTCGATGAGAAGCCAACATATGCTTGGTTTATGAGCACTGTTGATAGGTTGTAGGTTGTTAAGTGGCCTCATGGGTTTGGACATCTTGAGAGGAGCAATGGTCACACTTATCTTAGTAGTCACTTCATCATAGTCTACCCACACTTGCGTTGGCTCATGGCTATTCAGTGTCATGTTTTGAAAATTACCTTGGCTGTCGTAGTACCCGGTGTAGTTGGATTGCACCGAGCGGATGTCATTAACATCGACACCGATGTGATTGTCGCTGATGTCCTGGAACTCAGTATTCTGGATGGTGTCGAGCTCAACGGCAAAGATATGATTGCTTGCATTGCCACTATTCTGTCTATTGAAGAGCCCTAGGAATACCCTTGTACCCGAGGAAGAGAGATTTTTGCTTGGGGAAATGACGAAGGCCATGCCATGGGAGCTCAAGTTTGGAGCGATGGAGAGAATGGCAAACACAAAGGAGACGGAGAAAGACTGCACCTTGCCACCGGGAACACTGTGGAACCTCAGCAGCTCAGGGTGGAACGCGTGGCCTTTGCGCTCCCCATTGCCACTACTCAGTTGGAGGAGGCCACTGGACGTGATGGTCGCCATGCCATCAAGGGTGAAGTTGGCATCATTGAACCCACTGTAGATGAATCCAGCATCGTCAATGCTCATAGTGGCCTGATTCACGGGTAGAGAAACTAGCTCTACTCCTGGTTCCTAACCCTTTTTAGTCCCGGTTTTAGAATCGGGAGCACGAATCCGGGACTAAAGGGTCCCTCCTTTAGTCCCGGTTTCGCGTCTGGGACTAAAGGTCCACCTTTAGTCCCGGTTGATAATACCAACCGGGGCTAAAGAGGCCTCCCGGCCTGACCACGTAGACCGGTCCTTTAGTCCCGGTTGGTAATACCAACCGGGACTAAAGGTTTTTTTTCTTTTTTTTTTGTTTCTATTTCTATTTTCCTTTTTTTTCTATTTTCACGCTGCTACCGGGTTTTTTTTGTTTCTATTTCTATTTTCTTTTTTTTCTATTTTCACGCTACTACCGAACTGCAGGTTTTCTTTTTTTTGTTTCTATTTCTATTTTCTTTTTTTTCCTATTTTTAATTGATGATTCGTTTTGGTTTTTGAATACGCGTTCTACACTGCTAGAATATACGTGCGTTTATAATGTTCAACATTTTGTATAAACTATAGTACGAAGGACCTTTAGTCAAGGATCAGCGGTACAATCCTATAGAGCAGATCCTGTTCAAGTTCGTGCTGCATGGTTCGAGAGCTGAGCTTTTAAGTTAGCTTTCACTCTTCTGAGCAAGCGAGGTGGTGCTAATATATGGGACTGGCCAGCAATTCCAGCATATTGCGTACTGGGCCGGCCCATCGAGGCTCCTATAAACGCCCGGTACTAAAAGACATTTAGTCCCGGTTGGTAATACCAGCCGGGACTAAAGGTATACCTTTAGTCCCGGCTCGTAATACCAGCCGGGACTAATTGATACGCATGCATGTGTCTGACGGTGGCTTACTACTACGTACTAGTGTAGCAGCTAGCTAGCAGAGACAGACTGTTTTGTTGGCTTACACGTACTGACGGTGAACAGCTGATTTAAGCCCGTTTGATTTAAGCCCGGTGAACAGCTAGCTAAAAACGGTGAACAGCTAGCTATTCCTACGTTTTGCTGATTTAAGCCCGGTGAACATCTAGCTAGTGCCCGGTGAACAGCTAGCTTAAAACGGTGAACAGCTAGCTACTCCTACGTACTAGTGTCTCGATCGACTCGCTCCCGTATACGTACGCCCAGATCGGACGGTTGGTGACCTTTAGTCCTGGTTGCAGCAATCGGGACTAAAGATCCCTTTCTAGTCTCGGACGGAGCCTCCAGCCGGGAGTAGATTTTTATTCTCGGTTGCAGGGACCGGCCAGAAGTAAAAGTTAACCTTTAGTTTCGGTTGGCAGCTTCAACCGAGATTAAAGGTCCCCTGCAACAAAAAACCTGCCACAGTAGCCGTTGGGCAGGACCTTTAGTCCCGGTTGGAGCTACCGACCGGTACTAAATGTTTCTCTAGTCCCGAACGCGAAAAATACCGGGACTAAAGCCAAATTTCAAAGTAAATCAAAAGTCGTTTCTCTACTAGTGATTGATGCCGAGAAGGAGCGAGAGTGGAAGCAACAAGGACAGTGTGTGCTGCATCATTGTATATAGGCTGGAGTGTGCAACGAGCTTAGCTCTGACGATAAGGATAAACTCAACTACACATATATATCGGAGCCCCACATATATAAAAATATCTTGTCGGTGCACTGGCCGAGAGTGCACTTCAATTATATAAAAATGAAAACTACGAAAATGGAGTCTTGCTGGTGGTTGATCGACCAGTAGCTCTTAGATGTTGCTGTACCTTGTTAGCCAGGCACGGTCGACGTCGACACAGAAAGGACAAGGGAGATTAAAACACGAGGTAGGCTTCTATTTGGCAAGTTGTCATGTGTCATTAAGCGTGGTGCTGTTTAACTACGCTAGATTTGTACATCACTGTCGGCCTCATCACTGTCGGATTTGTGAGAACCGGCAGTGATGTACCTTCACTGTCGATTATGAGCTTGAAAATAAAAAAATGATCGGTGCTGGGCTAAAACTGGCAATGAAGGACCACATCACTGCTGGTTTGTGGCTTGAACCGGCAGTGTTTTGGCGGGCACTCATCACTGTCGGTTTAAGCCAATAGCCGACAGTGATTAGGCACTATCACTGTCGGTTCTAGCCAAGAACCGACGATGATAAGCCTACAATACAAAAAGGCTGTAGCCGTCCTCTCCTTCCTCCTCTCTTCCATCCCGAGAACAGAGGCGCGCGTTTGGACTCTTCCCTCCACTGTTGCGGCTGCTCTTCACCATGAAGCTAGTGCTTAGATTTTGAAGAATGGCTTGATCTTTTTGCTTTAAGGTTAGTAACAAACATCCACTCCTTTGATTTTGTTGCTTAATTAGCTTCGTTTTGATGGCTACATTGCTGGATTCTCATTCTAGTTTTTTTTCTATTCTAGAGAGCACTTTTCTAATTGGATATTTGTGCAAGGCTCAAATTGTGGTGAATCCATCATCCAAAAGGTTGGTGTCTATGAATACATTTAAATTCCTAGCTAATTATTCCATGGTGGTCAAGATCATCATTGTTAGTATGTGATGCTATAATTAGTTCTTAGAAGTAGAGTAGAATAGTTGTTCTTCAATATTGTGCAATAATTGTGTTTTACTACGATTTTCAATTTACAGGGCCGGGGCTACCAATTTTAATTTTTCAATAATTAGTGTATAATAATATTTTCCAAAAATGGTACTTTCGAGTTACAATTGTTGTTCATGAAGCTCGATTTCTTATTAATTCTTTGGAAAATGCTCCCAGAAAAAAACGAGTTGCCAGAAAAGACATACTTGGCCAAGCAAATGATCTACCCCATCGGCCTCGAGGTTGAAAAAATCCACGCGTGTTCCAATGATTACATATTGTACCGTGGAGAAAAATATAAAGACTTGGACAAGTGCCCCAAGCGTGAAGCTCCACAGTACAAGGAAGGGCCGTCAGATGAGGGTACCAAGGCCAGAGGAGGTCCCGTCAAGGTCGTTTGGTATTTCCCTATAGCTCTTCGAGTGCATAGGCTGTTTGCATATGCAAAGTCAGCTAAGCTGTTGCGCTGGCATAGCGAAGAGCGTAAGAAAGATACAATGATGAGGCACCCCGCCAATGGGCATGACTGGAGGACTATCAATACTATGTTCTATAAGGACATCGGTGGAGAGGTAAAGCATCTTTGGTTTGCTTTGAGCACAGATGGAATGAATCCTTTCAACCAGGTTAGAAGCAATCATAGCACCTGGCCAGTGATGCTCTGTATATACAACCTTTCACCTTGGGTTTGTATGAAGCGGTTGTACATCCAGATGCCACTACTGATCCAAGGGCCAAGACAGCCTAGGAATGACATCGATGTGTTTCTGGAACCAGTGATCGATTAACTAATGGAGATATTTGAAAAGGGCGTGCCAGATGTTTGGGACGAGTACAAAAAGGAACATGTCACAATCAAGGGAGTACTTATTGCTATAATTACCGACCTGCCAGGTCGAGGTTCGTTGTCTGGAGAGAAGACAAAAGGCTATACTGGATGTGTCGAGTGCTTGGACGACACCGATGTGGTAAATCTGCCAAATAACTCAAAGATAGTTTATATGAGACACCGTAGGTTCCTACCTAAGGATCATCCTTATTGCAGGAACAGAAAAGATTTCAACGGTACTATTGAGAAACGCTTAGCTCTAAAATATCGAGACAGCCTGCGATACTTTGAGAACTCAACAAACTAGAGGTTGTCCTTGGGAAGGGGGACAATGCAGTAGCAGCGCCTGATGGGAGCGTTTGAAAGAAAAAATCGGTTTTTTGGAAACTATCTTACTGGCCATTTCTGAGTATACGCCACTGTCTTAATCCCATGCACATCACTAAAAACGTGTGCGCTAACACTCTTAACACCTTGATGGACACCGGGGGGACATCGAAGGATTCACTAGCCACACGCTTGGACATGCAACACATGGGAATCAGGAAGGAACTGCATCCCGTGGAGCTAGAGAATGGCCAGTTAGAACTTCCGGTTGCGTCATGGACATTGAAGAAGGAAGAAAAGCGTGCGCTTATTTCTTTCTTCAATGAACTCAAAGTCCCAATGGGCTACTGTGCGAACCCGAAAATGCTAGTGAACATGAGAGAACTCAAGTTCAACTATGGCCATATGAAGGCCCATGACTATCATGTCATTATGACTCAGCTGCTCTATGTTGCCCTACGTGGTATCCTCCCCCCAAAGGTCTGCGCTCTAATCATAAAGCTTTGCTTGTTCTTCAATGCGATCTCAAAAAAGGTCATTGATGTGTCCACGCTAGAGCAGTTGCAGTGGGACATAGCCGAAACTCTCGTTAGGCTTGAGATGCATTTCCCGCCGACTTACTTTGATATCTCATTGCATCTGCCCATTCATCTTGTTGACCAAATTAGAGTCCTTGGCCCAATGTACCTGCATCAGATGTTTTCTTTCGAAAGATTGATGAAAGTTTTTAGAAGGTATGTTAGGAACAGATTCAGGCTAGAAGGGGGCATGGTTGAAGGATGGTCAACGAAGGAGGCCATTGAGTTCTGCACATATTATCTGGACATCAAAAGGGTCGGAGTTCCAGAATCTCATCATGAGGGAAGACTACGTGGTAAAGGAATGATCGGGGAAAAATCTGTTACAGTTGACAACCCTGTTTCTTTTAGATAGGCATAATTCACTGTTCTCCAGCAAGCCAAGGGTGTGATGCCATACATTGACGAGCATAGGCAATCGCTGCAAACTCTGTATCCGAGTAGGTCACAGGCTTGGCTGGAAAAAAACATAAGGAGGAATTTGTCAGCTGGTTGCGACGTTGCATGCTTGGAATAAAGTTGGGTAATCAACTTGATGCCTTAGCCAGGGGACCTTCGAGTACATATCTTAAGTACCAAGGGTATGAGATCAATGGATTCACATTTTACACAAAAAAGCAAGATTAAAAGAGCACATACCAAAATTGTGGTGTTCATTTTGATGCTCACGATGAGAATGGCAACGTGTAGGCGACATACTATGATTTCATAGAGGAGATATGGGAGCTAGCCTATGGTTCATTGAAGGTAGCTCTTTTTCGCTGCTAGTGGGTCCGGCTCGAGAAAATCAACACTGACAGCGAAGGGTTCACTACCGTTGATCTCACTAAGACCGCATACAGAGACGACCCCTTCGTCCTTGCAAGAGATGTTATGCAAGTCTTCTATGCAAGGGACAACAAGACAAAAGAAAGGCTAAAAGTAGTCCTAGAAGGGAAAAGAAAGATTGTCGGTGTCGATGGAGTGATGGACGAAGAAGACTACAGAGGCTATCAGGAAATGTCTTCATTCGGGGCGAACGTACCCCTATCTATCCTTCAAGAGGGTGACGAACCTGCTTACGTACGAATTGATCACAATGAGACCCTCATTGTTGATGTACCTAAAGATAGTTAGATTATTGTTAACTATGTAATCATTATGCAGATGTTGTGTTAGTAATTCGCACTGAATATTTAATTTATATTTTGTGCGCATCTCTACAATTTAATTATTGACTATGTAATCAAATATTAAGATGATATTCACAAACACTATTATTTGATAATTATAGACCATTAATTAATTATCATAGAATTAAATAAGCAAGACACAATTTTTTGTGTTATTTTAGAATATAAACTAACTGCATTATTTCTATTAATAAATAAATAAAGAAAAGCAAACTAAGCGAACTCCCTATCCTAGCTCAGCGGTTAAGGCCACGCACTCTATACTCTAAGACCCACGCTCGAATCCTAGGCGGGCCAAACTTTTTTGATTTTGCATTTATTATTTAGTAGTGCATTACGATAGGATAAAAGAAAAAAAATAAAACTATTCTAATCGAACTCCCTATCCTAACTCAGCGGTTAAGGCCGCGCACTCTCAACCCCGTGACCCACGCTCGAATCTCAGGCGGGCCAAACTTTTTTATATTTTTTACAAAAAGGCTGTGATGGCAGGCTCCAAACTGATAGTGTTTTTTTATATTTTTTTACTAAAAGATGGCGGCAGGGCTCTTCACTGCCGGTTTTGGTTTTAAAACCGACAGTGATAGCTTCTATCACAATCGGTTTCTCAAACCAACACAGAAGGCCCAATTCACTGTTGGTTTTTAAACTAAAACCGACAGTGATGTGTAGATGATCATCACATGCCAGCCGTGATCCGACTGACCACAATAGTTGGAACACTGCTCCCACCTACCCCGACAACTTTAGTTCAGAAATAAAAATGTACCACGACTGCTAGCCCCTAAAAAATGGCCCTAGCCAGGAGCTAGCCTCTCCATGCATGTTGGTTTCAGCTAGACCTTATCAGCCATGATACAATATTTTCCTTTCACAACAAACCACATATATCGTTATGCATCGTAGTCCACCAAAATGGTGCATAAATGAGGTACTAGAAGAATGCTACTGGAGATAGAGCAACGCCAAAGATTGGAGATGCCACGAGGTTCACAGAGCCATCCGCTGTGGTGCTGAGCTTAATCCGATGTGCTCTGGACTATACCAAGAAAAAAAACCATGTACAGCAGAGGCATGGATTCATCGATGCCACCTTATCATCTCCAACCGGTATAGCTCGTAGACCACCTCGGTGCTGTTGTTTGAACCCTAGTTGGTGTAAGAAGAATGCTACTGAGGTGGTTAAATTATAATGTGTTGATACACATTGATGGTAACATTGACCTATACGCAAATAGGTCTTTGTTATCGTATATGGAATTTTAGTGTAAGGTCTTTGTTATCGTATATGTAACTTATTTCTAATTTTTTGTAAGTTTTTGATTTATTTCATTACTATTTCAATAAATATATCGTTCTTGTTAAAACTTTCTCACTGTAGTATCTAAATAAATATATCCTTTACATATAGCCACCTTCACTGTCGGTTCTATTTAGAAACCGGTAGTGATGTCCATGCCCCCTATATAAAACAAAATGTCGGCCACATACATCGATCCCACCCACCCACGAACTCTCTCAGTCTCATTTCTTATGTTTCACTTTCACTTTTCAAGATATCCACTCTCTCTCTACGTGATTTGGTCATGGCTCCTGCATTTTTCAATGGTATTGATATGTTGTCTTCTCCAATATTCTATCTATATTCATTTGATCTATATTTATATTTATGTTTCTTTGCATTCTACATTTATATATATTCTTATTCCTTACATTCGATCTATATTTAATTGTGTTGCCACATTTTACTTGGAAGAATTTTTTTATGCATATATTTTATGTTCATATTTTTTTGTATTTTATCGATCAGGTGGTATGAACAACGGACCTCCCCCACCACAAGAACCAGGTTTCCACCCTGGCGATGAGTCATTTGCTCCTAATGTGGCCATTCAACGGTTCCCTGTTCCAGCTATTATATGAAATATTTTTCAACATCTTTTGTTTTTGATGCTAACAAATAAGTGTAATTAGTTTAATATCATTGTTGCATACATATATGTCGCAGACTTTATCTCTAATAGATTGGCTGTCAACAGCACTTAGCTAGTTCTTTATCTCGGACATCGTCGAGAACACGGCATCTAATGCAAGTGGTCGGCTATGGATGTGTGAACTCAGTTTTTTCATCCTTGTGAGGGGTTCAAATCATCGGAACCATATCCACGGGACGGGAATACAGAGCCCGGATGTGATAAGCGCCCAATTAAGTGTCGTGTGCATCTGTTTAGAGGCACTTTAACGTATTTGCTATGATGTGCCTGATTTCTCGCACTTCAAGGCACTTACTTTGAATGCTGGTGATATCCCCGTCCCGCAAGCAAGCGAATGGTTTGCGAGCTACAACCATGCGGATGTGGTAAAATGGTCACTTATACCTGAGTCATGGTTATTTGTTGTTTATTATTGTTATAATATTCTCTAATTTTTTTTCTTTTTCTCCACATGCAGATTGCGCTATAGGACCTTACCTATGCTGCATGTGGCTTGTGGGCTGTTCTAGACCAAGCTACGGAGCAACTCGGGTACGATTGGGACTTCTGTAATAGAAACCTTGACTAGCTCACTATAGAAGAACGCCAGTACTGCATAAGGATTACTAACAAGGGCAGTGGTCATTCAATATGTTAGATCTATGGCCGACCATTCTTTCGGTATTGTGAGGCACGAGAGAGTGCACTCATACGGGCATTGGACTTCATTGATATAAGCAGATACATAATCCGTGACATCAATTACCATATATGGCTACAGAGGCATGTTAGTGTGCGTGGCTCGATCGATCCCGACAGTGATTCTGATAGTAATTAATGTTTATTTAGCTAGGTTTTCAAGGTTGTAGTCTAATTAGGTTCTAATTTTAATATGTACGGCTTTATGTGTTTAATTATTGTCATGCATGCAATTTGTGTAACATTTGTTGGGCAACTTGAAATATATATTCCGGTGTCGTATTGGTCTCAAAATTATTCTCAGGCTTGCACGTGCCACGTGTGAAGGAAACACCAAGTTTGGGATTTTCTGGAGATGGTTTGCTACTTTCTAAGGTTTAATTGAATTTCCGCACGACAACACCTATTAATTATAGGTTGAACTGAGTCTACCCACGAAAAGATTTAGAATGGGGCCAAACTTTTACACAGGCTCTAATGTGCCCTAGGAATAAGAATTTTGTGGAGGTGGATGAAAAAATCTATTGGGTCCAAGATGAAATCCACCCTCTTTTGTCTCATTTGGCACAGAGAAAAATATAATAAATAAAAAAATAATCATAAAAACCTAAGATCCTATGTGGGGTCTTAATTTGGGTGTACATGCTTGCCAAAAAAATTTAAAGTCATTTCAACATAGGCAGAGTATACATGCTTCACACAGGTACATATGCCCTTTCAACGAACCATGACTATACACACAGGTTATCAAGGTTTCTGTGGTTCATAGGCATTCTAGTGTTGTATTGGTCCTAAACTTTTTCTTAGGCTTGCACGTGCCACGTGTGAAGGAAACACCAAGTTTGGGATTTTTCGGAGATGGTTTGCTACTTTCTGAGGTTTAATTGAATTTCCGCACGACGAGACCGATTAATTATAGGTTGAACTGAGTCTACTTATAAAAAGATCCGAAATGGTGTCAAACTTTTACACATGCTCTAATGTACCCTAGGGATAAGAATTTTATGGAGGTGGATAAAAAAATCTATTAGGTCCAAGATAAAATTCACCCTCTTTTGTCTCATTTGGCACAGAGAAAAATATAATAAATAAAAAAATTACTCAGAAAAACCTAAGATCCTATGTGGGGTCTTAATTTGGGTGTACAAGCTTGCCAAAAAATTTCAAGCCATTTTGACATAGGCGGAGTATACATGCTTCACAGAGGTACATGTGCCCTTTCATCGAACCACGACTATACACATAGGTTATCAAGGTTTCTATGGTTCATAGGCATTTCGGTGTCATATTGGTCTCAAACTCTTTATTAGGCTTGCACGTGCCATGTGTGAAGGAAACACCAAGTTTAGTATTTTTTGGAGATGGTTTGCGACTTTCTGAGGTTTAATTGAATTTCCACGCGACGAGACCATTTAATTATAGGTTGAGCTAAGTCTACCCACGAAATAATTCGGAATGGTGCCAAACTTTTATATAGGCTCTAATGTGCCCTAGGGATAAGAATTTTATGGAGGTGGATGAAAAAATCTATTGCGTCCAAGATAAAATCCACACTCTTTTATCTCATTTGGCATAGAGAAAAATAAAATAAATAAAATTGATCTGAAAAACCTAAGATTCTGTGTGGGGTCTTAATTTGGGTCTACATGCTTGCCAAAAAAATTTCAAGCCATTTTGACATAGGTGGAGTATACATGCTTCACAGAGGTACATGTGCCCTTTCAATGAACCATGACTATACACATAGATTATCAAAGTTTCTGTGGTTCATAGCCATTCCGATGCTATATTGGTCTCAAACTTTTTCTTAGGCTTGCACGTGTCACGTGTGAAGAAAACACCAAGTTTGGGATTTTTCGAAGATGGTTTGCTACTTTCTGAGATTTAATTGAATTTCCACGCGACGAGACCGTTTAATTATAGGTTGAACTGAGTCTACCCACGAAAAGATCCAAAATGGTGCCAAACTTTTACATAGGATCTAATGTGCCCTAGGGATAAGATTTTTATGGAGGTGGATAAAAAATCTATTGGGTCTAAGATAAAATTCACCCTCTTTTGTCTCATTCGGCACAGAGAAAAATATAATAAATAAAAAACTGCTCAGAAAAACCTAAGATCCTATATGGGGCCTTAATTTGGGTGTACATGATTGCTGAAAAAATTTCAAGCCATTTCGACATAGACGGAGTATACATGCTTCATAGAGGTATATGTGCCCTTTCATCGAACCATGACTATACACATAGGTTATCAAGGGTTCTGTGGTTCATAGGCATTCCGGTGTCGTATTGGTCTTAAACTATTTCTTAGGCTTGCACGTGCCATGTGTGAAGGAAACACTAAGTTTGGGATTTTCTGGAAATGGTGTGCTACTTTCTGAGGTTTAATTGAATTTTCGCATGATGAGACCGTTTAATTATTGGTTGAACTGAGTCTACCCACGAAAAGATTCGGAATGGTGCCAGACTTTTACATAGGCTCCAATGTGCCCTAGGGATAAGAATTTTATGGAGATGGATAAAAAATCTATTAGGTTCAAGATGAAATTCACCTTCTTTTGTCTTATTCGTCACGGAGAAAAATATAATAAATAAAACAACTACTCAGAAAACCCTAAGATCCTATGTGGGGTCTTAATTTGGTCCTACAAGCTTGCCAAAAAAACTTCAAGCCATTTCGACATAGGCGGAGTATACATGCTTCACAGAGGTATATATGCCCCTTCATCAAACCACGACTATACACATAGTTTATCAATGTTTCTGTGGTTCATAGGCATTACGGTGTCGTATTGATCTCAAACTGTTTATTAGGCTTGCACGTGCCACGTGTGAAGGAAACACGAAGGTTGGGATTTTCCGGAAATGGTTTGCTACTTTCTGAGGTTTAATTGAATTTCCGCGTGACGAGACCGTTTAATTATAGGTTGAACTGAGTCTACCCACGAAAAAATCTAGAATGGTGCCAAACTTTTACATAGGCTCCAATGTGCCCTTGGGATAAAAATTTTGTGGAGATGGATAAAAAATCTATTGGGTTCAAGATGAAATTCACCTCCTTTTGTCTTATTCGTCACAAAGAAAAATATAATAAATAAAAAAACTGCTCAAAAAAACCTAAGATCCTATGTGGGGTCTTAATTTGGGTGTACAAGCTTGCCAAAAAAAATTCAAGCCATTTCGACATAGACAGAGCATACATGCTTCACAGAGGTACATGTGCCCTTTCATCGAACCATGGCTATACACATAGGTTATCAAGGTTTCTGTGGTTTATAGGCATTTCAGTGTCGTATTGGACTCAAACTGTTTCTTAGTCTTGCACGTGCCACGTGTGAAGGAAACACCAAGTTTGGAATTTTTCGGAGATGGTTTGCTACTTTCTGATGTTTAATTGAATTTCCGCGTGATGAGACCATTTAATTATAGGTTGAACTGAGTCTACCTACGAAAAGATCCAGAATGGTGCCAAACTTCTACACAGGATCTAATGTGCCATAAGAATAAGATTTTTGTTGAGGTGGAGAAAAAATGTATTGGGTCCAAGATAAAATTCACCCTCTTTTATTTCATTTGGCACAGAGAAAAATATAATAAATAAAAAAACTGCTCAGAAAAACCTAAGATCCTATGTGGGGTCTTAATTTGGGTGTACATGCTTGCCAAAAAATTTCAAGCCATTTCGACATAAACGGAGTATACATACTTCACAGAGTTACATGTGCCCTTTCATCGAACCATGACTATACACATAGGTTATCAAGGTTTCTATGGTACATAGGCATTCCGATGTCGTATTGGTCTCAAACTATTTCTTAGGCTTGCACGTGCCACATGTGAAGGAAACACTAAGTTTGGGATTTTTCGGAGATGGTTTGCTACTTTCTGAGGTTTAATTGAATTTACGCGTAACGAGACCGTTTAATTATAGGTTGAGCTGAGTCTACCCATGAAAAGATCTGGAATGGTGCCGACCTTTTACATAGGCTCTAATATACCCTAGGGATAAGAATTTTGTGGAGGTGGATGAAAAAATCTATTGGATCCAAGATGAAATCCACCATCTTTTGTCTTATTCGGCATAGAGAAAAATATAATAAATAAAAAAACTACTCAGAAAAACCTAAGATCCTGTGTGGGGTCTTAATTTGGGTGTACAAGCTTGCTAAAAAAATTTCAAGCCATTTCCACATAGACGGAGTATACATGCTTCACAGAGGTACATGTGCCCTTTCATCGAACCATGACTATACACAAAGGTTCTCAAGATTTCTGTGGTTCATAGGCATTTCGGTGTCGTATTGGTCTCAAATTGTTTCTTAGGCTTGCACGTGCCACATGTGAAGGAAACACCAAGTTTGAGATTTTCCGGAGATAGTATGCTACTTTCTGAGGTTTAATTGAATTTTCACGCGACGAGACCGTTTAATTATAGGTTGAACTGAGTCTACCCACAAAATGATCTAGAATAGTGCCAAACTTTTATATAGGCTCTAATGTGCCCTAGGGATAAGAATTTTGTAGAGGTGGATGAAAAAATCTATTGCGTCCAAGATAAAATCCACCCTCTTTTGTCTCATTTGGCATGGAGAAAAATAAAATAAATAAAAACAACTCAGAAAAACCGAAGATCCTGTGTGGGGTCTTAATTTGGCTCTACATGCTTGCCAAAAAAATTTCAAACAATTTCGACATAGGCGGAGTATACATGCTTCATAGAGGTACATGTGCCCTTTCAATGAACCATGACTATACACATAGGTTATCAAGGTTTTTGTGGTTTATAGCCATTTTGGTGTCGTATTGGTCTCAAACTTTTTCTTAGGCTTGCACGTGCCACGTGTGAAGAAAATACCAAGTTTGGGATTTTCCAGAAATAGTTTGCTACTTTCTGAGATTTAATTGAATTTCCGCGCGACGAGACCGTTTAATTATAGGCTAAACTGAGTCTACCCATGAAAAGATCCAGAATGCTGCCAAACTTTTACACAAGATCTAATGTGTCTTAAGGATAAGATTTTTATGGAGGTGGATAAAAAATCTATTGGGTCCAAGATGAAATTCACCCTCTTTTGTCTCATTCGGCACGAAGAAAAATATAATAAATAAAAAAACTACTCAGAAAAACCTAAGATCCTATATGAGGTCTTAATTTGGGTGTACATGATTGTCGAAAAAATTTCGAGCCATTTTGACATAGACGGAGTATACATGCTTCACAGAGGTACAGGTGCCCTTTCATCGAACCATGACTGTACACATATGTTATCAAGGTTTCTATGATACATAGGCATTTTTGTGTCGTATTGGTCTCAAACTGTTTCTTAGGCTTGCACGTGCCACATGTGAAGGAAACACCAAGTTTGGGATTTTTCGAAGATGGTTTGCTACTTTCTGAGGTTTAATTGAATTTCCACGCGACGAGACCGTTTAATTATAGGTTGAACTGAGTCTACCCATAAAAAGATCTAGAATGGTGCCAATCTTTTATACAGGCTCTAATGTGCCCTAGGGATAAGAATTTTATAGAGGTGGATGAAAAAATCTATTGGGTCCAAGATGAAATTCACCATCTTTTGTCTCATTCGGTACAGAAAAAAATATAATAAATAAAAAAACTACTCAGAAAAACCTAAGATCCTATGTGGGATCTTAATTTGGGTGTATAAGCTTGCCAAAAAAAATTCAAGCCATTTTGACTTAGGCGGAGTATACATGCTTCACATAGGTACATGTGCCTCTTCATCGAACTATGACTATATACATAGGTTATCAAGGTTTCTGTGGTTTATATCATTTTGGTTTCGTATTGGTCTCAAACTATTTCTTAGGCTTGCACGTCCCACGTGTGAAGGAAACACCAAGTTTAGGATTTTTCAAAGATGCTTTGCTACTTTCTGAGGTTTAATTGAATTTCCGTGCAACGAGACCGTTTAATTATTGGTTGAGCTGACTCTACCAAAAAAAGATTAGGAATAGTGCCAAACTTTTACACAGGCTCCATTGTGCCCTAGGGATAAGAATTTTGTGGATATGGATAAAAAATGTATTGGGTCCAAGATGAAATTCACCCTCTTTTGTCTCATTCGGCTCAGAGAAAAATATAATAAATAAAAAACTGCTCAGAAAAACCTAAAATCTTATGTGGGGTCTTAATTTGGGTGTACAAGCTTGCAAAAAAAATTTCAAACTATTTCGACATAGACGGTGTATACATGCTTCACAGAGGTACATCTACCCTTTTATTGAACCATGACTATACACATAGGTTATCGAGGTTTGTGTGGTTTATTGGCATTTTGGTGTCGTATTGGTCTCAAACTATTTCTTAGGCTTGCACGTGCCACGTGTGAAAGAAACACCAAGTTTGGGATTTTCCGAAGATGGTTTGCTACTTTCTAAGGTTTAATTGAATTTCCACGCGACAAGACCGTTTAATTATAGGTTGAACTGAGTCTACCCCGAAAAGATACAGAATGGTGCCAAACTTTTACACAGGCTCCAATGTGCCCTAAGGATAAGAATTTTATGGAGGTGGATGAAAAAATATATTGGGTCCAAGATAAAATTCACCCTCTTTTGTCTCATTCGGCATAGAGAAAAATATAATAAATAAAAAAACTGCTCAGAAAAACCTAAGATCCTATGTGGGGTCTTAATTTGGGTGTACAAGCTAGTCAAAAAAACTTCAAGCCATTTCGATATAGGCGGAGTATACATGCTTTCACAGAGGTACATATGCCCTTTCATCGAACCACGACTATACACATAGGTTATCAAGGTTTCTGTGGTTCATAGGCATTCTGGTGTCAGATTGGTCTCAAACTATTTCTTAGGCTTGCACGTGCCACGTGTGAAGGAAACACCAAGTTTAGGATTTTTTGGAGATGGTTTGCTATTTTCTGAGGTTTAATTGAATTTACGCGTGACGAGACCGTTTAATTATGGGTTGAGCTGAGTCTACCCACGAAAAGATCTGGAATGGTGCCAACCTTTTACATAGGCTCCAATGTACCCTAAGGATAAGAATTTTGTGGAGGTGGATAAAAAATCTATTGGATTCAAGATGAAATCCACCCTCTTTTGTCTTATTCGGCACAGAGAAAAATATAATAAATAAAAAAAACTACTCAGAAAAATCTAAGATCCTGTGTGGGGTCTTAATTTGGGTGTACAAGCTTGCTAAAAAAATTTCAATCCATTTCGACATAGACGGAGTATACATGCTTCACAGAGGTACATGTGCCCTTTCATCGAACCATGACTATACACAAAGGTTCTCAAGATTTCTGTGGTTCATAGGCATTTCGGTGTCGTATTGGTCTCAAATTGTTTCTTAGGCTTGCACGTGCCACGTGTGAAGGAAAAACCAAGTTTGGGATTTTCCGGAGATGGTTTGCTACTTTCTGAGGTTTAATTGAATTTTCGCGCGACGAGACCATTTAATTATAGGTTGAACTGAGTCTACCCACGAAATGATCTAGAATGGTGCCAAACTTTTATATAGGCTCTAATGTACCCTAGGGATAAGAATTTTGTAGAGGTGGATGAAAAAATCTATTGCGTCCAAGATGAAATCCACCCTCTTTTGTCTCATTTGGCATAGAGAAAAAAAATAAATAAAAACAACTCAGAAAAAACTAAGATCCTGTGTGGGGTCTTAATTTGGGTCTACATGCTTGCCAAAAAAATTTCAAACAATTTCGACATAGACGGAGTATACATGCTTCATAGAGGTACATGTGCCCTTTCAATGAACCATGACTATAAACATAGATTATCAAGGTTTTTGTGGTTTATAGCCATTTTGGTGTCGTATTGGTCTCAAACTTTTTCTTAGGCTTGCACGTGCCACGTGTGAAGAAAATACCAAGTTTGGGATTTTCCAGAAATAGTTTGCTACTTTCTGAGATTTAATTGAATTTCCGCGCGACGAGACCATTTAATTATAGGCTGAACTGAGTCTACCCATGAAAAGATCCAGAATGCTGCCAAACTTTTACACAAGATCTAATGTGTCCTAAGGATAAGATTTTTGTGGAGGTGTATAAAAAATCTATTGGGTCCAAGATGAAATTCACCGTCTTTTGTCTCATTCGGCACGAAGAAAAATATAATAAATAAAAAAACTACTCAGAAAAACCTAAGATCCTATATGAGGTCTTAATTTGGGTGTACATGATTGTCGAAAAAATTTCGAGCCATTTCGACATAGACGGAGTATACATGCTTCACAGAGGTACAGGTGCCCTTTCATCGAACCATGACTGTACACATATGTTATCAAGGTTTCTATGGTACATAGGCATTTTTGTGTCGTATTGGTCTCAAACTGTTTCTTAGGCTTGCATGTGCCACATGTGAAGGAAACACCAAGTTTGGGATTTTTCGGAGATGGTTTGCTACTTTCTGAGGTTTAATTGAATTTCCACGCGACGAGACCGTTTAATTATAGGTTGAACTGAGTCTACTCATGAAAAGATCTAGAATGGTGCCAATCTTTTACACAGGCTCTAATGTGCCCTAGGGATAAGAATTTTATAGAGGTGGATGAAAAAATCTATTGGATCCAAGATGAAATTCACCATCTTTTGTCTCATTCGGTACAAAGAAAAATATAATAAATAAAAAAACTACTCAGAAGAACCTAAGATCCTATGTGGGATCTTAATTTGGGTGTATAAGCTTGCCAAAAAAATTTAAGCCATTTTGACATAGGCGGAGTATGCATGCTTCACATAGGTACATGTGCCTCTTCATCGAACCATGACTATGAACATAGGTTATCAAGGTTTCTGTGGTTTATATGCATTTTGGTTTTGTATTGGTCTCAAACTATTTCTTAGGCTTGCACGTGCCACGTGTGAACGAAACACCAAGTTTATGATTTTTCAGAGATAGTTTGCTACTTTCTGAGGTTTAATTGAATTTTCGCGCGATGAGACCATTTAATTATTGGTTGAGCTAACTCTACCCAAAAAAGATCCGAAATAGTGCCAAACTTCTACACGGGCTCCAATGTGCCCTAGGGATAAGAATTTTGTGGATATGGATAAAAAAATGTATTGGGTCCAAGATGAAATTCACCCTCTTTTGTCTCATTCGGCACAGAGAAAAATATAATAAATAAAAAACTGCTCAGAAAAACCTAAGATCCTATGTGGGGTCTTAATTTGGGTGTACAAGCTTACCAAAAAAAATTCAAACAATTTCGACATAGACGGTGTATACATGCCTCACATAGGTACATCTGCCCTTTCATCGAACCATGACTATACACATAGGTTATCAAGGTTTCTATGGTTCATAGGCATTTTGGTGTCGTATTGGTCTCAAACTATTTCTTAGGCTTGCACGTGCCACGTGTGAAAGAAACACCAAGTTTGGGATTTTTCGAAGATGGTTTGCTACTTTCTGAGGTTTAATTGAATTTCCACGCGACGAGACCGTTTAATTATAGGTTGAACTGAGTCTACCCACGAAAAGATCCAAAATGGTGCCAAACTTTTACATAGGCTCGAATGTGCCCTAAGGATAAGGATTTTATGGAGGTGGATGAAAAAATCTATTGGGTCCAAGATGAAATTCACCCTCTTTTGTCTCATTCGGCACAGAGAAAAATATAATAAATAAAAAAACTGCTCAAAAAAACCTAAGATCCTATGTGGGGTCTTAATTTGGGTGTACAATCTTATCAAAAAAACTTCAAGCCATTTTGATATAGGCGGAGTATACATGCTTTCACAGAGGTACATGTGCCCTTTCATCGAACCATGACTATACATATAGGTTATCAAGGTTTCTATGGTTCATTGGCATTCCGGTGTCGTATTGGTCTCAAACTTTTTCTTAGGCTTACACATACGACGTGTGAAGGACACACCAAGTTTAGGATTTTTTGGAGATGGTTTGCTATTTTCTGAGGTTTAATTGAATTTACGCGTGACGAGACCGTTTAATTATGGGTTGAGCTGAGTCTACCCACGAAAAGATCTGGAATGGTGCCAACCTTTTACATAGGCTCCAATGTGCCCTAAGGATAAGAATTTTGTGGAGGTGGATAAAAAATCTATTGGATTCAAGATGAAATCCACCCTCTTTTGTCTTATTCGGCACAGAGAAAAATATAATAAATAAAAAAATACTTACTAAAACCTAAGATCCTATGTGCGGTCTTAATTTGGGTGTACAAGCTTGCTAAAAAAATTTCAAGCCATTTTGATATAGGCGAAGTATACATGCTTCACAGAGGTACATGTGCCCTTTCATCGAACCACGACTATACACAAAGGTTCTCAAGGTTTCTGTGGTTCAAAGGCATTCTAGTGTCGTATTGGTCTCAAACTATTTCTTAGGCTTGCATGTGCCTTGTGTGAAGGAAACACCAAGTTTGGAATTTTTCGAAGATGGTTTGTTACTTTCTGAGGTTTAATTGAATTTGCGCACGACGAGACCGTTTAATTATAGGTTGAGCTGAGTCTACCCACGAAAAGATCTGGAATGGTGCCAAACTTTTATGTAGGCTCTAATGTACCCTAGGGATAAGAATTTTGTGGAGGTGGATAAAAAAATCTATTGGGTCCAAGATGAAATTCACCCTCATTTGTCTTATTTGGCACAGAGAAAAATATAATAAATAAAAAACTACTCAGAAAAAACTAAGATCCTGTGTGGGGTCTTAATTTGGGTCTACATACTTGCCAAAAAAATTTCAAACCATTTCGACATAGGCGGAGTATACATGCTTTATAGAGGTACATGTGCCCTTTCAATGAACCATGACTATACATATAGATTATGAAGGTTTCTGTGGTTCATAGCCATTTCGGTGTCGTATTGGTCTTAAACTTTTTCTTAGGCTTGCACGTGCCACATGTGAAGAAAATACCAAGTTTGGGATTTTCCAAAAATAGTTTGCTACTTTCTGAGATTTAATTGAATTTCCGCGCGATGAGACCGTTTAATTATATGCTGAACTGAGTCTACCCATGAAAAGATCTAGAATGGTGCCAAACTTTTACATAGGATCTAATGTGTCCTAAGGATAAGATTTTTGTGGAGGTGGATAAAAAATCTATTGGGTCCAAGATGAAATTCACCCTCTTTTGTCTCATTCGGCACGGAGAAAAATATAATAAATAAAAAAACTACTCAGAAAAACCTAAGATCCTATATGAGGTCTTAATTTAGGTGTACATGATTGTTGAAAAAATTTCAAGCCATTTCGACATAGACGGAGTAGACATGCTTCACAGAGGTACAGGTGCCCTTTCATCGAACCATGACTGTACACATATGTTATCAAGGTTTCTGTGGTACATAGGCATTTCGGTGTCGTATTGGTCTCAAACTGTTTCTTAGGCTTGCACATGCCACATGTGAAGGAAACACTAAGTTTGGGATTTTTTAGAGATGGTTTGCTACTTTTTGAGGTTTAATTGAATTTCCACGCGACGAGACCGTTTAATTATAGGTTGAACTGAGTCTACCCATGAAAAGATCCAAAATGGTGCTAATCTTTTACACAAGCTCTAATGTGCCCTAGGGATAAGAATTTTATAGAGGTGGATGAAAAAATCTATTGGGTCCAAGATGAAATTCACCCTCTTTTGTCTCATTCGATACAGAGAAAAATATAATAAATAAAAAAACTACTCAGAAAAACCTAAGATCCTATGTGGGATCTTAATTTGGGTGTATAAGCTTGCCAAAAAAATTTAAGCCATTTTGACATAGGCGGAGTATACATGCTTCACATAGGTACATGTGCCTCTTCATCGAACCATGACTATACACATAGGTTATCAAGGTTTCTGTGGTTTATATGCATTTTGGTTTTGTATTGGTCTCAAACTATTTCTTAGGCTTGCACGTGCCACGTGTGAACGAAACACCAAGTTTAGGATTTTTCAGAGATAGTTTGCTACTTTCTGAGGTTTAATTGAATTTTCGTGCGACGAGACCGTTTAATTATTGGTTGAGCTGACTCTACCCAAAAAAGATCTGAAATAGTGCCAAACTTCTACACGGGCTCCAATGTGCCCTAGGGATAAGAATTTTGTGGATATGGATAAAAAAATGTATTGGGTCCAAGATGAAATTCACCCTCTTTTGTCTCATTCGGCACAGAGAAAAATATAATAAATAAAAAACTACTCAAAAAAACCTAAGATCCTATGTGGGGTCTTAATTTGGGTGTACAAGCTTGCCAAAAAAAATTCAAACAATTTCGACATAGATGGTGTATATATGCTTCACATAGGTACATCTGCCCTTTCATCGAACCATGACTATACACATAGGTTATCAAGGTTTCTATGGTTCATAGGCATTTTGGTGTCGTATTGGTCTCAAACTATTTCTTAGGCTTGCACGTGCCACGTGTGAAAGAAACACCAAGTTTGGGATTTTCCGAAGATGGTTTGCTACTTTCTGAGGTTTAATTGAATTTCCACGCGACGAGACCGTTTAATTATAGGTTGAACTGAGTCTACCCACGAAAAGATTCAGAATGGTGCCAAACTTTTACACAGGCTCCAATGTACCCTAAGGATAAGGATTTTATGGAGGTGGATGAAAAAATCTATTGGGTCCAAGATGAAATTCACCCACTTTTGTCTCATTCGGCACAGAGAAAAATATAATAAATAAAAAAACTGCTCAAAAAAACCTAAGATCCTATGTGGGGTCTTAATTTGGGTGTACAATCTTATCAAAAAGACTTCAAGCCATTTCGATATAGGCGGAGTATACATGCTTTCACAGAGGTACATGTGCCCTAGGAATAAGAATTTTGTGGAGGTGGATGAAAAAATCTATTGGGTCCAAGATGAAATCCACCCTCTTTTGTCTCATTTGGCACAGAGAAAAATATAATAAATAAAAAAATAATCATAAAAACCTAAGATCCTATGTGGGGTCTTAATTTGGGTGTACATGCTTGCCAAAAAAATTTAAAGTCATTTCAACATAGGCAGAGTATACATGCTTCACAGAGGTACATGTGCCCTTTCAACGAACCATGACTATACACACAGGTTATCAAGGTTTCTGTGGTTCATAGGCATTCTAATGTTGTATTGGTCCTAAACTTTTTCTTAGGCTTGCACGTGCCACGTGTGAAGGAAACACCAAGTTTGGGATTTTTCGGAGATGGTTTGCTACTTTCTGAGGTTTAATTGAATTTCCGCACGACGAGACCGATTAATTAAAGGTTGAACTGAGTCTACTTATAAAAAGATCCGAAATGGTGCCAAACTTTTACACATGCTCTAATGTACCCTAGGGATAAGAATTTTATGGAGGTGGATAAAAAAATCTATTAGGTCCAAGATAAAATTCACCCTCTTTTGTCTAATTTGGCACAGAGAAAAATATAATAAATAAAAAAATTACTCAGAAAAACCTAAGATCCTATGTGGGGTCTTAATTTGGGTGTACAAGCTTGCCAAAAAAATTCAAGCCATTTCGACATAGGCGGAGTATACATGCTTCACAGAGGTACATGTGCCCTTTCATCGAACCACGACTATACACATAGGTTATCAAGGTTTCTATGGTTCATAGGCATTTCGGTGTCATATTGGTCTCAAACTCTTTATTAGGCTTGCACGTGCCATGTGTGAAGGAAACACCAAGTTTAGTATTTTTTGGAGATGGTTTGCGACTTTCTGAGGTTTAATTGAATTTCCGCGCGACGAGACCATTTAATTATAGGTTGAGCTAAGTCTACCCACGAAATGATTCAGAATGGTGCCAAACTTTTATATAGGCTCTAATGTGCCCTAGGGATAAGAATTTTATGGAGGTGGATGAAAAAATCTATTGCGTCCAAGATAAAATCCACACTCTTTTATCTCATTTGGCATAGAGAAAAATAAAATAAATAAAATTGATCTGAAAAACCTAAGATTCTGTGTGGGGTCTTAATTTGGGTCTACATGCTTGCCAAAAAAATTTCAAGCCATTTTGACATAGGTGGAGTATACATGCTTCACAGAGGTACATGTGCCCTTTCAATGAACCATGACTATACACATAGATTATCAAAGTTTCTGTGGTTCATAGCCATTCCGGTGCTATATTGGTCTCAAACTTTTTCTTAGGCTTGCACGTGTCACGTGTGAAGAAAACACCAAGTTTGGGATTTTTCGAAGATGGTTTGCTACTTTCTGAGATTTAATTGAATTTCCACGCGACGAGACCGTTTAATTATAGGTTGAACTGAGTCTACCCACGAAAAGATCCAAAATGGTGCCAAACTTTTACATAGGATCTAATGTGCCCTAGGGATAAGATTTTTATGGAGGTGGATAAAAAATCTATTGGGTCTAAGATAAAATTCACCCTCTTTTGTCTCATTCGGCACAGAGAAAAATATAATAAATAAAAAACTGCTTAGAAAAACCTAAGATCCTATATGGGGCCTTAATTTGGGTGTACATGATTGCTAAAAAAATTTCAAGCCATTTCGACATAGAGGTACATGTGCCCTTTCATCGAACCATGACTATACACATAGGTTATAAGGGTTCTGTGGTTCATAGGCATTCCGGTGTCGTATTGGTCTTAAACTATTTCTTAGGCTTGCACGTGCCACGTGTGAAGGAAACACTAAGTTTGGGATTTTCTGGAAATGGTTTGCTACTTTCTGAGGTTTAATTGAATTTTCGCATGATGAGACCGTTTAATTATTGGTTGAACTGAGTCTACCCACGAAAAGATTCGGAATGGTGCCAGACTTTTACATAGGCTCCAATGTGCCCTAGGGATAAGAATTTTGTGGAGATGGATAAAAAATCTATTGGGTTCAAGATGAAATTCACCTTCTTTTGTCTTATTCGTCACGGAGAAAAATATAATAAATAAAACAACTACTCAGAAAAACCTAAGATCCTATGTGGGGTCTTAATTTGGTCCTACAAGCTTGCCAAAAAAACTTCAAGCCATTTCGACATAGGCGGAGTATACATGCTTCACAGAGGTATATATGCCCCTTCATCAAACCACGACTATACACATAGTTTATCAATGTTTCTGTGGTTCATAGGCATTACGGTGTTGTATTGATCTCAAACTGTTTATTAGGCTTGCACGTGCCACGTGTGAAGGAAACACGAAGGTTGGGATTTTCCGGAAATGGTTTGCTACTTTCTGAGGTTTAATTGAATTTCCGCGCGACGAGACCGTTTAATTATAGGTTGAACTGAGTCTACCCACGAAAAAATCTGGAATGGTGCCAAACTTTTACATAGGCTCCAATGTGCCCTTGGGATAAAAATTTTGTGGAGATGGATAAAAAATCTATTGGGTTCAAGATGAAATTCACCTCCTTTTGTCTTATTCGTCACAAAGAAAAATATAATAAATAAAAAAACTGCTCAAAAAAACCTAAGATTCTATGTGGGGTCTTAATTTGGGTGTACAAGCTTGCCAAAAAAAAAATTCAAGCCATTTCGACATAGACAGAGCATACATGCTTCACAGAGGTACATGTGCCCTTTCATCGAACCATGGCTATACACATAGGTTATCAAGGTTTCTGTGGTTTATAGGCATTTCAGTGTCGTATTGGACTCAAACTGTTTCTTAGTCTTGCACGTGCCACGTGTGAAGGAAACACCAAGTTTGGAATTTTTCGAAGATGGTTTGCTACTTTCTGATGTTTAATTGAATTTCCGCGCGATGAGACCGTTTAATTATAGGTTGAACTGAGTCTACCTACGAAAAGATCCAGAATGGTGCCAAACTTCTACACAGGATCTAATGTGCCATAAGAATAAGATTTTTGTTGAGGTGGATAAAAAATGTATTGGGTCCAAGATAAAATTCACCCTCTTTTATTTCATTTAGCACAGAGAAAAATATAATAAATAAAAAAACTGCTCAGAAAAACCTAAGATCCTATGTGGGGTCTTAATTTGGGTGTACATGCTTGCCAAAAAATTTCAAGCCATTTTGACATAAACGGAGTATACATACTTCACAGAGGTACATGTGCCCTTTCATCGAACCATGACTATACACATAGGTTATCAAGGTTTCTATGGTACATAGGCATTTCGATGTCGTATTGGTCTCAAACTATTTCTTAGGCTTGCACGTGCCACATGTGAAGGAAACACTAAGTTTGGGATTTTTCGGAGATGGTTTGCTACTTTCTGAGGTTTAATTGAATTTACGCGTAACGAGACCGTTTAATTTTAGGTTGAGCTGAGTCTACCCACGAAAAGATCTAGAATGGTGCCGACCTTTTACATAGGCTCTAATATACCCTAGGGATAAGAATTTTGTGGAGGTGGATGAAAAAATCTATTGGATCCAACATGAAATCCACCCTCTTTTGTCTTATTCGGCATAGAGAAAAATATAATAAATAAAAAAACTACTCAGAAAAACCTAAGATCCTATGTGGGGTCTTAATTTGGGTGTACAAGCTTGCTAAAAAAATTTCAAGCCATTTCCACATAGACGGAGTATACATGCTTCACAGAGGTACATGTGCCCTTTCATCGAACCATGACTATACACAAAGGTTCTCAAGATTTCTGTGGTTCATAGGCATTTCGGTGTCGTATTGGTCTCAAATTGTTTCTTAGGCTTGCACGTGCCACATGTGAAGGAAACACCAAGTTTGAGATTTTCCGGAGATGGTTTGCTACTTTCTGAGGTTTAATTGAATTTTCACGCGATGAGACCGTTTAATTATAGGTTGAACTGAGTCTACCCACAAAATGATCTAGAATAGTGCCAAACTTTTATATAGGCTCTAATGTGCCCTAGGGATAAGAATTTTGTAGAGGTGGATGAAAAAATCTATTGCGTCCAAGATAAAATCCACCCTCGTTTGTCTCATTTGGCATGGAGAAAAATAAAATAAATAAAAACAACTCAGAAAAACCGAAGATCCTGTGTGGGGTCTTAATTTGGGTCTACATGCTTGCCAAAAAAATTTCAAACAATTTCGACATAGGCGGAGTATACATGCTTCATAGAGGTACATGTGCCCTTTCAATGAACCATGACTATACACATAGGTTATCAAGGTTTTTGTGGTTTATAGCCATTTTGGTGTCGTATTGGTCTCAAACTTTTTCTTAGGCTTGCACGTGCCACGTGTGAAGAAAATACCAAGTTTGGGATTTTTCAGAAATAGTTTGCTACTTTCTGAGATTTAATTGAATTTCCGCGCGACGAGACCGTTTAATTATAGGCTAAACTGAGTCTTACCCATGAAAAGATCCAGAATGCTGCCAAACTTTTACACAAGATCTAATGTGTCCTAAGGATAAGATTTTTGTGGAGGTGGATAAAAAATCTATTGGGTCCAAGATGAAATTCACCCTCTTTTGTCTCATTCGGCACGAAGAAAAATATAATAAATAAAAAAACTACTCAGAAAAACCTAAGATCCTATATGAGGTCTTAATTTGGGTGTACATGATTGTCAAAAAAATTTCGAGCCATTTTGACATAGACGGAGTATACATGCTTCACAGAGGTACAGGTGCCCTTTCATCGAACCATGACTGTACACATATATTATCAAGGTTTCTATGGTACATAGGCATTTTTGTGTCGTATTGGTCTCAAACTGTTTCTTAGGCTTGCACGTGCCACATGTGAAGGAAACACCAAGTTTGGGATTTTTCGAAGATGGTTTGCTACTTTCTGAGGTTTAATTGAATTTCCACGTGACGAGACCGTTTAATTATAGGTTGAACTGAGTCTACCCATAAAAAGATCTAGAATGGTGCCAATCTTTTATACAGGCTCTAATGTGCCCTAGGGATAAGAATTTTATAGAGGTGGATGAAAAAATCTATTGGATCCAAGATGAAATTCACCATCTTTTGTCTCATTCGGTACAGAAAAAAATATAATAAATAAAAAAACTACTCAGAAAAACCTAAGATCCTATGTGGGATCTTAATTTGGGTGTATAAGCTTGCCAAAAAAAATTCAAGCCATTTTGACTTAGGCGGAGTATACATGCTTCACATAGGTACATGTGCCTCTTCATCGAACTATGACTATATACATAGGTTATCAAGGTTTCTGTGGTTTATATCATTTTGGTTTCGTATTGGTCTCAAACTATTTCTTAGGCTTGCACGTCCCACGTGTGAAGGAAACACCAAGTTTAGGATTTTTCAAAGATGCTTTGCTACTTTCTGAGGTTTAATTGAATTTCCGTGCAACGAGACCGTTTAATTATTGGTTGAGCTGACTCTACCAAAAAAAGATCAGGAATAGTGCCAAACTTTTACACAGGCTCCATTGTGCCCTAGGGATAAGAATTTTGTGGATATGGATAAAAAATGTATTGGGTCCAAGATGAAATTCACCCTCTTTTGTCTCATTCGGCTCAGAGAAAAATATAATAAATAAAAAACTGCTCAGAAAAACCTAAAATCCTATGTGGGGTCTTAATTTGGGTGTACAAGCTTGCAAAAAAAATTTCAAACTATTTCGACATAGACGGTGTATACATGCTTCACAGAGGTACATCTACCCTTTTATTGAACCATGACTATACACATAGGTTATCGAGGTTTGTGTGGTTTATTGGCATTTTGGTGTCGTATTGCTCTCAAACTATTTCTTAGGATTGCACGTGCCACGTGTGAAAGAAACACCAAGTTTGGGATTTTCCGAAGATGGTTTGCTACTTTCTGAGGTTTAATTGAATTTCCACGCGACAAGACCGTTTAATTATAGGTTGAACTGAGTCTACCCCGAAAAGATACAGAATGGTGCCAAACTTTTACACAGGCTCCAATGTGCCCTAAGGATAAGAATTTTATGGAGGTGGATGAAAAAATCTATTGGGTCCAAGATAAAATTCACCCTCTTTTGTCTCATTCGGCATAGAGAAAAATATAATAAATAAAAAACTGCTCAGAAAAACCTAAGATCCTATGTGGAGTCTTAATTTGGGTGTACAAGCTAGTCAAAAAAACTTCAAGCCATTTCGATATAGGCGGAGTATACATGCTTTCACAGAGGTACATATGCCCTTTCATCGAACCACGACTATACACATAGGTTATCAAGGTTTCTGTGGTTCATAGGCATTCTGGTGTCAGATTGGTCTCAAACTATTTCTTTGGCTTGCACGTGCCACGTGTGAAGGAAACACCAAGTTTAGGATTTTTTGGAGATGGTTTGCTATTTTCTGAGGTTTAATTGAATTTACGCGCGATGAGACCGTTTAATTATGGGTTGAGCTGAGTCTACCCACGAAAAGATCTGGAATGGTGCCAACCTTTTACATAGGCTCCAATGTGCCCTAAGGATAAGAATTTTGTGGAGGTGGATAAAAAATCTATTGGATTCAAGATGAAATCCACCCTCTTTTGTCTTATTCGGCACAGAGAAAAATATAATAAATAAAAAAACTACTCAGAAAAACCTAAGATCCTGTGTGGGGTCTTAATTTGGGTGTACAAGCTTGCTAAAAAAATTTCAATCCATTTCGACATAGACGGAGTATACATGCTTCACAGAGGTACATGTGCCCTTTCATCGAACCATGACTATACACAAAGGTTCTCAAGATTTCTGTGGTTCATAGGCATTTCGGTGTCGTATTGGTCTCAAATTGTTTCTTAGGCTTGCACGTGCCACGTGTGAAGGAAAAACCAAGTTTGGGATTTTCCGGAGATGGTTTGCTACTTTCTGAGGTTTAATTGAATTTTCGCGCGACGAGACCGTTTAATTATAGGTTGAACTGAGTCTACCCACGAAATGATCTAGAATGGTGCCAAACTTTTATATAGGCTCTAATGTACCCTAGGGATAAGAATTTTGTAGAGGTGGATGAAAAAATCTATTGCGTCCAAGATGAAATCCACCCTCTTTTGTCTCATTTGGCATAGAGAAAAAAAATAAATAAAAACAACTCAGAAAAAACTAAGATCCTGTGTGGGGTCTTAATTTGGGTCTACATGCTTGCCAAAAAAATTTCAAACAATTTCGACATAGACGGAGTATACATGCTTCATAGAGGTACATATGCCCTTTCAATGAACCATGACTATACACATAGATTATCAAGGTTTTTGTGGTTTATAGCCATTTTGGTGTCGTATTGGTCTCAAACTTTTTCTTAGGCTTGCACGTGCCACGTGTGAAGAAAATACCAAGTTTGGGATTTTCCAGAAATAGTTTGCTACTTTCTGAGATTTAATTGAATTTCCGCGCGACGAGACCATTTAATTATAGGCTGAACTGAGTCTACCCATGAAAAGATCCAGAATGCTGCCAAACTTTTACACAAGATCTAATGTGTCCTAAGCATAAGATTTTTGTGGAGGTGGATAAAAAATCTATTGGGTCCAAGATAAAATTCACCCTCTTTTGTCTCATTCGGCACGAAGAAAAATATAATAAATAAAAAAACTACTCAGAAAAACCTAAGATCCTATATGAGGTCTTAATTTGGGTGTATATGATTGTCGAAAAAATTTCGAGCCATTTCGACATAGACGGAGTATACATGCTTCACAGAGGTACAAGTGCCCTTTCATCGAACCATGACTGTACACATATGTTATCAAGGTTTCTATGGTACATAGGCATTTTTGTGTCGTATTGGTCTCAAACTGTTTCTTAGGCTTGCATGTGCCACATGTGAAGGAAACACCAAGTTTGGGATTTTTCGGAGATGGTTTGCTACTTTCTGAGGTTTAATTGAATTTCCACGCGACGAGACCGTTTAATTATAGGTTGAGCTGAGTCTACTCATGAAAAGATCTAGAATGGTGCCAATCTTTTACACAGGCTCTAATGTGCCCTAGGAATAAGAATTTTATAGAGGTGGATGAAAAAATCTATTGGATCCAAGATGAAATTCACCATCTTTTGTCTCATTCGGTACAGAGAAAAATATAATAAATAAAAAAACTACTCAAAAAAACCTAAGATCCTATGTGAGATCTTAATTTGGGTGTATAAGCTTGCCAAAAAAATTTAAGCCATTTTGACATAGGTGGAGTATGCATGCTTCACATAGGTACATGTGCCTCTTCATCGAACCATGACTATGAACATAGGTTATCAAGGTTTCTGTGGTTTATATGCATTTTGGTTTTGTATTGGTCTCAAACTATTTCTTAGGCTTGCACGTGCCACGTGTGAACGAAACACCAAGTTTATGATTTTTCAGAGATAGTTTGCTACTTTCTGAGGTTTAATTGAATTTTCGCGCGACGAGACCATTTAATTATTGGTTGAGCTAACTCTACCCAAAAAAGATCCGAAATAGTGCCAAACTTCTACACGGGCTCCAATGTGCCCTAGGGATAAGAATTTTGTGGATATGGATAAAAAAATGTATTGGGTCTAAGATGAAATTCACCCTCTTTTGTCTCATTCGGCACAGAGAAAAATATAATAAATAAAAAACTGCTCAGAAAAACCTAAGATCCTATGTGGGGTCTTAATTTGGGTGTACAAGCTTGCCAAAAAAAATTCAAACAATTTCGACATAGACGGTGTATACATGCTTCACATAGGTACATCTGCCCTTTCATCGAACCATGACTATACACATAGGTTATCAAGGTTTCTATGGTTCATAGGCATTTTGGTGTCGTATTGGTCTCAAACTATTTCTTAGGCTTGCACGTGCCACGTGTGAAAGAAACACCAAGTTTGGGATTTTTCGAAGATGGTTTGCTACTTTCTGAGGTTTAATTGAATTTCCACGCGACGAGACCGTTTAATTATAGGTTGAACTGAGTCTACCCACGAAAAGATCCAGAATGGTGCCAAACTTTTACACAAGCTCGAATGTGCCCTAAGGATAAGGATTTTATGGAGGTGGATGAAAAAATCTATTGGGTCCAAGATGAAATTCACCCTCTTTTGTCTCATTCGGCACAGAGAAAAATATAATAAATAAAAAAACTGCTCAAAAAAACCTAAGATCCTATGTGGGGTCTTAATTTGGGTGTACAATCTTATCAAAAAAACTTCAAGCCATTTTGATATAGGCGGAGTATACATGCTTCACAGAGGTACAGGTGCCCTTTCATCGAACCATGACTGTACACATATATTATCAAGGTTTCTATGGTACATAGGCATTTTTGTGTCGTATTGGTCTCAAACTGTTTCTTAGGCTTGCACGTGCCACATGTGAAGGAAACACCAAGTTTGGGATTTTTCGAAGATGGTTTGCTACTTTCTGAGGTTTAATTGAATTTCCACGCGACGAGACCGTTTAATTATAGGTTGAACTGAGTCTACCCATAAAAAGATCTAGAATGGTGCCAATCTTTTATACAGGCTCTAATGTGCCCTAGGGATAAGAATTTTATAGAGGTGGATGAAAAAATCTATTGGATCCAAGATGAAATTCACCATCTTTTGTCTCATTCAGTACAGAAAAAAATATAATAAATAAAAAAACTACTCAGAAAAACCTAAGATCCTATGTGGGATCTTAATTTGGGTGTATAAGCTTGCCAAAAAAAATTCAAGCCATTTTGACTTAGGCGGAGTATACATGCTTCACATAGGTACATGTGCCTCTTCATCGAACTATGACTATATACATAGGTTATCAAGGTTTCTGTGGTTTATATCATTTTGGTTTCGTATTGGTCTCAAACTATTTCTTAGGCTTGCACGTCCCACGTGTGAAGGAAACACCAAGTTTAGGATTTTTCAAAGATGCTTTGCTACTTTCTGAGGTTTAATTGAATTTCCGTGCAACGAGACCGTTTAATTATTGGTTGAGCTGACTCTACCAAAAAAAGATCAGGAATAGTGCCAAACTTTTACACAGGCTCCATTGTGCCCTAGGGATAAGAATTTTGTGGATATGGATAAAAAATGTATTGGGTCCAAGATGAAATTCACCCTCTTTTGTCTCATTCGGCTCAGAGAAAAATATAATAAATAAAAAACTGCTCAGAAAAACCTAAAATCCTATGTGGGGTCTTAATTTGGGTGTACAAGCTTGCAAAAAAAATTTCAAACTATTTCGACATAGACGGTGTATACATGCTTCACAGAGGTACATCTACCCTTTTATTGAACCATGACTATACACATAGGTTATCGAGGTTTGTGTGGTTTATTGGCATTTTGGTGTCGTATTGGTCTCAAACTATTTCTTAGGATTGCACGTGCCACGTGTGAAAGAAACACCAAGTTTGGGATTTTCCGAAGATGGTTTGCTACTTTCTGAGGTTTAATTGAATTTCCACGCGACAAGACCGTTTAATTATAGGTTGAACTGAGTCTACCCCGAAAAGATACAGAATGGTGCCAAACTTTTACACAGGCTCCAATGTGCCCTAAGGATAAGAATTTTATGGAGGTGGATGAAAAAATCTATTGGGTCCAAGATAAAATTCACCCTCTTTTGTCTCATTCGGCATAGAGAAAAATATAATAAATAAAAAACTGCTCAGAAAAACCTAAGATCCTATGTGGAGTCTTAATTTGGGTGTACAAGCTAGTCAAAAAAACTTCAAGCCATTTCGATATAGGCGGAGTATACATGCTTTCACAGAGGTACATATGCCCTTTCATCGAACCACGACTATACACATAGGTTATCAAGGTTTCTGTGGTTCATAGGCATTCTGGTGTCAGATTGGTCTCAAACTATTTCTTTGGCTTGCACGTGCCACGTGTGAAGGAAACACCAAGTTTAGGATTTTTTGGAGATGGTTTGCTATTTTCTGAGGTTTAATTGAATTTACGCGCGACGAGACCGTTTAATTATGGGTTGAGCTGAGTCTACCCACGAAAAGATCTGGAATGGTGCCAACCTTTTACATAGGCTCCAATGTGCCCTAAGGATAAGAATTTTGTGGAGGTGGATAAAAAATCTATTGGATTCAAGATGAAATCCACCCTCTTTTGTCTTATTCGGCACAGAGAAAAATATAATAAATAAAAAAACTACTCAGAAAAACCTAAGATCCTGTGTGGGGTCTTAATTTGGGTGTACAAGCGTGCTAAAAAAATTTCAATCCATTTCGACATAGACGGAGTATACATGCTTCACAGAGGTACATGTACCCTTTCATCGAACCATGACTATACACAAAGGTTCTCAAGATTTCTGTGGTTCATAGGCATTTCGGTGTCGTATTGGTCTCAAATTGTTTCTTAGGCTTGCACGTGCCACGTGTGAAGGAAAAATCAAGTTTGGGATTTTCCGGAGATGGTTTGCTACTTTCTGAGGTTTAATTGAATTTTCGCGCGACGAGACCGTTTAATTATAGGTTGAACTGAGTCTACCCACGAAATGATCTAGAATGGTGCCAAACTTTTATATAGGCTCTAATGTACCCTAGGGATAAGAATTTTGTAGAGGTGGATGAAAAAATCTATTGCGTCCAAGATGAAATCCACCCTCTTTTGTCTCATTTGGCATAGAGAAAAAAAATAAATAAAAACAACTCAGAAAAAACTAAGATCCTGTGTGGGGTCTTAATTTGGGTCTACATGCTTGCCAAAAAAATTTCAAACAATTTCGACATAGACGGAGTATACATGCTTCATAGAGGTACATATGCCCTTTCAATGAACCATGACTATACACATAGATTATCAAGGTTTTTGTGGTTTATAGCCATTTTGGTGTCGTATTGGTCTCAAACTTTTTCTTAGGCTTGCACGTGCCACGTGTGAAGAAAATACCAAGTTTGGGATTTTCCAGAAATAGTTTGCTACTTTCTGAGATTTAATTGAATTTCCGCGCGACGAGACCATTTAATTATAGGCTGAACTGAGTCTACCCATGAAAAGATCCAGAATGCTGCCAAACTTTTACACAAGATCTAATGTGTCCTAAGCATAAGATTTTTGTGGAGGTGGATAAAAAATCTATTGGGTCCAAGATAAAATTCACCCTCTTTTGTCTCATTCGGCACGAAGAAAAATATAATAAATAAAAAAACTACTCAGAAAAACCTAAGATCCTATATGAGGTCTTAATTTGGGTGTATATGATTGTCGAAAAAATTTCGAGCCATTTCGACATAGACGGAGTATACATGCTTCACAGAGGTACAAGTGCCCTTTCATCGAACCATGACTGTACACATATGTTATCAAGGTTTCTATGGTACATAGGCATTTTTGTGTCGTATTGGTCTCAAACTGTTTCTTAGGCTTGCATGTGCCACATGTGAAGGAAACACCAAGTTTGGGATTTTTCGGAGATGGTTTGCTACTTTCTGAGGTTTAATTGAATTTCCACGCGACGAGACCGTTTAATTATAGGTTGAGCTGAGTCTACTCATGAAAAGATCTAGAATGGTGCCAATCTTTTACACAGGCTCTAATGTGCCCTAGGAATAAGAATTTTATAGAGGTGGATGAAAAAATCTATTGGATCCAAGATGAAATTCACCATCTTTTGTCTCATTCGGTACAGAGAAAAATATAATAAATAAAAAAACTACTCAAAAAAACCTAAGATCCTATGTGAGATCTTAATTTGGGTGTATAAGCTTGCCAAAAAAATTTAAGCCATTTTGACATAGGTGGAGTATGCATGCTTCACATAGGTACATGTGCCTCTTCATCGAACCATGACTATGAACATAGGTTATCAAGGTTTCTGTGGTTTATATGCATTTTGGTTTTGTATTGGTCTCAAACTATTTCTTAGGCTTGCACGTGCCACGTGTGAACGAAACACCAAGTTTATGATTTTTCAGAGATAGTTTGCTACTTTCTGAGGTTTAATTGAATTTTCGCGCGACGAGACCATTTAATTATTGGTTGAGCTAACTCTACCCAAAAAAGATCCGAAATAGTGCCAAACTTCTACACGGGCTCCAATGTGCCCTAGGGATAAGAATTTTGTGGATATGGATAAAAAAATGTATTGGGTCCAAGATGAAATTCACCCTCTTTTGTCTCATTCGGCACAGAGAAAAATATAATAAATAAAAAACTACTCAGAAAAACCTAAGATCCTATGTGGGGTCTTAATTTGGGTGTACAAGCTTGCCAAAAAAAATTCAAACAATTTCGACATAGACGGTGTATACATGCTTCACATAGGTACATCTGCCCTTTCATCGAACCATGACTATACACATAGGTTATCAAGGTTTCTATGGTTCATAGGCATTTTGGTGTCGTATTGGTCTCAAACTATTTCTTAGGCTTGCACGTGCCACGTGTGAAAGAAACACCAAGTTTGGGATTTTTCGAAGATGGTTTGCTACTTTCTGAGGTTTAATTGAATTTCCACGCGACGAGACCGTTTAATTATAGGTTGAACTGAGTCTACCCACGAAAAGATCCAGAATGGTGCCAAACTTTTACACAAGCTCGAATGTGCCCTAAGGATAAGGATTTTATGGAGGTGGATGAAAAAATCTATTGGGTCCAAGATGAAATTCACCCTCTTTTGTCTCATTCGGCACAGAGAAAAATATAATAAATAAAAAAACTGCTCAAAAAAACCTAAGATCCTATGTGGGGTCTTAATTTGGGTGTACAATCTTATCAAAAAAACTTCAAGCCATTTTGATATAGGCGGAGTATACATGCTTTCACAGAGGTACATGTGCCCTTTCATCGAACCATGACTATACATATAGGTTATCAAGGTTTCTATGGTTCATTGGCATTCCGGTGTCGTATTGGTCTCAAACTTTTTCTTAGGCTTACACATACGACGTGTGAAGGACACACCAAGTTTAGGATTTTTTGGAGATGGTTTGCTATTTTCTGAGGTTTAATTGAATTTACGCGTGACGAGACCGTTTAATTATGGGTTGAGCTGAGTCTACCCACGAAAAGATCTGGAATGGTGCCAACCTTTTACATAGGCTCCAATGTGCCCTAAGGATAAGAATTTTGTGGAGGTGGATAAAAAATCTATTGGATTTAAGATGAAATCCACCCTCTTTTGTCTTATTCGGCACAGAGAAAAATATAATAAATAAAAAAATACTTACTAAAACCTAAGATCCTATGTGCGGTCTTAATTTGGGTGTACAAGCTTGCTAAAAAAATTTCAAGCCATTTTGATATAGGCAAAGTATACATGCTTCACAGAGGTACATGTGCCCTTTCATCGAACCACGACTATACACAAAGGTTCTCAAGGTTTCTGTGGTTCAAAGGCATTCCAGTGTCATATTGGTCTCAAACTATTTCTTAGGCTTGCATGTGCCTTGTGTGAAGGAAACACCAAGTTTGGGATTTTTCGAAGATGGTTTGTTACTTTCTGAGGTTTAATTGAATTTGCGCACGACGAGACCGTTTAATTATAGGTTGAGCTGAGTCTACCCACGAAAAGATCCGGAATGGTGCCAAACTTTTACGTAGGCTCCAATGTACCCTAGGGATAAGAATTTTGTGGAGGTGGACAAAAAAATCTATTGGGTCCAAGATGAAATTCACCCTCATTTGTCTTATTCGGCACAGAGAAAAATATAATAAATAAAAAACTACTCAGAAAAAACTAAGATCCTGTGTGGGGTCTTAATTTGGGTCTACATGCTTGCCAAAAAAATTTCAAACCATTTCGACATAGGCGGAGTATACATGCTTTATAGAGGTACATGTGCCCTTTCAATGAACCATGACTATACATATAGATTATAAAGGTTTCTGTGGTTCATAGCCATTTCGGTGTCGTATTGGTCTCAAACTTTTTCTTAGGCTTGCACGTGCCACATGTGAAGAAAATACCAAGTTTGGGATTTTCCAAAAATAGTTTGCTACTTTCTGAGATTTAATTGAATTTCCGCGCGACGAGACCGTTTAATTATATGCTGAACTGAGTCTACCCATGAAAAGATCTAGAATGGTGCCAAACTTTTACATAGGATCTAATGTGTCCTAAGGATAAGATTTTTGCGGAGGTGGATAAAAAATCTATTGGGTCTAAGATGAAATTCACCCTCTTTTGTCTCATTCGGCACGGAGAAAAATATAATAAATAAAAAAACTACTCAGAAAAACCTAAGATCCTATATGAGGTCTTAATTTAGGTGTACATGATTGTTGAAAAAATTTCAAGCCATTTCGACATAGACGGAGTATACATGCTTCACAGAGGTACAGGTGCCCTTTCATCGAACCATGACTGTACACATATGTTATCAAGGTTTCTGTGGTACATAGGCATTTCGGTGTCGTATTGGTCTCAAACTGTTTCTTAGGCTTGCACGTGCCACATGTGAAGGAAACACTAAGTTTGGGATTTTTCAGAGATGGTTTGCTACTTTTTGAGGTTTAATTGAATTTCCACGCGACGAGACCGTTTAATTATAGGTTGAACTGAGTCTACCCATGAAAAGATTCAGAATGGTGCTAATCTTTTACACAGGCTCTAATGTGCCCTAGGGATAAGAATTTTATAGAGGTGGATGAAAAAATCTATTGGGTCCAAGATGAAATTCACCCTCTTTTGTCTCATTCGATACAGAGAAAAATATAATAAATAAAAAAACTACTCAGAAAAACCTAAGATCCTATATGGGATCTTAATTTGGGTGTATAAGCTTGCCAAAAAAATTTAAGCCATTTTGACATAGGCGGAGTATACATGCTTCACTTAGGTACATGTGCCTCTTCATCGAACCATGACTATACACATAGGTTATCAAGGTTTCTGTGGTTTATATGCATTTTGGTTTTGTATTGGTCTCAAACTATTTCTTAGGCTTGCACGTGCCACGTGTGAACGAAACACCAAGTTTAGGATTTTTCAGAGATAGTTTGCTACTTTCTGAGGTTTAATTGAATTGTCGTGCGACGAGACCGTTTAATTATTGGTTGAGCTGACTCTACCCAAAAAAGATCCGAAATAGTGCCAAACTTCTACACGGGCTCCAATGTGCCCTAGGGATAAGAATTTTGTGGATATGGATAAAAAAATGTATTGGGTCCAAGATGAAATTCACCCTCTTTTGTCTCATTCGGCACAGAGAAAAATATAATGAATAAAAAACTGCTCAAAAAAACCTACGATCCTATGTGGGGTCTTAATTTGGGTGTACAAGCTTGCCAAAAAAAATTCAAACAATTTCGACATAGATGGTGTATACATGCTTCACATAGGTACATCTGCCCTTTCATCGAACCATGACTACACACATAGGTTATCAAGGTTTCTATGGTTCATAGGCATTTTGGTGTCGTATTGGTCTCAAACTATTTCTTAGGCTTGCACGTGCCACGTGTGAAAGAAACACCAAGTTTGGGATTTTCCGAAGATGGTTTGCTACTTTCTGAGGTTTAATTGAATTTCCACGCGACGAGACCGTTTAATTATAGGTTGAACTGAGTCTACCCACGAAAAGATTCAGAATGGTGCCAAACTTTTACACAGGCTCCAATGTACCCTAAGGATAAGGATTTTATGGAGGTGGATGAAAAAATCTATTGGGTCCAAGATGAAATTCACCCTCTTTTGTCTCATTCGGCACAGAGAAAAATATAATAAATAAAAAAACTGCTCAAAAAAACCTAAGATCCTATGTGGGGTCTTAATTTGGGTGTACAATCTTATCAAAAAGACTTCAAGCCATTTCGATATAGGCGGAGTATACATGCTTTCACAGAGGTACATGTGCCCTTTCATCGAACCATGACTATACATATAGGTTATCAAGGTTTCTATGGTTCATTGGCATTCCGGTGTTGTATTGGTCTCAAACTTTTTCTTAGGCTTACACATACGACGTGTGAAGAAAACACTAAGTTTAGGATTTTTCGGAGATGGTTTGCTACTTTCTGAGGTTTAATTGAATTTCCGTGCAACGAGACCGTTTAATTATAGGTTGAACTGAGTCTACCCACGAAAAGATCTGTAATGGTGCCAAACTTTTACACAGGCTCTACTGTGCCCTAGGGATAAGAATTTTGTGGAGGTGGATGATAAAATCTATTGAGTCCAAGATGAAATTCACCATCTTTTGTCTCATTCGGCACAGAGAAAAATATAATAAATAAAAAAAATACTTACTAAAACCTAAGATCCTATGTGCGGTCTTAATTTGGGTGTACAAGCTTGCTAAAAAAATTTCAAGCCATTTTGATATAGGCGAAGTATACATGCTTCAAAGAGGTACATGTGCCCTTTTATCGAACCACGACTATACACATAGGTTATCAAGGTTTCTGTGGTTCATAGGCATTCCGGTGTCGTATTGGTCTCAAACTATTTCTTAGGCTTGCATGTGCCACGTGTGAAGGAAACACCAAGTTTGGGATTTTTCGAAGATGGTTTGTTACTTTCTGAGGTTTAATTAAATTTGCGCGCGATGAGACCGTTTAATTATAGGTTGAGCTGAGTCTACCCACGAAAAGATCCGGAATAGTGCCAAACTTTTACATAGGCTCCAATGTACCCTAGGGATAAGAATTTTGTGGAGGTGGATAAAAAAATCTATTGGGTCCAAGATGAAATTCACCCTCATTTGTCTTATTCGGCACAGAGAAAAATATAATAAATAAAAAACTACTCAGAAAAACCTAAGATCCTATGTGGGGTCTTAATTTGGGTGTACAAGCTTACCAAAAAAATTTCAAGCCCTTTCGACATAGATGGAGTATACATGCTTCACAGAGGTACATGTGCCCTTTCATCGAACCATGACTATACAGATATGTTATCAAGATTTCTGTGGTTCATAGGCATTTCAGTGTCTTATTGGTTTCAAACTGTTTCTTAGGCTTACACGTGCCATGTGTGAAGGAAACACCAAGTTTTGGATTTTCCGGAGATGGTTTGTGGCTTTTTGAGGTTTAATTGAATTTCCGCGCAACGAGACCGTTTAATTATAGGTTGAACTGAGTTTACCCACAAAATGATCTGGAATGATGCCAAACTTTTATATAGGCTCTAATGTGTGCTAGGGATAAGAATTTTGTGGAGGTTGATGAAAAAATCTATTGGGTCTAAGATGAAATTCACCCTCTTTTGTCTCATTCGGCACAGAGAAAAATATAATAAATAAAAAAACTACTTAGAAAAACCTAAGATGCTATGTCGGGTCTTAATTTGGGTGTAAGCTTGCCAAAAAAAATTCAAGCCATTTTGACACAGATAGAGTATACATGCTTCATCGAGGTACATGTGCCCTTTCATCGAACCATGACTATACACATAGGTTATCAAGGTTTCTGTGGTTCATAGGCATTTTGGTGTTGTATTGGTCTCAAACTTCTTCTTAGGCTTGCACGTGCCACATGTGAAGGAAACACCAAGTTTGAGATTTTTCGGAGATGGTTTGCTACTTTCTGAGGTTTAATTGAATTTCCGCGCGACGAGACCGTTTAATTATAGGTTAAACTGAGTCTACCCACGAAAAGATCCGGAATGATGCCAAACTTTTACACAGGCTCTAATATATCCTAGGGATAAGAATTTTGTGGAGGTGGATGAAAAAATCTATTGGGTCCAAGATGAAATTCACCCTCTTTTGTCTCATTCGGCACAGAGAAAAATATAATAAATAAAAAAACTACTCAGAAAAACCTAAGATCCAATGTGGGGTCTTAATTTGGGTGTACAAGCTTGCCAAAAGAATTTCAAGCTATTTCGACATAGGTGGAGTACACATGCTTTATAGAGGTACATGTGCCCTTTCATCGAACCATGGCAATACACATAGGTTATTAAGGTTTCTATGGTTCATAGGCATTCTAGTGTCGTATTGGTCTCAAACTTTTTCTTAGGCTTGCACGTATTACGTGTGAAGAAAACACCAAGTTTGGAATTTTTTGGAGATGGTTTGCTACTTTCTGAGGTTTAATTGAATTTTCGTGCGACGAGACCGTTCAATTATAGGTTGAACTGAGTCTACCCATGAAAATATTCGGAATGGTGCCAAATTTTTACACAGGCTCTAATGTGCCCTAAGAATAAGAATTTTGTGGAGGTTGATGAAAAAATCTATTGCGTCCAAGATGAAATTCACCCTCTTTTATCTCATTCGGCACAGAGAAAAATATAATAAATAAAAAAACTACTTAGAAAAACCTAAGATCCTATGTGCGGTCTTAATTTGGGTGTACAAGCTTTCCAAAAAATTTTAAGTCATTTCGACATAGGCGGAGTATACATGCTTTACAGAGGTACATGTGCCCTTTCATCGAACCACGACTATACACATAGGTTATCAAGGTTTCTGTGGTTCATAGGCATTCCAGTGTCGTATTGGTCTCAAACTATTTCTTAGGCTTGCACGTACCACGTGTGAAGGAAACACCAACTTTGGGATTTTCGGAGATGGTTTGCTACTTTCTAAGGTTTAATTGAATTTCCGTGCGACAAGACCGTTTAATTATAGGTTGAGCTGAGTCTACCCACGAAAAGATTCAGAATGGTGCCAAACTTTTCCACAGGCTCCAATGTGCCCTAGGGATAAGAATTTTGTGGAGGTGGATAAAAAAATCTATTGGGTCCAAGATGAAATTCACCGTCTTTTATCATATTCGGCACAGAGAAAAATATAATAAATAAAAAAACTACTCAGAAAATCCTAAGATCCTATGTGGGGTCTTAATTTGGGTGTACAAGTTTGCCAAAAAAAATTTCAAGCCATTTCGACATAGACGGAGTATACATGCTTCATAGAGGTACATGTGCCATTTCATTTAACCATGACTATACACATAGGTTATCAAGGTGTCTGTGGTTCATAGGCATTTCTGTGTCATATTGGTCTCAAATTGTTTCTTAGGCTTGCACGTGCCATGTGTGAAGGAAACACCAAGTTTGGGATTTTTCGGAGATGGTTTGCTACTTTCTGAGGTTTAATTGAATTTCCGCACGATGAGACTGTTTAATTATAAGTTGAACTGAGTCTACCCACAAAAAGATCCGAAATGGTGCCAAACTTTTACATAGGCTCTAATATGCCCTAAGGATAAGAATTTTGTGGAGGTGGATAAAAAAATCTTTTGGGTCCAAGATGAAATTCACCCTCTTTTGTCTCATTCGACAAAGAGAAAAATATAATAAATAAAAAAATTGCTCAGAAAAACCTAAGATCCTATGTGGGGTCTTAATTTGGGTGTACAAGCTTGCTAAAAAAACTTCAAGCCATTTCGACATAGGCGGAGTATACATGCTTCACAGAGATACATGTGCCCTTTCATCGAACCATGACTATACATGTAGGTTATCAAGGTTTATATGGTTCATAGGCATTCTGGTGTCATATTGGTCTCAAACTTTTTCTTAGGCTTGCACGTACCACATGTGAAGAAAACATCAAGTTTGAGATTTTTCGGAGATGGTTTGCTACTTTCTAAGGTTTAATTGAATTTCCATACGACGAGACCGTTTAATTATAGGCTGATCTGAGTCTACCCATGAAAAGATCTGGAATGGTGCCAAACTTTTACATAGACTCTAATGTGCCCTAGGGATAAGAATTTTATGGAGGTGGATAAAAAATCTATTGGGTCCAAGATGAAATTCATCCTCTTTTATCTCATTTGGCACAAAGAAAAATATAATAAATAAAAAAAACTACTCAGAAAAACCTAAGATCCTATGTGGGGTCTTAATTTGGGTGTAGAAGCTTGCCAAAAAAATTTGAAGCCATTTTGACACAGATAGAGTATACATGCTTCATAGAGGTACATGTTCCCTTTCATCGAACCATGACTATACACATAGGTTATCAAGGTTTCTGTGGTTCATAGGCATTTTGGTGTTGTATTGGTCTCAAACTTCTTCTTAGGCTTGCACGTGCCATGTGTGAGGGAAACATCAAGTTTGGGATTTTTCGGAGATGGTTTGCTACTTTCTGAGGTTTAATTGAATTTTCGCACGACGAGACTGTTTAATTATAGGTTGAACTGAGTCTACCCACGAAAAGATCCGGAATGATGCCAAACTTTTATACAGGCTCTAATGTGCCCTAGGGATAAGAATTTTGTGGAGGTGGATGAAAAAACCTATTGGGTCCAAGATAAAATTCACCCTCTTTTATCTCATTTGGCATACAGAAAAAATATAATTAATAAAAAATGATTAGAAAAACCTAAGATCCTGTGTGGGATCTTAATTTGGGTGTGTAAGCTTGCCAAAAAAATTTCAAGCCATTTCGACATGGGAATACATATGCTTCTCTTTATTCAGTATATAAAAGAATTTTTTTAATATATATAAACATCACTGTCGGTTTCAAAAAACCGGCAGTGATGATAAGAAACCGACAGTGATGCTTGTTATCACTGTCGGTTTATTTTGAAAACCGGTAGTGATATATAAAAAATTAAAAAAATTTTGCCAGCCCTCGGGTTTGAGCTCGGGTCTCGGGCTACAGAGTTCAGACATTTAACCGCTGCGCTAGTATAGGATGTGTGCCAAGGTTTATTTATTTTATCTTTTTGACCTTTAGACTACTTAATAAATGATAAAATTAAACCAAAAAAATTGGACCGTCTGGGATTCGAACACGGGTATCGGAGGCTAAGTTGTGGGGTCTTAACCATTGAGCCAGTAGGAGGTATTCGAAAGAAGTGGAAAAGATAAGTTACTTATGTTGTAACTGCTACACGGCAATCACTGCCGGTTGAAAGAATGACCCGGTAGTGATATACCCCCATCACTGCCGGTTTAGACTTACAACTGGCAGTGATGTACCTCCATCACTGTTGGTTTATAATTAGAACTAGTAGTGATGAGCTCTGGTATAAAAGCCCAGCGTGTATTGAAATTATCATTTTAACCCCGCGCCAACCGTTCCTAGCCCCGCGCTCCTCTTCTTCAACGCTGACACCGACGCCCGTGCACCGCCCCACACCGGAGCACCTGTCCACCGCCCCCACGCCACCGTTCCTAGCCCCGCGCTCCTCTTCTTCGACGCCGATGCCCGTGCACCGCCCCACGTCGGAGCACCCATCCATCGGCCCACGCGCTCCTCTTCTTCGACACTGATGCCCGTGCATCGCCCCACGCCGAAGCACTCCCCACGCCGTCCACCGCCCCACGTCGGAGCACCGCCGAGGCCTTCAGGAGTGCATGGACAGCTGCTTTCCCACCCCCACGGTGAGTGCGTGGCTCACTGCCCACTAAGTGTTTGATGAAATGAAATGCCCCATGGTTGTTGTCTTCCCAATAGCAGCTGAAATAGACTTTACATTGACAAACAATATGAGGAAGTAAGTTGTCCTGTATACTTTTTATTGTTTTCGGAGGAACAAGAAATGGACTTAATTTTTTTAAAATAGTTTTAAAGATGAAGAATGTATGCAACTCTATCCATTATAGGCTATGCAATGTCACTGATCCAAACACATTTTTTATTCCTCATGTCTGCAGGCTATTAAAATCACCTCTATTTTTTGAGACAATCTCACTTTGTAATAGCTAGTCCATAGTCAGATAAAACAGGTTCACTATCATCTACAATCTAATCTCACTTCGTAATAGCTAGTTTGGTTTTGGTGTTATCTACAATCTCATCTTAATTAATTTTACAATCCTTAGGTTTATTGAATCCCTAGCTAGGATCTGACCTTGATATGGTCCTTGAAATATGTGTGTAGAAACTTTTTGGTGTTTTGATAGGGTCCTACTTTATTTGACTGGTCATGTTGGTTAATTACAATGACTTGCCTATTTCCTTTCTGTTGTAGATGTTTTGCTTTGACCTTTCATCTAATATTTTCTTATATATACTACAAGAAATTATTTATTTCTTGTATAAGTTTTAGTATATTTTAAAAATAATGCTATTTTGATGGAAGGTACAGCATGCTTAAAAAAGGCATCTATAGATGTTTGTTCTAGAAAAAAAATTAAAAACAACTTTTAAAATTGGCTCGATAGCAGCAGCAAGTATGATTACTAAACCACATTGATCTCCGAATAATAAACAGTCTAATTATTGAGGTAATTTTTTATCATGTCAAGGATAAAGAACATTAAATAGATTTAGTTTGGCCATATAACTTGAATAATAACTCTTGTTCAGTGAGTTACCATTATCACTTATCACATGCCTAATTTACTTAAATATATAGGCAACCATGGCATGGTATATAGTGCATGTTGGTCACATGCCTAGGATTTATCGAACCTGGAAAGATTGCTATGCTCAAGTCAATCACTACCCTGGTAATTTGCATAAAAAATACAACACAGAAGCCGAAGCTTTAAGGACCTACTATAGTCATCCGGCCTACCTTGCAAACCATGGGCAACTGGCCTACTATGGTCTAATAAATGCAAACCATGGCCATCTGCTAGCACTGGAGATTGAAGAGAAGCCACCCACCAGAGATGTGAAGATTAGGAGAATTGCTCCTTGGTCTTGAAAAGATGTCATGCTTTTATTTATGGCTATGGTCATCGCTTTTCTTATTTGGAAGTTGATGTAGGCTTAGTTTCATAGAAGAGTATGTGGACTTTGTTGTATGTGGTCAATCAAACAATGAATTTGTTCTAGGTGAACATATGCTATTATTTGACTTTGTTGTATGTGGACTTATTATTAGACTTTGCATTAAACATATTATATATATATGAACATATGCTATTAGTAGTTGTCCTCGGCCAAAACTAACCCCGATCGTGTCACAGCCATGACTCATCATCACCTGTTACCCCATCATCGAAGAACTGATCGGCAACAAGAAGCGGCTAATATCGCTGGGACAGGAGAGCCAAATGATCCAACAAACGATGACGGTGTCAATCATGTCGGTGAGAACGAGCAGCCATGGACCCTATTTGGCCTGCTCGATCTGGGTCAAAATGACCAAGATGGCCATGTAACTTTGGTATCATGTCACTATGTAGCCACACACGCTAATCAATTGAGAGGGTCATAGCTTACTTGGTGTCTCCAGCAGAAGCCTCCGCCAACCGAGGAGCCAGAGGGTTTGGGTAGCAGGAAGGCCAAATCCAAGCGAGACATGTCAAAGATTCCTATTGGTAGGAATGCACTCTGGCACACTAGCCCCGAGAAAAGAGACTCCTCCTCCTCCTCCATCTTCATCAGCGCCGGGAAAATAGAATTCTTGTCATCATCCTCCTCCTCCACCTCAGCCCAAAACAAGATCAAGGACATCCTCGCAGTCTCAGAAAAGGTCCTTGGATTCAGTTGCTAATGCTCCCAAAGTGGACCAACAGAAAAGAAAAAGGCTGCTCAGTGGCAGCGTTACCACCTTGATGAAAGAAAAATTTACAGCACATATCTTGAAGGAAGATTGTGTTAGTTTCTTCAATCTCTGTGCTTCACTGCCTTCGTTTTTGTTGAAGTCCGAATTCGTAAGGCAATACAGAATAAATACGCTACAACAAGAGATGAAGAAATACACAATAAAGATTTAAGGAACATACAGAAGTACGTCGAAGGCAACCCAGGATTAACCATGGAAGAGGCCGTGACCATCTATTATGATGTACAAGAGATTGCAACACCGGCAATGAAGTATGAAAGGGGCAATCTTTTGGTTCCCGATCATGAGTATAAAAATCTGACAACATATATACGTCAGTTACATGAATATTACATGGCTCAAGCAACAGAGATGGACGACTTTGGTTTTGAGGTTGCCACATGTTTTTCATTATCCTGAAGAAGAGAAGTTCGATGTCGAGTGGGAGTGCTTGTTCCAGATATACTAGAAATGCTCTCTCGATATTCAAATATTGACGCTGTGGACTATGTAAGTACCTACACGCACAATTTTATAATTAACTACACTCTCGAGACATAAATTGTTAGCTTTTGAGCACTTTCCATGATTTTATGTAGGTGTATAGCAAAATTTTGCATTCTAAAAAGCAAATGGGATTACATAGTCTTCTTGGACCCCTTGTAAGTCAATGAGAAGACATGTCTAGATCTCTATGGATGTGACGTAGAAGACCTGAAATAGAGATTGATTGCTGTTTTCGACGAATTCACGATGAAGAAGAAAACCCACATACTTCTAGCCTACAACTGCGAGTATGTGTTCTTGGCTTTTAATTTTATGCTTTTTTTGTTAAGATTATTTGATAATTAGGATTCTGTGATTGTAGCAACCATTTCGTCTTTATTTGTGTCAATCTTGCCAAAAATCTGATCGAGGTGTGGGTCTCGAAGAAAAAACCATTTGATCATCTGGATGCACTGGTGGCAGTGCTGAATTAGTAAGCGATCCTAATAACATATTATTTTCTAATCACACATACTGCTTTCTAATATTTCTTCCTTTAATGTTGCTCAGTGTCCGAAGAAGACATATCGGTGGGACGCCGGTCCCATTCAAGGTTGTCGAAATGGAGGGGAAGTACCTATCACAGCCGGCGAGAAACAATGAATGCGGGTTTTATATAATGTGGGCAATGCTTCGCTACATCGGTAGGAAATCGGAAGAAGCCAATAAGTTGGTGTGTATAATCCCCATTTTATTTATGTCTGTTAATAATTCAACAAAATGATTTACTAAGCAGAAAGGCTGCTAGACATGGAGATCGTCGCACTACAATCGGAGCTGGCAAAATTCATGTTAGCCGAGGTATTGGAAAAAGATGGAGTATTTTTCATTACACAATCCGTGAAGTACAAGGACCAGTATGGCCCAGAGCGGCTCGCCAGATTATTGTAAGAAGTCCGAGAAGCATGTGTGAAGTCCAAGAATATTTTTTTATTTTGAGGGATTGAGATGTGGATAAGAACATTTAAATTATAATTGTAACATTTATAATATTTAATATTGATGGACCTGTCATCTACGTAGCATATATAAAGCGAAACCCGATTCCACGAAAAAAATATAAATTAAAATAAATTATAAAATAATAAAATACGAACGGGCCATCACTGCCGGGTAACAACAAACCGGCAGTGTTGTCGTAACCATCACTGCCGGTTAGAAGCAAACCGACAGTGTTGGCTTGCTCAACACTGCTGGCTTGAACCATGAACCGACACTGATAGTTACAAGAACACTACCGGTTTGATCCATGAACCGACACTGATATTTACTACAACACTGCTGGTTTGATCCATGAACCGACAGTGTAGACTCGCTCAACACTGCTGTCTTGAGCCAAGAACCAATACTCTTGAAGCAACCGTCACTGTTGGTTGGCACTACAAACTGGCAGTGTTGTTCAACTGGATACTGCCGGGTGGACCCAGGAACCGACACTATTTCCTGTAGATCAGTGTCGGTTTTTAAGGACCGACAGTGATGTCAACCCCCCATCACTGCCGGTATGCCACTGTTGGTTGAAAGGGTCGAGATGGCGACTAGAGGGGGGTGAATAGTCCTTTTTAAAATTAATCGCGTCGGCTAACCGAATCAAGTGTGAAAATAAGAACTATCGGTCTAGCCAAGACTACACCCTTCTATCTATATTCTCTAGCACCTTCCAAAGATACTAATTAAGCAACAAAGGTGTCGGGCTAGCTAGAGCTCTCCTAACTAATTCTAGAAGCAAGGTCACACAAACCTATGCCACTAGTACTTTAAGCCACAAGGGAGCTCCTACACATGCTAGTAAGCAAAAGCATAAAGCCACCTAAGCTCACTAGCAATGCTCAATAACAAAGCAACCAATGCCAAATTAGTAAGCGCAATTACTTAGCTACACAAACTAAGCAATGTGACTAACAAGGTTACACAAACCAAATTAGCCACGCAAGGAGCTACTTCTATGCTACACAAGCAAGAAGGTAACTAGTAAGCTACACAAGCTAACTAATTACAAGAGCAACAAAACAAGCTTAATGTATATGAAAGTAATCGCAAGCTTGTGTAACGGGGATGCAAACCAATGAGAAGAACAAGGTTGACACGATGATTTTTCTCCCAAGGTTCACGTGTTTGCCAACACGCTAGTCCTCGTTGTGTCGACTACTCACTTATTGGTTCAGCGGCTAATTGGCATCACCCGCCAAGCTCGCACGTCGGGCGCCGCAAGAACCTACACTGGAAATGAGGGTAGCTCAATGACACGCTTTACTAAAGTTGCTCTTCACGACTCCCGCGGGGTGAGCACAATGCCCCTCACAAGCTCTTCTCTGGAGCGCTACACAAGCTTCTTGCGGGCTTCGATGGAGACCACCACCAAGCCGTCTAGGAGGTGGCAACCTCCAAGAGTAACAAGCACCACCGGCTTGCAACTCGATCACCTAGTGCCACTCGATGCAACCACACGATGCAATCACACTAGAATCGCTCGCTCACACAATCGGATGATAACTATCAAGTATGTATGAGATGGAGGGCTCCTAAGCACTCTTAAGCATGGACACAAAGTCCCCAAGGTGCTCAGCACCAGCCATGGCCAAAGGCCACTTCTATTTATAGCCTCAAGGGCTAAACTAGCCGTTACCCCTTCACTAGGCAACTATCGGGCCGACCGGACGCTATGATCGTGTTGACCGGACGCTGGACCTCAGCGTCCGGTCGCCCGATGATAGCCACGTGTCACCTGCATTCAACGGCATTCTTCCGATCTCAACGGTCATCTTCTGATCGAACGCAGTAGCTTCAACTGACCGGACGCAGCAACTCCAGCGTCCGGTTGTTTCTAGTAAGGTACCAGACATGACCGAACGCGTCTGATCGCACGTGATCGGACATAGCCCAGCGTCCGGTCACTCTCCAGCTTCTGCGTCACCATACATCAGCCTGACCGGATGCACCCTGCCAGCGTTCTGTCGAAGACCGACGCTGCATGCTCTCGGTCACCACTGACCGGACGTAGGACCCCAGCGTCCGGTCACCACGTGACCAGCGTCCGGTGCACTCTATGAGACCTTGTCTTTTCTGTGTAGGGCGCCGGTGGCACCGTCGGACTGTCCGCACTCTACGAGCGGACACTTCGCCGGTGGAGTTTCTTCACCAAGTTGATCCACATCAACCCTAACTTCATCTCCTTTGTAAATGTGCCAACACCACCAAGTGTACACCACCATGTGTATGTGTGTTCGTATTTTCACAATCATTTTTCAAAGGATTAGCCACTCAACTTGCCACGCCACACAATCCTAGCGATGATGCAAAGTTAGATCACTCAAATGGCACTAGATGACCGATATGCAAACAAGTTTGCCCCTCTTGATAGTATGGCCATTTATCCTAAACCCGGTCATAAACTTCTCTACACACCTATGACCGGTGAAATGAAATGCTCTAGGTTATACCTTTGCCTTGCGCATTCCATTCCATCTCCTCCAATGTCGATGCAACACATGCACCAACACGATCAACAATGATATGATCCACTTTATATCATCACATGATCATATTGGTTCATCGATCTTGACTTCACTTGCTTTTCACCATTGCCTTCGTCCATCGGCGCCAAGTCTTGCTCAAGCTTCACCGCCATGTGGTCTATCACTCCAAAGCCTCTGACTTGCCCTTCACGCTTGCAACCGGTCCATCAAGCCAAGTCTTGTCTTGATCATCTCCACCTTGATCACATGACTCAATGGCATGTCTCATGTGCAATGAGCTCCTTTATCATCACATGTGTGAGCTTTGCAACATTTCCAAGCCATTTTCACCTTCATGGCATATGTTGCTCACACACATGTACCTGTGGACTAATCACCTGTGTATCTCATATAAACACAATTAGTCCACCTAGGCTGTCACTCAATTACCAAAACCACACAAGGACCTTTCAATCTCCCCCTTTTTAGTAATTGATGACAACTCTACGAAGATATGGAAATTAAGCTCTTTTGAATTCATGTTGCTTGCCCAAGCAATTTTACCATGTGTAAATGATTTTGGACAAGTACCACAAACCCAAAATGGTAGTATTAGCTCCCCCTACATATGTGCTAGAGTATTTAATTTGAAGCTTGCACATATGCATAGATTAAAATTGTGGGAGAGTAATTACTACCGAATGATGCTAAGGTGTATAGAATAAACCTTTGAAGCGTGTACCAATTGGAGTTGTACCTTTAAGTTGATCCTTAGCACCATGGTTAGCTAGATATCACTTGGACATAAAAGCACTAGATACCTCATGAGATCAACATTAGAAGCAAGGTACTAGCATTACTTGAAAAGCATACCAAGTGTCTAGCTATCATCCTATGCATGCTAGTTATCAAATCATCATTCAAGTTCTACAACTAGCATACACCACACAAGCATGCATATTAAATTTTAAAGCTTATGCAATGCAAGCAAGCACATGAATATGCACATATCAAATGCAATCAATCAAAGTTCATGAGCTTGCTCCCCCTACTTGTGTGCTTCTCTTGTCCAAGAATTTTGATCGATCTCTTTTCTCCAATGTTGCTCCCTCTTTGTCCATGTCCATGTCCTATCTCTTGTACAATCTCTCCCCCATGGTACAATTTCTCCCCCCATATATCTTTCATATCATATCTTTGTACAACTTCTCCCCCTTTGTCATCAATTCCCATAAAAGGTATGCTTCTTATTGATGCAAAGGTATGCACTTTGGGGTAGATGGTTGAGACTTGAATCTTGCAGTTTTGATGGACATTACTTGATTGTTGGAATGACACTACTTGTAGATACCATTTAGAATTTTCAACTTGTACTACTTGTATCTTATCATTCTTATGCATGGGTCATCCATTTTATACACTTAAGTTCTTGTAGGTGAGGGATGCATTCTTCATTTTATGATCACTTAAAGTTGAGGATCACTTGTGGAACCATCGTCTTTTATGATTGATACCAATTTAAGGTGTGATATCATTTTAAAGAATTTTCTAGTATAGAACCACTTGTTTGATTTGTCAATTTTGATCATTTCTTGAATATTTGCTATCTTCATGAGTACTACTTGTAGGATATCACTTGTGGGTTGATCTAGACATTACTTATGAATTCTTGATAAGCTACTTGAGTCTAGATACCACTTGAAACATACAAACTAGATATCCATTTGTATTGTTGTCTTGTACTTGTACTCTTATTATTTATCATGAGCTTCTATGTTAACTTGAACTAAATTGATTTGCCTAAGCTTTCAAGTCTGGTTTGAACCAATGACAAGCTTCTTCACACCTCTTTTAAGGGTTATCTTGTCAATGTTGTACTTGTCACTTGTTTAGCAATTCAAATTAAATCAAGTACTTGGGTTCACTAGCTCATGAATAAATTCACATACTAACCACTAGATCAAGTAATCATTCAAGCAATAGTGGTAGGCTATGAATTTAAGCATTTCATTTGTTATGCATGATCCTATGAAGCATGTACTCTATGCACTAACCGCATACTAGTAAGGGATGAAATGATCATGCACATTACAATGATACCTTTGCTATGTTGGAGTAGAGGATAGTCACATAGATTCCAATTTATTACTCTAATAGTAATGTGAAGTCCAATTATAAGCTTGGTGAAGACCAATAGATATCATTTTGAATTCCATTCTTCACCCATATGAAATGAATACCACTTATGATCAAGTGATCTTTCTTGTTGTGGTTGACTTGCTTTATCATTTGATCTTTGCTTGCATGAGAGTATCAATTTGAGAATACCACTTGTAATATCATGACTAGCTCTCTTTTGGGTGTTACTTACTTTTCTTGATCAACCCTTTTGATTGCTTCAACTAAGCATCTCAAATGTTTCTCGGATCACCACTTCCATGTTAGCCTTCTAAGTACCACACTTGGTTCACCTACACATAGGCGGCAAGCCCCTACACTAGGGAGAAGTGACCTCTCTCCAAGAACCATTATTGGCACTCACTTGAAATAACTTGATTGATTGATCCAAGTGATGGACTTAACTTGATGAGTAACCTTGATTCCTTCTTTAAGTCCTTTTTTTATTCTTGTTTAAGTTCTTTTCTTTCTACCAAATGATTTCCAATAGTCACTAGAACTTAACCTTCAACTTCATCTTGAGTTTGATCTTGATCTTCCAATTTTAGTACTAAATATATGCAAAGTACACTCCATAATCAAATGGCCTTGTACTATTTGCTTGTTATGCTTTTAGATCATCTCAAAACCAAACTTAGGTACCTCAAACACTTGTAAACATATTTCCAACTTGAGGACCTTTCAATCAAAGTGACTCTAGATCAATCCAACATTTATCACTTTTCTGACAGATTTTGTACCCTTCAAAGAAATAAGCATATCTCCCAAAGTACAAATCAAAATACCACTAAATTTGGTGAAGGTGTGCAATACTAAGTGATTTAGCAGCTGTAAAAATTGGAGCTTCATTTGACTTCTAGATTGCTGCCATATCTCAATTCTTCCACCACTGCTACATGCTGAAAACTGCTGCACTATAGCTGACAAGAACTACTCCAAAATCAAAGCATTTCTAATCTAATTTTCATAAAATTTCTACAGCATCTTATACCATAAGTCTAGAGAATGTACACCAATTTTGATGCCAATCCAATAAGTTTTCATTACTCAAACATGGCTAAGATCACAGCTCACTCAGATTTTCAATATAGGACAGATTTCAATCACTTGAGCTATACTTCATCAAATATGAATCAAACTTGAAACTAACTTGTTTGAATATTTCCATAAGACATAAATCCATTCCATCCACTTACTAAATGTCATCTTATGAATTCATCCAACACAAATCAATCCAAACTTGACTACTAATCAATTATCCATTCAATCAACTCATAGCAAGCAACATTGTATATTTATCTAATTCAATCAACTCATATGCACCCAAATGAAATGATCAATAAGAGATATACCTTGGTTAGCTCATGATCATCCAACTAGCAAGCTTCAACTTAAATATTTGCAAGCCATCAAACACCAACAACTTGAAATATAGCACTTGTATGTTGATAGCGCTTGGACTTCACTCAATTTGTCATGGCATTGGGATAATGATCATCATTTAGCAATACTTAGCTCAACTATATGATCAACAAGATGAATATCATTTGAACCAAGTCTTCAATATCGATGGTACCTACAATCAATCATCCACTTTTTGATGGTACCCAAATAAGTTTGGGTCCTCTCAAGTTAGGAGCAACATACTTAGACATAGCCTTAGTATGAATAGTGGGATGTTTTGCAATTGCAACCAATAAGGTACCATTGTCATTCTTTCTAAGTACATTATTATCAACAATTGAAGTAGGCTTAGAAATATCACCTAGGGGACATGAATGTGCCATGTATCCCCTTTCTCGGCATGAGTAGCACTTTCTCTTTGCTCATGTGGTGCTTCTCATTGCCTTGCCTCTCATGGATTGCTTGAGCCTTCTTCTCAAGCTTGGTAGGACACTTAGAGGCAAAGTGTCCCATACTTCCACACTTGAAGCACTTGATGTGAGCATAATCTTTCTTCTCATCTTCATTCTTACTCATCATCTTGGCATCTTGAGTTTGCATTGGATGCCTTGCCTTTCCACCCCTTCTTGTTTTATTCTTCTTTATCATCAAATCATCACCATCTTCTTGGTTAATCTTGATTTGCTCTTGGGGTGTCTTCTCTTGCTCAACTTGTGGCTTTGGTTGAGGCTTTACTTGTTGCTTCACCAATTGCTTGGTTGGGCACATTGAGGTAAGATGACCCCAAGTGCGGCACTTGAAGCACTTGACATGCTTTAGCCTCTCTTCTTCTTTTATATTCTTGAGCTTCTTAATGTTTGGGCAACCATTTGCAAGGTGTCCTGCTTCATGACACCGGCAGCACATGGTATGAGAGAGATTTCTTTGTTGTAGCTTCTTCATCTTTCTTTCTCTCTTTCTTTCGCCCTTTGTCATCTTCTTCTTGAAGACAAGGCCACACTTGTCACCATAGTTTCTTTGAGTCTTCAACATGTGCTCAAAGGTGACTTTTGAGTTGTAGCACCTCTCTAGCTTGTTGCTCAATTTCTTCACTTCATTTTTGAGCTCATTGTTCTTCTTCAAAACGTTAGTCTCACAAGACATAGAAGTAGAACAAGCATCTATTTGTGAAGAGCATGGCATATCTAATAAATCATCACAAGAGGTGGATACATGCTTCTTGCCTACATCACAAGGGTTAGCAATAGTATGTGATTGATCAATTGACCCATGTGATGAACTCTCATTGGTTTTAAGTTTCTTTGTAAATACTTTAATGAGAGAAGCATGTTGTTCTAATAATTCATCATAAGATACAAGTAGTGTCAGCATGATTCAATTTAAGCTCATCAAGTGAAGATTTATATGCATCAAGTAATTTCTTATGTTCTTCACAAGAGTTCTTTAGAAATGAGTTTTCATTTTCTAATTTCAATGTTTTAGCTTTCTCATTTTCTAAAGACATGGTCATGCTAGCAAGTCTACTAACAAGCTCATCATATGAATCAACATGATCAACCACATCATCATTTGATACCTTAGTGTCACCTTGTGACATGAGACAATGTGGTGTGGTGGTTGGGCTTGTAGTAGCATCATCATGGCTTGAGCATGAACCATCATCACCATCAAGTATGCATGGGGTAGCATCATCACTTGCAACACTTGTGGCATCATCATCAATGTTGTCAAGTGAACTTGTAGTAGATCGATCATCATTATTATCACTTGACCGTGAGGTGGAGCAATCTTTCACAATCACCAAATTGTGATCATGCTCGACACCCTCATGCACCTCCTTCTTGGGCTCATCCTCCTTCTTGAATTTGCCATCATCCCATGTGGAGGAATCACCGAAGGTTTCCTTGATGGACTCCCATATCTCACGAGTGGTCCCCTTGTAGTTTACTTGCTTCATCAAATCAAAATGTAAAGCATCTAATAGAAAACAACAAGCATGTGCATCAAATTCATAGAGGACTCTTTGAGCTTTGGTTAGAGTTCTATGATCCAAGACATGGGTGAGACCACTAGTGACAACCCACCAAAATTTAGGTCCCTTTGCACGAAAATGATCAAGCATGTGATTTTTCCAAAGTGCAAAGTTTGTGCCATAAAAAATGTGTGCCTCACAAACATCTAGCCCATTAGACGCCATCCTCTCAGGTCGGTGAAGACCACAAATGAGAGACCTCGCTTTGATACCAATTGAAAGGGTCGAGATGGCGACTAGAGGGGGGGGTGAATAGTCCTTTTTAAAATTAATCGTGTCAGCTAACCGAATCAAGTGTGGAAATAAGAACTATCGGTCTAGCCAAGACTACACCCTTCTATCTATATTCTCTAGCACCTTCCAAAGATACTAATTAAGCAACAAAGGTGCTGGGCTAGCTAGAGCTCTCCTAACCAATTCTAGAAGCAAGGTCACACAAACATATGCCACTAGTACTTTAAGCCACAAGGGAGCTCCTACACATGCTAGTAAGCAAAAGCATAAAGCCACCTAAGCTCATTAGCAATGCTCAATAACAAAGCAACCAATGCCAAATTAGTGAGCGCAATTACTTAGCTACACAAACTAAGCAATGTGACTAACAAGGCTACACAAACCAAATTAGCCACGCAAGGAGCTACTTCTATGCTACACAAGCAAGAAGGTAACTAGTAAGCTACACAAGCTAACTAATTACAAGAGCAACAACACAAGCTTAATGTATATGAAAGTAATCGCAAGCTTGTGTAACAGGGATGCAAACCAACGGGAAGAACAAGGTTGACACGATGATTTTTCTCCCGAGGTTTACGTGTTTGCCAACACGCTAGTCCCCGTTGTGTCGACCGCTCATTTGGTGGTTCGGCGGCTAATTGGCATCACCCGCCAAGCCCGCACGTCGGGCACCGCACGAACCTACCTTGGAAGTGAGGGTAGCTCAATGACACGCTTTACTAAAGTTGCTCTTCGCGACTCCCGTGGGGCGAGCACAATGCCCCTCACAAGCTCTTCTCCGGAGCGCCGCACAAGCTTCTTGCGGGCTTCGACGGAGACCACCACAAAGCTATCTAGGAGGTGGCAACCTCCAAGAGTAACAAGCACCACTGGCTTGCAACTCGATCACCTAGTGTCACTCGATGCAACCTCACGATGCAATCACACTAGAATCGCTCGCTCACACAATCGGATGATAACTATCAAGTATGTGTGAGATGGAGGGCTCCTAAGCACTCTCAAGCATGGACATAAAGTCCCCAAGGTGCTCAGCACCAGCCATGGCCGAAGGCCACTTCTATTTATAGGCTCAAGGGCTAAACCGTTACCCCTTCACTAGGCAACTATCGGGCCGATCGGACGCTCCGGTCGTGTTGACCGAACGCTAGACCTCAGTGTCCAATCGCCCGATGACAGCCACGTGTCACCTGTGTTCAATGGCATTCTTCCGATCTCAATGGTCATCTTCTGACCGGACGTAGTAGCTTCAACTGACCGGACTTAGCAACTCCAAGGTCCGGTCATTTCCAGTAAGGTACCAGACATGACCGGACGTGTCCGATCGCATGTGATCGGACGCAACCTAGCGTCTGGTCACTCTCCAGCTTCTATGTCACCGTACGTTAGCCTGACCGGACGCACCCTGCCAGCGTCCGGTTACTTCCAGTGCCAGCATCCGGTCAAAGACCGACGCTGCATGCTCTCGGTCACTAGACGCAGGACCCCAGCGTCCGGTCACCATGTGACCAGCGTCCGGTGCACTCTGTGAGACCCTATCTTTTTCTGTGTAGGGCGCCGGTGGCACCGTCGGACTGTCCGCACTCTACGAGCGGACACTCCACCGGTGGAGTTTCTTCACCAAGTTGATCCACATCAACCCTAACTTCATCTCCTTTGTAAATGTGCCAACACCACCAAGTGTACACCACCATGTGTATGTGTGTTAGCATTTTCATAATCATTTTTCAAAGGATTAGCCACTCAACTTGCCACGCCACTCAATCCTAGCGACGATGCAAAGTTAGATCAGTCGAGTGGCACTAGATGACCGATATGCAAACAAGTTTGCCCCTCCTGATAGTATGGCCATCTATCCTAAACCCGGTCATAAACTTCTCTACACACCTATGACCGGTGAAATAAAATGCACTAGGTTATACCTTTGCCTTGCGCATTCCATTCCATCTCCTCCAATGTCAATGCAACACATGCACCAACACGATCAACAATGATATGATCCACTTCATATCATCACGTGATCATATTGGTTCATCGATCTTGACTTCACTTGCTTTTCACCGTTGCCTTCGTCCATCGGCGCCAAGTCTTGCTCAAGCTTCACTGCCACACGGTCTATCGCTCCAAAGCCTCTGACTTGCCCTTCATGCTTGCAACCAGTCCATCAAGCCAAGTCTTGTCTTGATCTTCTCCACCTTGATCACATGACTCAATGGCATGTCTCATGTGCAATGAGCTCCTTCATCATCACATATGTTGCTCACACACATGTACCTGTGGACTAATCACCTGTGTATCTCACATAAACACAATTAGTCCACCTAGGTTGTCACTCAATTACCAAAACCACACAAGGGCCTTTCATCGGTTCAAAATCTGGCAGTGAAGTGGGTTTTTGAACCGGTAGTGATGTCCAGATCTGGGGTAGTGTGGGCAATGTTGGCAGACTTCTGGGTAGAGATGATTTTGTATGGGGTCACACCTTCGAACAATCTGAGAGGGCACTCCAAGGCCATCGCCTGTGGTGGAGAGCTGATCACCCTCCTCTGGGCATTGCTCTTCCATGTTGGGATAGTGAGTAGGCCGGGAGAAACCAGCAGAGCAGCTATTGCTGCTAGTGTTTGATGGGGTTGCTACTTGCTTGTGTGCAAATTATGTTCTTCAAGCATGCTTCATGGTTGATATCTTGATTGATGCAGTGTCTGTCCTCATGTTTTGATACTACTTATTAATAATCGTGGTGTTTGCATGCATCTATAAGTATATGGGACCATGCATGGAATCCATTAGAGATGTGCGCACACTATTTGAGGAAGTGAGCTTAGCTCAACTGGTTGGGTGAGAGGTGTGGCAATGCACCAAACCACACAGGTTCAAGTCCCCTCTTGGACTAAATTTGGGCGCCTATTTCTCTTCTTAATGAAAAACCACATAGTTCCTCCTAGGTTGGATCTCTTTTTTTTGCGCACACTATTTGAATCCCATTTTCTTATTTCTATACTACTTATCTCTTGGATTCCACTGCCAAGCTTCAATAGCTGGTCATGTCTCTACTTGCTTGAGCTGCCCCTGCAAGTCTGACTACGCACCAGCGGCATTGGAGGAAATTAAAAAAAACTAAAAATTGATTAGCCAGATCAAAGAAAAATGGGAAAACTCTCACTAGCTAGCTAGAACGATGTTCGTTCTTACCAACAGCAGCAAGGGGCGCTTGAAGGGCACTAAGATCCAATGGCAAGGAACTGTGAGGAGATGAGATTCTACTATATCACAACCAATCTGTAGCACGCTAAAACATAATATTAACAATCAATAATTGGTTGGAATAAATTTCTAACATATAGTAGGTCGCTATTTTTTCTTGTACCGACTCTCTATCTTTCGGTATATATATTTCGCTGTTTCCTTGGATCATCAGTCGATAAAAATACATATTAGGGTCAAACAATTGGTCGGTATAACCTATTCTCATTTAGGTGCATCCAGCTCAGCCCATTCGCGTGCAAAGAAATTTGCGTGGCCCACCGCTCAGAGTTTCACCCAAAACCCTATCTAGAGCACTCATGCATCATCAGTCGCTATAACGACTTATAGTGACTCTTTTTAGTTGCTATAGATTGGTTGTGGTATAGTGGTAATGATAAATGTATCTTGGCAAGGATCTGTTTGAATCATTTAGAACTAAAGTTCCCATGGAGTGAATTTCAGTTGGACTAAAGCTTAGGTGTCTAAAGTTTTGTCTAATGCTATTTGGATACATGGACTAAAAGCAAGTAGCTTTCCTGGACAAAAACTCAATTTTAGTACATATTAGTTCACATAATTTGCCAACTAATGAACTGATTGCTAGTTGGGTTGAAAACCAAAAATTAGTTCCATTTTAGTCCACTATGTGGATACCTAGGACTAAAGTTTAGGTAACTAGGTTTAGTACAAATTATCTATACATGCCCTCAGTTGAATACTACTCATGGTTTCAAACCGTTTGTGATTAATAAAATACTCCCTTTATAAAAAAAAAGTGAAACTTGTTTTATGTAGAGGTGTTGTATTCAAATCTTAGAGACTCTAACTTAGGGATTGGACATGTTTCACCGCAAAGAACCTAACAAAGCTAGACTCTGTTTTGATTAGATAGCCTTTCTAGCTTAGGCCCACACATCGCTCTATGCACGGGGTAACATGGGTGATGACCAAGACCTTCCAGCCTCCGCCGTGCCACCCCTTCTTCCCTTCCCAATGCAATGCCTCGATGTTATCAAACGCCTCATGGCCGCATGGCTCCCAAGGACACCAACGACAGGAATTCATGCCTCACCCGGATCTGTTCAGGGCCAGGGTAGGCATGTGGCCTACACCATGATGCCTGGGCAGTGGTGTTCACTGTGTGAAGGTCTCCTAGGCGAGCGTACGATTAGAGGTGCCTGCACTTGTAGTCGTGTGGGACATGCACGAGTTCTTCCTCCGCTCGACCTTGCCAATGATGGCGGTGTGGTGCTCTTCTTCCTCTCTGCCCGCACCTCCCTCCTCTCCTCAAGCGGCGGCAACATGTGGTTGGCTTCCCTATTTGGGGAGCGACAAATCCGACTCCCTACAGCCTAGATTGTAGCTAGGTTCCCAGCTAGATCCGTTCGTTTCAGAGGTGGCACGGCAAGGCAGGTGCAGAGGCACTACTAGGGTGGAGGGAGGCCGTCAGGCTAGACAATGGTGACCACGTGTGCGCGCAAGTCCACACTAGATAGCCCATTGGGAGCACAGCGATGGCCAAGGTTTGGTGTGGTTGGGGGCCTCACCACTCCTTTGTCATGTCTGTCAAGTGCCTACATTCGGCTATTGTGCCCTATTGTGCTTGGGATTCTCGTAGCGGCGGAAGCACCGAAAGATGAGCTTTGTCCCTTGCAGCAATTGGTACTTTCTAGGGTGGTTGCTGTGGCCATGTGCATAGCACGGTGCTCAAGGACTGGCTACTACTTTCTCTGTGGCCATGACCGATGCGGTAGGTGGTGCTAGGCAAAGCCTTTGGTCAACTTCTGCTAGACCCGACAATGGCAATGCCCACGGTGCCACTCCTTCATTGGAAGCGTCATCAAAGACATTTCCCTCTTGTTATGTGACTCTTTGAGGAAACTTTGCCTAGGTTTGTTGGCATGCGATGGTGATACGAAGCATCGTTCCCTTCCTAGAGGTGTCGCCCTGGTGGTGGTCGATTCAAGTAGGACATTTTAACGCTCGTCCGGAGGCATGTGTGTTTCGAGGAAGCCATGCCTTGTCGGATCGCTACTTGCTTTTACGTCGTGCTTCTGTCACCCTCGGTCTGAGCTTACAGGTGTGAAGTCAGAGTCATGGAGATCCTAGGCAACGATGATATGTTGGGTTCTCCTCCTAGGTGTGAGTGTGAGGCTTTCGGGTTCAGTTTTCCATATAAACTAGGTCATTTAATTTTTCTTAAGTGAAAAGCAGAACTCCCTCACCCCTTCCAAGAGGATTCTTTGAAAACAGCTGGACTCCCGTGATAGATTAGAACAAAAAAAAAATCACACACACTGACAATGGTTTGGGCTGGAACCAGTTTCCATGGTTTGGTTTCCTTGTTGGGCCAATTCGATTTGGGTGAAAATGGGCTGAGCAAGCTCGTGGGCTGGTTTGGTCTAAGTTATTACCTAGGGTAGTTTAGTTCGGTTTTGTTTTGGACTGAGTGTTTCGGCTTGCTAACGGGCTGAAACCGTGGTTCCAACCTAGCATCACACCACGGTCCAGCAGCAGCCCCATCCGTTTCCGCTTGTATTCCTATTATATTACTGGATTTGTTTTTCGCCATAAAGCGTAGCATGACGTCATGCTGATATCAAGCTAGCTAGCAACGAAGCAGAACACGCACGGCCCGCGCGCGCACGTGGGAGGACGCGCACGGACGTCCGCACTCGGCTTGGCCACGCCCGAGACCTCGCGATCGCCGCAGCTGCCGGTGGCGGCGCATGGCCGGACGGAGAAGCTCGCGCTGCACTGCCCGGGCTTCGCCAGCCTCAATACCTCCGGGGCGCTCAAGCTCGAGGACGCCGCGGCGCTGGCGCGCTCCCTCCCCAGGCTCCCCTCTCTCTCCTACCTGCTCGCCATCCTCTCCGCGATCAGGGACCTGCGGGAGTTCATCAGTTCAGCGCCCGGAGCTGCGTCGGCTTCGACGACAAGGACGAGGAGGTGCTCTGGCGAGGGGCCAGGATCCAGCGGTTCGACGTTGGAGGGTCCAAGTTGGTGGATGAGCTAGAGGACGAGTTCGCCGGCGGTGGCGGTTTCTGCGACTTGTCCTACGGTGATGTGATGTGATCTCTGTATGAACCGTTCCACGTGACACTTTGCAGTCAGTTTCGAATCCCGGTTTTAGGCTGTGGATTGGTCTTGTTTGGATTTAAGAACACTGCAGTTCGGTGTGGACTGGTTTTGGAGGAGGAACGAGTGGGGTGGGGTGGATGGGGGATTTGAAGGCAGACGTGATTAGTTTGATTTGGTTATTGTCTGGATCACGGACCATTAGCCCTTGTTGTTGTGTTACATGGTCTCCCCGACATAGTAAATCACACACACACACACACAAAGGACGGCAGCTCTGCCGGAGCCACCGTCATGCCGCAACTCGCCGGTGCTCCAGATGCACTATCTGGCATCGCCTGGCACGGTGCTGCACTGGGTCGCCAGACTCATGCATGGTGAGTACTTTGAGATGCCTGTTGTCGATCGAGAAAAGCAAAAAGAGAGAGAGCGAGAGAGAGAGAGAGAGAGAGAGAGAGAAGCGCGAGGCGGTGAAGCTTTTGGCTTGGACAGTCCACCAAAAGCCGATAGTTGGCTACTTGTTATTGCAATATTATCTACGGTTCATTTTAAAAAAAAAAGATAATATCTACAGTTAATCAAACGACAAACTTATATGATAGTTGGCTATTAGTTTAAACTAAATCATTAACACTTGATCCACATTATTCTCTCACAATGTGTCCCTAGAGCTTGTGCATGAATTAGCTGTAAGCTTACAAGTATGATGAGGCACCTTTCTATATAGGCCATTTACATCATTTTATTGTACTTACTCTAAGACACTGAAGGGATCAATGTTCTGAAATATTAGACATGTAATGGTCCATCATTGATCTAAGACACGGTCCAAGCTAGCAAAGCATAAAGTAGGCACGAAGCAAAGGCTCGTGGAACAGTGTGTACACGTCTTTGCCTTTGCTGCTCCTAAGGCCAGTCTCAATGGAGAGTTTCACCTCCCAGTTTCCAACACGTGAAACTTTGATATGAAACGGGTCTCTCCCACAGTGCAAAGTTTCATGGCACGGTTTCATCCCTTATTTTACTATTCACGGGTCCCACCTATCCCTATCATCCCTCTCTTCCCTGCGTGGTCCCGGAGAAGAAAAGTCGCGATGAAACGAAGGAAGGGCCTCAGTGCAGGTTTCACGGCGTTTCCAAAGTTTTGGAAACAGTGCGGATAAGTTTCATGGCCATGAAACGAATCTCTTCTCTCTCCTCCCAGTTTCATGCAAAAACTGACGTGGCACCTTATTAATTGTGCATGAAACCCCCCATGAAACTCCATTGAGACTGGCCTAATTGACTAGTAGTACTAGCTCCCTCCATCATAAATTATAGGTCGCTTTAGCTTTCTTCTAAGTTAATAACTAAGCTCGCTAGATTTCATTAAGTTTATAGAAAAATTGTGAATATCTTACTATTACTAATTAAAAGCCCCCAAAAAGAGCCTTCATGTTAATTTTTATGAGACGCACTAGGAAAAAATAAATCCTGAAAATTCTTACAAACATAACGAACATGCATATATTTGATAGACTTTAATCAACCAATAATAGCCATTATATTTGTTGTTTTATAAAATTCTCCAAATCCACCATATAAATAGTGTAAATTAACAATATAAATGTTTGACCTAAATTACCACCACCACTGTAATTATGTAAAATAATCTGAAGCAACCCTCTAATCTTAATCTATATGGAAATAATTTAAAGTAATCAATAAATCTATAGGCAAAGTTTGCTCTGGGACACGGAACAAATGTGAAATTTTCCGCTTCGCACTGCAAACATCAAATTTTGCTAGGTACTATAATGAAATCGTGATCATTTGTTGTAGAACACCACTACAAATATTTTATTAACTTTCTCAGGTCTAAGGAACATAAGGCGACAAAATGTCATTTTTACCCTTGTCTTATTCTTCCTTCTCCCATTGCTAGCCAACCCGATCGCGTGCACAAGGCCACCAGCGGCGGCGGCACCATGAACCACTCCAACCACCACTTGGCGGCCCACCTGCCACTTCTGCTCCCAACTGCAAACTTTGGTGAGATCACATCTCAGCTCCTCCATCGCTACCGCCACCACGCCTCACTCCCAATCCTCCTCCACCGTGGGTGCCGCCTCCCCGTCCAACCCTATATCCACGTCCACCCCGCCTCCGATCCAACCCCATCCTGGTGGGAGTCTATCTCACAGGCACGGTTCCGCATCCTAGTGATCTCCTCCATCTTGCCCATCATGACCTTCCACAATTTGCGGCTGCTAGCTGACTCCAATAGCCCTGGGCGCGGGCTAATCCATTCGCCCACTGCCTACACAGTGTTGCCCAACACGCTCTGGGTGGGTGGCAACACTGATGACCCCGCCTACCACTGGCTCTACAACATGCTCTTCTCCGCCGACCCAGACCTCCGCCTCACCATGCTCGCGTTACTGGCGCCATTGCCGGGTTACCTCCGCCTCACCATGCTCGCGTTACTACCTTCATCTCACGCGCTGGTGGCCTTTTATTTTTCTTTGTTCTTTTTTTTTGTTTTGTGAAAACGAGCACGATTGCCAGCTGAGCAACCGGTAGTGAAACCCAATGGGCATCACTGTCGATTGCCTACTGCCAGATCAAAATCCGGTAGTGAAAGCTAGTTTTGAGTCGGCAGTTATGGCGTAGTGATAGAATAATTGTAACTAAAGGCTTTCATGACAAGACAAAGGATAAGGAAGTATATATCTATGAGTATTGTGTTAGATTCACTACAACACATCCCAATATAGGAGGTGTTTTGTCAAAGGCATTTTTGTAAAGTGCCTTAATTTATTGTTGTATAAAGGCGTTTCTCTTAAAAGGCCTTTGAAAGTATATTTTTAAAGGCAAAACTAAAAAAACGCCTTAAATAACTCCAATCTTTAGAGGCATTTTATCAAAAACGCCTTAATTACTTGCAACCTTTTGAGGCGTTTTTGTACGGAATGCCTTTGATGTACGTGCATGTTGTAACACCCCTGTGTTACGAGCTTGCTTAGCACCAAGATTAAGACCTAAAAGAGATTAGCAAAACAAGTTCGCTGGGTTTAAGAGTTTAAAACTCACCTGAAATGATAAACAAATTCTATGTGACTCACTTTTGTGGTTGAGAAAAATCAACATAAATATTGTTAACTAGCGCTCTTGGGAGCTCAAAAATCAAATTTGAAGTTAAGATAAGCTCTTTTCGTTAAGTCGGCAAACATTTGAACTTACGTTTAAAGTACTATTTTTGGCGATTTATTGTGGACGAAATAATTAATTAGTGCTTAAATATTTTGTTTCTATGGGTTAGTATGAAGTATGGACCATTGCATGAAATACTTGTGGGTTGGAGTTAATAAGGTTTAGGCCTTTTAAAAATTATAACAAAAGTGTTAATGGTTGTTAGTTCAAACTGAACCTTAACTTTTCTAAGTATGGGAAAAGTAGCAAGACAATGCTATCTTGGCATTTAATTTCTAACAAAAATATTTAAACACTAGCTGCATGTTTTGGTATTGTTGATTGCTTCTAAGTGAGCACTTGGTCATGGTGTGGGTCGTGGGTGTGTTGTACGTCACGTTGCCCTCCTTTAAAATTGCTCAAACGTCGTTAAAACGTGTGAAATCATGTTGTGGGCGCTCTGTTCGAGAACTTGCGTTCAGCGTGATGAGCTAGTGTTGGCATGCTTCTATCTTCCTCTTTGCTTGCCCTTTTGTCATGAAGATTGCTTCGTTAGATAGATGATAATGTCAACTTTAGGATAGTACATTTGGTTAAGCCTTAGTCGAGTTAGTCAGCAGTTTTCGTGTCGCTTTAATATCCATGCACGTCACTGTTCATCGTTACTCGGCCTAGGTTTGCAGTCACCTCGCGCGTAGGCGGCCGCTGCCTGGCCGTTCTTGGCCATGGTCGTGCCGTGGCCGGCCTTACTAGCTGCCGATCGTGCGCCGGGCTGCGACGGCCCCAGCCGTCTTCCGTAGGTCAGGGCCGAGCTACGGTGCTGCTGAAGCGTGGCTGCCGCATGCACGCTGCCGGCCAGGCTGTGCGCGGAGCCAGCCGACGCCGCGGTAGTTACCGTCGGGCCATCATGGCACTCGCCTCTCCACTCATCCTACCTACCCGCTGCGACACTGCTTGCCTTGGATGATTCATAGTGTAGCTATCTCACCACCGCGGTCCAATCGCCATGCGCCATTGTCGCCTAGGCGCGCTGTGCCTGGCGCCCATGCATGTCCCGTTCCCACCCTTGTTTTCCTCCCTGCCAGCCGACTCCTGCTGCGCTGTTGTTTGTCTTCACATCATCGTACCCGCCTCGTCCTCGCTCCTATCTCCTCGCTCGTCCTCACGTCATGCTCATGACCAGTCAAACCCCCTGTCCCTCTCTCGCTCTCTTTCTCTCGGAGGTGCTCAGCCTGCCATGGCCGCGTCGAACTCTAGTCGAGTTCTGCCACCGCCGTTCACGCCATCCCGAGCGTCTTAGCTTGATTCTTGGCAACCACGATTAGCTTTAGAAGTTGGCTAGCCAGCTGAATAGCTTCGAGCCCCTCAATCCTTTATGACCGGCCGAATTTGGAATTTCTGAGTCGCTGGTCATCTCACCTCCAAAATAGAGCACGACTTAGGGGTAAGGCCCTACCCCTCGGTAAGGGTTCAACTATTTGTCCCTATGAGCTCACCTTGGTCCCCTCGTGCTGTTGCTCATCTTCGTTTGACTAGGAACAACGTGGGTGAGGACCTGACAGCATCGGTGTCAACCTTGGAGCGCCGTCGATCTCACTGTGCGCATGTGGCCAGGCCACCTCGACACTCCTCCGCCTCAACCGCACCGCACCGCGAATCCCGGTGAGCTACTGGTGCTTACCCGCTATCTCCACCACCCCGATAGTGCCTTAGGCCGCCGGAACAGTCGTGCTGCTGCACGGTTCTGTCCGTCATTGAGGCTAGGCCTCGGTAGTGCGCCGTTAAGCTCCCAACCGCCGTCCATCCTTGTGCGTTTGGCCATAGAGCCCGGTCGACCCCTCTATCTCATCGAAGTGCATGCCATCGCGCACACGCGCCCAGGGGCATGCTGTTGCAGAGATGAGTTTTTATAGGGTGTTAGATGCGAGGCGTGTCTCTTCTGCAATAGTGCGCGTAGTGCCATGTAATAAATTGATAGATCAAGGTCTTTTCTGCAAAATAGCCAGCGAGCGCGAGGGGTCCCGCCTTGGGCCGCTTGCTGGGCCGGCTTGCTGCGCGCGCCCGTGTCCCACGTTGGGCCAAGCCGGGCTGCTGGGCCAAATTAGCTACCGCCGATTTTCCCTTTTTCTTAAGCAATTCCTAATTTAGTTTTCTAAGCAAACTTGTAAATTCAATATAAAATTGTATAGCTAACCAAAAAATTGTAAAACTAATTTTGTTAAGTTTCTAAAATCATGACCTAGCTGTTAGTATATTTTGTTCGCATAGTTCATAGTATTTCTAAGAGTAATCTAATTAAATTGAAATACTTGACATGTTAAAACATCAACTTATAGGAATTATTGCCGTAAATCGGTAGTAGTGTTGGCTCTGGAATCTTTACAGTAAATTTCTAACATTATTAGGTGCTCACTGTAATTTTTGTAGCTCCATAAGAATTAGTTGCTAAGATAGCTAAATGAGCCCTAGTACGAATATATGTATTTAATCAATAAAATACCAAAACACCTTGGGATTGTAAAACTAAAATATTTTCCAAAAACGAAGCCTTACTTGACAACGTGGATACGTAGCCTAGTGCGTTAGTCATTAGAGCTAGCCCGTTAGCTTGCGAAGCGTAATAGTATTTTTAGAGTGCGGTTGTCGTTGGCTAATTACGTTTTCTACGCTGCATCTACGAATATCATAATAAGAAAATAATGGATCTGGAGTCGATCGAAGTAGCAGGAGGATGGTGCCTTGGTGATCATGTCGCCACAGTGGAATGCAAATCCTTGGCTATATCTTGCCCAGACAAGCCCCGATGCATAACCTCTATTATTCTGCACTTTATTTTATGTTTGTGCATTAAGTTTTGAGGAGTTGAATGAAACCCACGTGCATATATATATCCTTGACATATGAGTCTTACTAGCATGATAGGATCATGTAGATTGCTATACTTTAGGACCTCAGTAGAAGTCGAGTGATTGCCTGTCACTCACGAGAGATAGGAGAGATACTATTATTGTCATTATTATACTACTATCACATGGAAAATATATATATCAGGATGATAATTGGAGACCGGGCGGACTGGTACTTTGGATCTAGATTTGGTTAGGCATTTGAGCGAGGCTCGGATTGCACTTGTTCCTCCTGTGTCGATTGAGGACCGTCCGTTGCTATGGATGGTAGTCAGGTCACAGACTTATTATCATGAGCACATACTTGCTTATGGGAGCGGGAAGACTTGTTACTTTCTTGTCATGGGTTCCGGCTCTTTCTGGACTGACTTTAGGGGTGGGTATTAGGTGGAGGTCTAAGCACCATACTGAGGCCGGGTCTCAGGTGTTGGGAGGCTTGGAGTCGAAGTTTGGACGGGGACCTGGATCCCTTGACAGGAGTGAGACGAGTTGGTTCCGTTTGTGCCTGGGATACAAACGGGGCATGTGTTTCGGCGTACCTAGCTCAAAACAGTACCGACTTGGCTATAGTCTAGTACCGTAGTAAGAACTAGAACTTGAAAGGGATAAAATGGTTCTGATTGCTTATCCACGTGCTTGAAAGTAGCTTAGGAGTTTACCTAGAATGATTAGCTAATTAACTAAAAACAACTGCTAAAAACTTGGAACATAAGGATGCACTATTAGTAATGCTTTCTGTAAAGGCAATAAACCAGCAAGCCAAACAGCCTTGCATGAGTCTTTTACTTTCTCCTGTCGGGAAAGTCTTGCTGAGTATAATTGAGTACTCAGGGTTTTATTCCCCTATTGCAGGTGATCGATGGATGGTAGACTACTCTTGTGTGTGGAAACCTTCTGGTGGGCTCAACAAGGATTTCCTTACGTTGCTAACATAGAGTTTCTTCAAATTTTCATAAAAATGTTTGTAAGGGAAAACTTATAATCTGTTACCATTCTTTATATGTAAATGTTCCTCATGTAGCTCTTAACATGTAGTATATGAATTTTTATTTTTCGCTGAAACTCTGATCACATGTTTAATTCCGCTATTGTATTATGTAATGTAAGAAATGGCTAAAAGATGTTGTAAGCTTTATACTCTCATTTATGATTCTGATGGAAAAATGTGAAGTTTCAAGTTCTTTCTCGGGATGTGCTCGACAGAATTGCATGGCTTAGTGTCCTTACTTAGGTACTCAACATCTAATAAAAGATAAATACTCTTAAGAGAGCATTAGATTAGACGGTTTTACCACACGTATAGCTCTTTTTTACGTAACATACAGCCACCTATATTCAGTTTTTTTTTATTCCGAGGAAACAAATGCTGGAGACCCCTGCATCCCTCTCGGCCCAGGCCCAGCTCGTGAATTGAAGGACGACGCGGCCCTCCCCGTATCCCTCCCGTATCCTCCCCGTATCTGTTGCAAAAAAAAAAGCTTCGCCCCGTTATCCTCCCCCTTCACCTGTTGCGATAGGGTTCAGCGACGCGGCTGCGTCCGGCGTCGCCGTGAGGACGGCGCGGCCGCGGGGAGGCGGCGTGGCTGCGTCGGGCGGCGCGGGAAGGGACGGCGCGGCTGCGACGAGGAGGCGGCGCGGGGAGGGACGGCGCGGCTGCGAGGAGGCGGGGCGGCGAGATTGTTGGGTTCGCGAGCTCGCCGACGAGGAGGTCCTCCACTACATCCCGGCTTGAGGCGGCCGCGAGTGCTCGCGAGCTCGCCAACAAGGAGGTTCTCCACTGCACCATCCCATCAGTACCACCACCCCGCCTCCGTTATCAATCGCCGCGACCGCCCTTCGCCGAGGTCACCGTGCCCTTACTGCTACGACTACTAAGGCTCCTCCTGCCCCGGCTCATGCGCAGGTCAGCAACTACATCCAGTTCCGGTCTGCGCTTAATCTGGTTCACTTTGTTGAATCTATGAATGCCAATGTCTCATGCTCACCACCTGTTTGTGAAAATGCTTATAGAAAGTGTCACTCTGGATCATCTCCAATATCTCCAGTGGTTAGGATAAGGACCATGGAGGTTTAGCCTTGGTTTGTGTGTCCATCACTCTTCCTCTTGTCTAGACAAGCACTAGGTTTGTGAGCTTGTCTGAATAGTACAGGCATGCTTAGATAATGTGCACTGTAATGTACTACATGATTGAAATTTCTTTGGCGGCCATGGAATATCCAAATATGAATCGAAGCTGTAGTGTCCTGATGTTTGCTAATAGATTTCTTAGATATCTGGTATTGATGTTTGCTAATAGGCCACCGGTCATGGAATAGTCCTTGGTTAGATATCTGGTAGCTACACTCTGAAAGGAAACCAGTACATTAGAAAGGAAGGGAATAGCTACACTCTGAAAGTAGAAAATGATCGAGCACTAGTCCATCCTTAGAATCAAATAAACACTTGCTTGTTTAGCAGAAGCTTTCGAAGAAGAAGATAGGATGAGCACACTCCCTGATGAGTGATGAGACCCTGCTCCACTTCCTGGAGCGCATATACAGTGTTCCAGGCCAGCACAGTCTCCAGGTCCTGGTGATGGGCTCATCTCCCTCGCTTGCTCGCTCTCTCATGACCGCCTACACAGCATCTCTCCCCTAAATTCAGTAACCTCAGAGATGTTTGTCTCTACAACATTTTCGTTGAGTGTGACCTCAATTGGACTGACTATATATATGTATATGTTTGTCCTTGAAGCTGAGCGTCCTTGTTGCCATCAATTGTAACACTTCCTTTGCCTTCTGACTTTCTCAGACTAATTTGTGGAAGATGTCTCGGTGCTTTGTAATTGCCTAGAAAGAAATCATGGTTATCTATAATAAACTGCAATGGTTAAATTTAAGCTGACCATATACTTCGGTCATGCAATTTTATTCCCACAAAAGCATAACAAGTAGGCCACCGGGGGACCTTGCATGTTTCATTACATTATTTCATTACTACAGGAGTAGTATAGTATTATATATTATTATACACGTACTAGTACTAGCTATCTTCCTCTTTTAGTAGGATGGGATGGGATGGGTGGCTGGGTTAGTGCTGCTGATGCCTTACTTAATTTGCTCAGGTTAGTGATAAAGATGCCATGACAGTTGCGCCGGACTCCAGAAGCGTCGTCTGTTGGGGCATACTACTACTATATATGGATTCAACTTTCAAGTATAATAATATATATACATATATTAGTGCCTCAATCTTACCAGAAATATGATTAAATTAAGTCCTCTTGTCGGGCGTTCTACCATGATAATGATATACCACTTTCTTAAGCAGATGTGATACTCCCAGCTGACAGGACAGGATTAGTAGGGCTTTCCGAGACTCAGAGAGAGAGACGAGAAAGAGACAGCACTGACGGCCTGGTTCACAGGCTGAAGCAAGCATCATCAATCATCATCTGAGACACTGAGATGCATGCCCGCATGGGCTATATATTAGTTTGGCTTGGGCCTGCCTCGGATATGGGCCACCTACTGTTTTCTGGAGAAGATCGGTGCCAGCCGGCCCAATTGGGGCGTATATACGATAGGACCAACATGGACTCTGCATTTCGTTACCGACGATAGGCCCAACGTGGACTCTGCATTTCGTTACCAAATTTAAGCTGTAGTGTCCTGATGTTTGCTAATAGATTTCAGAGTGGACTTGTCAAGAGGGAGGATCTGTTCATCACAACCAAGGTAATCTGAATTACAGAATGCTACCTTCTGTATTCTACTGCAGGTTTTTTTTTTGCCCCACTCTATTCCATAATCTTCATGTGATTGAAAGTTTGGAATCTGTTCTCATTGCAGCCGTGGAACTCAGATCATGGCCATGTGCTTGACGCCTGCAAGGATAGCTTGAAGAAGCTGCAACTCGATTATCTCGATCTCTATCTTATTCACTTCCCAGTAACTACTAGGCATACAGGTAAGTTCCTTGCCCTTCGCACAATATTTAGAAAGATTCAATGGGTACCTCACAGAAATGTGTATTTCTGTAGGAGTTGGCACAACTTCTAGTTCTCTTGGTGATAATGGCGTGCTAGACATTGATTCCACTATTTCATTGGAAACAACATGGCATGCAATGGAAGAACTTGTTTCCATGGGACTGGTGCGCAGCATTGGAATCAGGTAAACCGAACCAACAATTTTCTCTGTTTTGTTAGCACCAGTTTGACATTTGAGATATTTAGTCTTAGCAAGCTTCCCTTTGTATTATGATTCATTACATTGGCAAGCTTCCCTTTTGTACTAGGAATATTGCTGGTGCTGAAAGCGTAGTGTAGTTTCGAAATATCCTGAATTGGAGTATAATAAGTCTTACACTAAAATTTTCTTGCTGCGACTTTTTCCATGCTTGGTGGTTTACTTTCCATGCTCTAGACTATCAACAATCATCCATTACAACTAGCTCTAGACTATCAACCATCATCCTTGTTTAACAAACAGGAGTACATTTTGTTTGGATACTTTGCAATATCATCAGTTCTGGTGCCAATGTGATCAGCTAACTTGGCATTGTGGCAGCAATACAATTAGCAGAGCTTGGCTAAGAAGTATGTCAAGATGCCGGCGCAGCTGGTCCTCCGGTGGGGTCTGTAGCGTAACTCGGTGGTGATCCCCATGACCTCCAAGGCGCAGTAATACATTAGCACCACTTTATATACCTTCACTCATTGGGACATGTTTGGTTTCAAGCAGGAGCATTTGCCAAGTGAGGACAGGAGCTTGCATATGTATGTAACTGTGATGTGAACATGTCAAGCTTTTTATCTCTCTTAAAGGGAGCAATACAATCTGGTTACAAATGTAAATATGTATGTCTGCAAGATTAAAATGTTTGGAATATATAGTGTTAACGTGTGCTCTTATTGGTTCATTCTCAAATGGATTGTGTCGATTTTATATTGCTAGCAGTTCCATATGGATAGCTTGATTTTGGAGGCATTTCTAATAATGCCTCCATTAATGTTTGAAGGCGTTGTACAGAATGCCTGTAAATAGTATTTTAGGCGTTCAGAAAATGCCTTTAAATGTTGATATTAAAAGGCATTTTGGAAAAACGCCTCAAAAGACCTTTTACTTCCATGTTTTAGACGGTGTTTTAAAAAATGCCTCAAAAGGTCTTTGATGGCGTTTTGACCATTTTTGGAGGCATTTGTGAACGCCTCCTGCTCTAGTGATTATTAATATATGAGAAGTTCCAGATAAATGTACTTCTACACAATGGAGTTACTTTTTTTTTTTGTGAAAATACACACATGGAGTTACGATGCAAAGTGGATGGCTATTATTTGGAATTAAAAGCAGAGGGCAAAGCTATAGGTTCGTATTTTCACAAAAGGCTCAAAGCACGTTGCATGTGCGTGGGCAAAGCTATAGGTTCGTTCAAAAGATACACAGGCAACGTGCTACCACCGGGCAAGCAAGGAATAAAGAAGCTGTTGGTGGCGTGCGCCTGAGACGCTATGGATTTGGACAGCCATTATACTCCTATGCTCTTCAGCAGGTTGATGCATGAGCTCTGATCTCCATAAGACTCTTGATCTTATACATGGGTGGAGGCCACTGTAGGCACAGCTAGATCTCCAATTATTCTACGGTAAGTACTTAACTATATTCCCAATTTATTATGTTTATCTATATCTCAGTAGAATTCATATGCAACTGAATTCAGTTCTAGCAGGTACTCCTTCCTTCTGTTTTTAACAGGCCTATTAGGATTTGTAGTAGTCTTTAACTAAAGGCATATTTTTACCACCAATTTCTCTTATAATTTATCACTAATTGCTTTGCAATCAATGTCGCATAAAAAAACTTGGAATCCAATCTTTTCATGTAGCTTCTATACACTAATCATGTTTATAATTTGACTAATCGTGGTTCCAAATTTCTGGAATTTGGTTCTTCAAATCTTATTATGCTTACTAAATAAGAAGGTTGAGAGTAGTTCATTTATTTATTACACCAGCCAGCACCAAATTACCATCTGCTTGTGCTTAATTACAAGTTCTGGGTTAGCGCACATATGCCTCATTATTGATTCCTTGTTCTCATCAGTTTGTAATTTGGCAATCAGATAGATGACTATGGATCCACCGAGTCCAGCCTGGATGTACTCCAGTGCGGCATTGCAGGAAGAAATGCGCTGCCCCAACGTTGCAGTGGTGGCCTTCTACGACACCATGGGACGGCAGATATGGTTGGGGAACGCCATGCTTCTCGCAAGCGCTGCAATGACAGGAGTCTTGGTGGGGATAGGCAGCGGCTACGGCCGGCGCTACCGCCACCACCGCTTCACCCGCTTCATCTTCCTTGGAGCCAACATACTGTTCTTGCCCATCATCTCTTTTGTCATCTCTACCCTTCGTGACAGCTCCAATGACTATGTCAACAAAGAGGATGGAGCAACCTTGGCGGCATTGTGCCATTCAGTGTTCCACCCATGCATGGTCATAACATGGGCATTCCTTGTTCAGATGGCAGCTACCAATGCTACCTCAGTTGTTGCCACTGAAAGCAGAGAAGGTCGAAAGGTAGGCCCCCCTTGGGAGCTGCTTGTCAAGGGCATCTGGACCTTCTACCTTGGTGCCAGCATCACAAATAAACGTTTTTTTCATGGGCTGTTCAGGATTTCTCCTAGTGAGAACCATGGACCATTCACTCTCATCTGTTCCAAGATTATGTTTGCGCCTTTTGTTCTCATCTGTGCCAAGATTTGGTTCAAATGCTATTCGTTTAGAAAGGCACGGAAATCCTTTGCGCTAGGGCGCAACCCTAGTCTGATTTTTGGGTACATGAAGGAGCTACAACAAGTAAGAAGCCAGCATGGTGGAGCAACAACTGTAGGTGAGGATGCATTATTTTCTCCTCTCTTAGTTATGGGAGAAGATAGCAGGCAAGTGAAGAAGCAACCTTGGGGGTATGTGTTCAGCGACACATGGACAATGGCTATTGACAGAATTGGCTTGGTGACCCTTGATAGAGTATGGAAGTTGGACAGTGTGGCTCCGACATCAAAAGACTTATGCCTGTCCTTTGCATTGTTCAAGTTGCTGAGATGTCGATTTGCAAGGTATGATATCGCTAATGCCGTTGGCTCCACAGGGCACAAGTTTTTCTGGAGCATGCTGTTGAAGGATGGTGAACATAACAGGGTGTTTAGGGTGATTTCTGATGAGCTTTCATTCGTTCATGATTACTATAATTCATCACTACCAACATCCTATGCTAAGTGTTGGCTACCTTTCTTGAGCGTCCTTATCTCACTCTTGAGCATAGGTTACTGCGTCGTGGCTGCATACTTCATTGTTGTGTTTGCAGGTCAGGTGCACAAGCATGGCCGCAGTCAGATCCACTGTGAGTTCTGGTGCAGTAAACTACAGGCGGTAAGCCAGTTGCACAATAAAGAATTTGGGAACTTGTACTTTGATGTGTTGCCAGAATTTCTGCTTCTAGTTTTGGTCCTGGTCACTGAGGTGAGGGATATTACTTCCTACTTCTGCTCCAACTGGACCAAAGTAGCCCTCATATGCCACCATGTAAAATGTGCATCTTTGCAAGAGCAGCAAACAAGATATCAATGGTTTGGTCTTATCTTGCGGTGCAGATGCAAGATAGTGAATAATTGGGATGAGAAAATAGGGCAGTGCTCAGTATTAGTGCTTCACCCAACTACAAGAACAAACTTTATTGGTCTTCTTAGTCGTGTATTCCATCATTTGCCAGATGAGAAGATGAAGGTCAATATGCCAGCAGCAGTGAAAGCTTGCATCATGGATTCGCTAAGAAGCACCGCTAGCAACACTGTATGTCAAGTAGGCAATGTCCGAATGTTTTTGCAGCGAAGTCAAGCTGGAACAGGTTTCCTCTGGGCATGCAATGGAAAGATGAGTACATCTGATATGATACTTACATGGCACATTGCCACATGCATCTTTGAGGTGAGGCACCCTTACTGGGATGATATAGAGCAAGGTTCTTCCCCGATTTCAATCCAGCATAAGAGCGCTGCCACTCATCTGTCACGGTATTGCGCATATCTTATGACCTGGTCCCCGGAGCTTCTTCCTGACGAGGTTGCATGGACCAAGAGCTTGTATGAGGATGTCAAGAAGGATATTGAGCGTGTCCTCAATGTCCGTGCTGCGACCGTGCCACCGTTGATGCCTAAGGCTGAGTACCATGATTTGGTGCAATTGCTAAGCGAAAAGTCCAATCATTTAGTGGTGAAGAATGGTGTGAGGCTCGGAAAACAATTGGTGGAGTTGGTTGACGGTGAGGAAACAGCATGGGCAATCCTAGCGGGTTTCTGGGCAGAGATGATCCTGTACATCGCGCCATCCAACAATCTAAAAGGACACAAAAAGGCCATCGCCCGTGGTGGAGAACTGATCACTCTCCTCTGGGCACTGCTCTTCCATGCTGGAATAGCTAGTAGGCCAGGTGAAGCTGCCAGCGCTGCTGGTAGCGGCGTTGGTGTTTAGTGTGCAGTTGCTGGAGTTGCAATGTTTGCCAATCATGCTTAGTTGGTCTTGTCAATATAGTGGTGTTTGTGTCTTCTTGTTACGATAGTCTATTATCTAAGCATATAGACATCAAAAGAAATCACCATATTATTTCATCCACTACTGAAAACGCGTGCTTTTCCGAGGGCCTGAGGCTTTGCCGAGGACCAAATCTCGAGCACTCGGCAAAGACACTCTTTGCCGAGGGCCAGCCACAGGAGCCCTCGGCAAAGAACGGCCCTCGGCAAAGAGGCCTTTGCCGAGGATACGGCCCTCGGCAAAGACAGGCCCACGGCAAATCAAATCTTTGCCGAGGGCTTGGGTCACGGCGGCCATTCCCCGTCAAGCTTTGCCGAGGGCCACTCGTTAGGCCCTTGGCAAAGGTTTTTTTTTTCTGTGAAACCAGGTTATTCGGCAATATTTTTTTTAAGTCTTTGCCGAGGGCCCTAGACCAGGCCCTCAGCAAAGATTTTTTTAAAACCAGTTTTTCGGCCAAATTTTTTTTTTATAAATCTCCTTTGCCGAGGGCCTGAGGCTAGGCCCTCGGCAAAGAAGCCCTTTGCCGAGGGCCAGGATAGGCCCTCGGCAAAGATTTTTTTATTTTTTTAAAAAAAATTCTTTGCTAAGGGCCATGGGCCAGGCCCTCGGCAATTTTTTTTGGTTTTTTAGCCCAGTTTTTTTGTGGTGCTACAATACATTGTTTTGAACTCAATTTTAAAATTTAGGCCAATTTTAATTTTGTTTTGTATATTTCCTTAATTTATTTCGATTCTTTAATTTTTTTTGAATATGTCAAATTTGAACCGTAGGTGCATGGAATATTGCAATGTAGTGTTTCGAAAAATGTTATTCATGTTAATTGGTGCATGTTGAGTCCCTATCCACGAACTCGCATCAAATTTTCACGCATCTTTTCGCGTAACATGACGACCGACTTGCCGAAAAAGTGTTTTAAAATTATATAAAATCCTTACGAAGTCCGAAAATCACGAAACTTGGCGAGATGTCATGTTATCGCATGTGTAGGCTGTGGTAAAAAATTGAGAAGGCTTCGAGAGCAACTCGCTCGAAGCCTTCTCAAATTTTTACCACCCCGCGCGCCCCACCGCCCCGCGCTCGGCCGCCCAGCGCGCCCCGCCGCCCCACCAGCGCGCCCCGCCGCCCCACCACGCCCAGTGGCGGCCGAGGTCACGCCCTGCCTCCGTTCCCCGTCTCCGTCGAGCAAGGGGAGGTCGACCGCCCCGGCCGGCCCTCCGGCGGCTCCCCCTCGCCGGCCTTCCCGCCCCGACCCCAGCCCCCAGGCCGCCCCCGTCGCCGGCTGCTGTTGGAGGGGAGGAGGCAGAGGGAGAAGTTGGAGGAAGAAGAGAAGGAGAAGAGGAGAAGGAGGAAGGGGAAGAAAAGGAGAAGAAGAGGAGAAGGAGGAAGGGGAAGAGAAGGAGAAGAAGGGGAAAAGGAGAGAAGAAAGGGAAGAGGGGGAGAGGAGTACTCCAACGCCGCTCGACCTCGCCGGAGAAGAAAGTGACCCCCACACCGCGACGCCCGACTCCACCGCAACCCTAGGTAAAACTCTCGTTGTCGGCCTTCGTGCCGTATGTGGTTGTGTGGGCCTTCGTGCCGTAAGTTGATATGAGGGCCTTCGTGCCGTTGTGGTTGTCGGCCTTCGTGCCGTTGTGAATGTCGGCCATCGTGTTGTTTTTTTTAGGTTTTGGAAACCTCCCCATGCAGGGGAGGTGCTGCCAAAATTTTGAACAAAAAATAACCTATTGTCTTTTTATGCAGGAGAAGAGTACGTCGGAGGGGACCTGGACGACCCCGATCGTCTTCGTCGACGTCGCGGTTCTGCCTGCACTACATTTCCTCGCCACTGCGTCGATTCGCCACTGCCCCGCTAGCCTTACTTCACCGACACCCTAGGTATAAATAACCTCTTTTTGCGCATGTCTATCATAGCCCGCGCGTAACCCAGTTAGGCGTCTCCCGTCTGAAAGAGATACGGTCGTAGGTATGCGGATCTTTGCGTATCTACGATCGTATCTGTTTTGGATTGTCCACGTTTTTTGGACAACCCGTGGATGCGTAGATGGGTTAGTTTCCATGGTCCGCTCCGGTCCGAGAAGGAGTTTCGGCAACACCTCCCTGTTGTTCTCCGGATACACACTCTCCCTTGCAGGACGTGTATCGGGAGAACAGCGGGGAGGTGCTGCCGAAATTCTGTCTCGGAGAGGAGCGAAGCATGGAAACTAACCTCATCTATGCATCCGCGGGTGGGATTAGGACCTATCCTCACCTATTAGACAGTAGGAACACCGCGTAGATGCAATTGATGGTCACAATACTCTATGCTGTAAATGTTAAAGGATGGAGGACCGTCAGTGGATGTACACGGGCTGGAGAAGAGGGAGTGACTACGACTATGAATGGGTGAAGGGGACAGATGGTTTCTTGAAACATGCATTTGGCCCAGGAGCAGGAGGACATTCTCTAGTTTGGTGTCCCTGCAGCAAATGTGACAATAGGAGAAAAGTAGACGAGAAGACCATGGGTAGACATCTTGTGTTCAATGGTTATACGCCTGGCTACCAGCAATGGATCTACCATGGTGAAGCAGATCGTATAAGAGCGGAGGTGGTGAGAGCACGCCTCGAGGCTTTTGATGATGATGCCGGGGTAGCAGACATGCTAGATGACGCCCACCAAGCTCACTTCGCTGAACGACGTGAGAAGGAGGAGATGGAGGAATCTGCAAAGGACTTCTACAAAATGTTGGACTTGGCACAGAAACCCCCTCACGAGCGTACAATGATTTCTCAGCTAGATGCGATTGGACGCGTAATGGGGTTGAAGGCCGAGTTAAACCTGAGTCGAGAAGGCTTCGATAAGATGTTGGCCGTGTTTGGCACCATGCTACCGGAGAAGCACACTTTGCCGACGAACTTGTACGAGGCAGAGAAACTCCTTCGTATGCTTAAGATGCCGTATGACAAGATACATGTTTGTCCGAAGGGGTGCGTCCTATTTAGGAAAGAACACAAGGATGCAAATTACTGTCTGAAGTGTAAATCCTCCAGGTACCTGGAGGTAGACTCTGGTGATGGCCAGAAGAAGCAGCTTTTGATCCTCGCGAGAGTGCTACGTCACCTTCCTTTCCTACCGAGGATCCAACGGCTATTCATGACTGAGGAATCCGTGAAACAGATGACATGGCACAAAGATGGCAAACAGTACAATCCTGGGAAGATGGTAGATCCGTCTGATGCTGAAGCATGGATGTATTTCAATGACAAACATCGTGACAAAGCAGCTGAGGCTCGTAATGTACGTGTCGCGCTGGCAACAGATGGGTTCAATCCTTATGGAATGATGGCTGCCCCATACACATGCTGGCCCGTTTTTGTTATCCCCCTCAATCTCCCTCTCGGCATCTCCTTTCAACGGCATAACGTATTCTTATCGTTGATAATTCCTGGACACCCGGGGAGTAATATGGGTGTGTTCATGAAGCCTGTGATTGATGAATTGATCCACGCTTGGGAGAAGGGGGTATGGACATATGATCGAGCTACAAAGACAAGCTTCAAAATGCACGTTTGGTACCACTACTCCCTGCATAACTTCTTGGCGTATGGGTTATTCGCCGCCTGGTGTGTTCACGGGAAGTTCCCATGCCCAGTATGCAAGGAAGCCGTGAGGTTCATTTGGTTGAAGAAGGGTGGCAAGTATTCGTCGTTCGACCAGCATCGTCAGTTCCTCCCTCTAAACCATGAATTTAGAGAAGACATCAAGAGCTTTACGAAAGGTGTCAAAGTGACAGACCCTAAACCGCACTTGAGGACTGGTACCGAGGTTCGTGTTCAGATAGATGCTCTCGTGCCCAATAAAGAAGGTGGTTTTGTGGGATATGGTGAGGAACATATGTGGACTCATAAATCCGGCTTGATGAGGCTCCCCTATTTCGCTGACCTTCTTCTGCCACATAACATTGATGTAATGCACACTGAAAAGAATATCGCCGAGGCACTTTGGAGAACTCTCATGGACACTGACAAGTCTAAGGACAACGTTAAGGCTAGAGTGGACCTAGCGACGTTGTGCGATAGACCGAATCAAGCGATGCAGCCTCCTAGTGGCCAAAACAAGAACTGGAAAAGGCCTAAGGTCAATTTCGTCTTGCAAATCGATCAAAGGAGAGAGGTACTAAAATGGATGCAGATGTTAATGTTTCTAGATGGATATGCAGCGAATCTTAGCAGGGGAGTGAACTTAGGCACTCTGCGAGTCAACGGGATAAAGAGTCATGACTACCACATATGGATTGAGCAGCTACCCGGACTCTCTACGAGCGAGGTCTCGCGAGCCTCCCTCCGGTTCTGCTTCCTCACAACCGCTAAGTGATTCGGCCTATGGCAAAGAGATAAGTAACTATGGATGTTATCACAACTACTTCATAAGATATGTTGGAAATCTTAAGAGAAACTGATAAATTTTCTTAATCACTTGTGCAGGGCCTGGTTGGTTTTGTCGGGTACTCCAGCACGCACCCCTGTGAGCATCCTTGGTGTTTTGTGCAGGAAATGGTACCCCGGCATTGTGCAACTATCCGAAGAGCCGGTGGTGCAGGAGCCGGCCTCCAACTGGGACAGGTATGCGCTGGTCACGGATGACACTTACCGCAACAAAGCAGGAGCGAGTATTGGCGGAGTTTTGGGTAAGTCTCTCTCGCACAACATTGCTTAATACATCGCATTCATTGGTTAAATCTTTTATCGAAATAATGAATGGATACATCGGTTTTGTATGCAAAAATATTTCAAGGCCGAAGGACTTGAGGCCCAGGCGGATCGGGCGGCTGCCGCAGCTTGTAGGAAGTACGTCACCGAGATGCACCACCATGGGCGCGTCCAGGCCCACATAGACTACTACAGGTCGGTACTTAGGCAGTCCCTCCCCAAGCCTCAAGCAAGACGGATTACGCTGACTCAGGTTCAGTACCTTGAGGTAGGCGAATAACATTCATAATGATTCGTTTTGATATTAAGTAGGTTCAATTTCATCTTCTTATATGTCAAATACTCGATGACTTGTAGGTGATTCCCTGGTGGTGCCGATCGTATCCCGAGTGCTGGGCCATGATCGTGGAGAAGTGGTTACCACAGGACTTTGTTGATACGCACGAGAGGCAGCGGGAATAGCGTCTGATGAGGCAAGGTCCAACTCACCATCAAGGCAGCCATAGCCTCCCCGGATACAAACAAGCATACGTAAGTGATTTCTTTCATTTATTTTGACGCTCAATTCTGCTTGACTTCTCACCATCTTCCCATCATTCTCGTAGGAGGCTGCGCACCCGGGCGAGGAGGTCTCGGAGTTCTCTGCGTGGGCTATGTCCCACATGGGCAGGGCGTCGTCCTCTGTCTCCTTCGACCCGGCTGCCTCGCCCTAGGTGTACTCCGACCCGAACGTGTACACTAAAGTCCAAGAGTACACGTCAACGGTAAGGGAGATCTATGGGGAAGATTACAATGTGCGCACTGAGCCCATTCATGTAGAGGCGATCATGAGGCTCGGAGGAGGCAAGAAGCACGGGCGGCTGTGGATTGCAGACGGCGCCATCGACTCCACCACTGTTCCCTCCCTCAACGCTATCCGAGCATGGAGCACGAGCTCCAGCCAGCCCATACGTCCACGGCCTTCTCCAGCACTGAAGCAGGTCCAAGCACTCTAGGTAATTCCTGTTTTACTCATCGTACGTAGATATTTACACACCTAAATTACATTTGCATTACTGATACATTGGAGTGAAATATTGCAGGCCGAGCTGCAAGAAACAAAAAGGCAAAGTCAAGAGCAGAACGCGGAGCTGACCGCACAGCTGTAGGCCCAGAAGGTCGCGTTCGAGGCCGCGCAGAAGCAGATGGCGGAGATGATGGTGATCATGCAAAGTCTTGGGCAAGCATCGGGTGTACCTGTGCAGTTTTCAGCTCCTCCACCTCCTCCACCTCCTACTCCTACAGCTACTCCTGTAAGTATGAAAGTTCACTTTTCGCTTGTGCTTTGCATGTATGTCGGTGTTCGTGCCGTTGTGGATGTCGGCGTTCGTGCCGTCGTTTCTTGCAGGTTTTGGAAACCTCCCCGTGCAGGGGAGGTGCTGCCGAAATTTTCAATTGAGTCTAATCTTTTTGTATTCCTACAATACTAAATGCAATCTCTAAGTTTTAAAACTGTTTTGCCGGATTACTCACACATGCAATCTCTGCTCCTTTGTGCAGCTTCCGTCCGCGGGTTCCAATCAACCCGCTAGTGCGTCACCGGGTGATCCTGCTTTTCCTTCACCATCGTCTCATAGGCTAGCTTGATGAGGACTCGTGCTAGGTGATGTGGTTGGACTTTAGCGTGATTTGTGATTTATGGTTGTGACTTGTGCTTGGATTTCATTAACTTGTCGTAATAAACATGTGAATGATGATGAACATGTGACTTGTCGTTGTAATATATTGTGATTTGTGGTTCACAATTATGGTTGTGATATATTGTGAGAAAATGAGTTCTGTGTGATATATATGTGTATATATATGAAATGCTTGTGTCCATGGAATGCAAAAAAACAAAAAAAATTAAATTTCTGCCTCTTTGCCGAGGGCAATGACCAAGGCCCTCGGCAAAGAAGGGTCCTTTGCCGAGGGCCCAAGCAATAGCCCTCGGCAAAAAAAATTTTGGAAAAAAATCCTAACAATTTCTTTGCCGAGGGCCAGGGAGCAGGCCCTCGGGAAAGGGTTAAAAAATTCAAAAAAAAACCATTTCTTTGCCGAGCACCGGCCCTCGGCAAAGAATTTTTAAAAAATCCTGAAAATTTCTTTGCCGAGGGCCAGGGAGGAGGCCCTCGGCAAAGGTTTTTTAAAAAAAAAATAAAAAAATTTATTTGCCGAGGGTCGGCCCTCGGCAAACAAATTCCAAAAAAAAGCATTTCTTTGCCGAGGGTCAGCCCTCGGCAAAGAAACCGCCAACGGCGCCGGCGCCTGATGGCTTCTTTTCTTTGCCGAGGGCCGTCCTGGCCCTCGGCAAAGGCTTTGCCGAGTGCCTGATAAAGGGCCCTCGGCAAAGACCCCTTCGCCGTCTAAAAATTCCCCGAGGGGTTGCCGAGGGTTTCTGGGCCTTTGCCGAGGGCTAGAGGCCCTCGACAAAGCATGCGCCTCCAGTAGTGATCACCGTCATTATGCATGGTAAGAAGAAAAGATTGCACCTTTAGTTATATTGGTCTAAATTATTCGGTTGAGATTAATTTGATATCTTAATCTTACTATTACTAATTGGATGCTCTAAGTGAGCTTCCGTACTAATCCATCCGAGAAGAGCTAGAGAAGAAAAAAAAAGACCAATTGTAGAAATTATCACAAAAATCATAAGATTCTAACCCATGCGGGAGGATAGGTTGATAAACTAGTTGATTATAACAGCCATTGAATTCTGTTTCCTTAAAACTTATTCACCCTTGTTCGGCCTGTTCGCTGGTTGGTTTCTGGGCTGGTTTGGGCTGGCTGGTGCTGGTTTATTGTGAGAGAAAAACACTGTTGGCTGGCTGGTTTGGGCTGGCTGAAACCAACAAGCGAACAGGGCGGTTGTTATTCAAGCATAATCTAAATTATTACCCACCCTACCATTATAATATATGATATAAGCAACCCATTAAATTTGCATTTAGATTACCACACTATGCCAGAAACAGCAATTACTGATAGGCTGATAGCCTTGGCATTTCACTGCCGGTTGTCGAACCGGCACTGATGACTATTTTCACAAAATAAAAAAGAAAAGAAAAAAACATTCGTAGTGTCGGGCTGCCGGATCCGCCACCAGCGCTCCACGCCGGGGACACTGAGGCTGGATCCGTCACTCGTACCATGGGCGCGCTGCCAGGGTCGCTAGGGACGTCATGCTCGTGTCGGGACACCAAGGTCGCTACACACGCCTCACACCACAGAGGTTGCTGCACCCGCGCTTGGGTCGCCTAAGATGGCACGCCCGCGCCGGCCGCCGCCGGAGCCATAGGGCTAGCCGGATCCACCGCTCACGGCTTGTCCCGCACCTTGTGCTGACGTGGCCATTGACGCTAGATCTGTCGACAGCCCTGACAAATCTAGACATAGAGCAAAATCACAAAGTCATTCAACACAGAGACAATGGAAGGTGATATCCAGATCAAAGATAGAAGATGAGGTAGAGATCGACCTCTCGCACCCGCGCGCTGCCATTGCGTCGCATCTGCTCCACCGGCCCAAGCGAACCTAGACGCCACCAACTAGTGCAACCTCACGTGCCGCAGGCCTTCGCACCACTACCCTGCCCCGTGTGACCTCACGCCCCACTAGGCCTCACACCGCTGCAACGTGCGGCCTCAGACGCCGCCACCTCGCGTGGCGCCTCGAGAGCGGGCCAGGGAGACAAGGGGAGTAGGAGAGAGGGAGATGGCTTGGTAGAGAAGGAGAGTGGAAGAGAGGACAAGAGCCGGAAGAGAAGGAGAGTGTGAGGAGAGAGAGAGAGAGTGAGCCCTTGTTTGTTGGACCCTAAAATCTAAAAAGTTGCTACAGTACCTGTCACATCGAATGTTTGCGGCCCATGCATGGAGCATTAAATGTAGACGAAAAGAAAAACTAATTGCACAGTTTGGTGGGAAATTGCGAGACGAACGTTTTAAGCTTAATTAGTCAATGTTTGGACACTATTTGCCAAATAAAAACGAAGATGCTACAGTAACCCAAAATCCAAATTTCACGAACTAAACAAGGGCTGAAATCGCCTGAGAGAGAGGGTTGTTCAGACTTCAACTCCCCTGAGTTAACTGAAGTTAACTTTATTTTTGCGTCTAGGATTGAAGTCGCTGTTGGTTGGTTGTACGACTTAGGTAGTGATACTATCATTATATTATCAACTAGCAGTGATAGTTTTCTATCACTGTCAGACAATTTTAAAATCCAATAGTGATAGCATTGTTGCTTACGAATATGATACCCCTTTCACTGTCAGTTTCGAATTATCCTACAGTGATGTACCGACAGTGATTGTCTTTTCATTCTATTGTAGTGGCAATTTCTACCATTATTAAAAGTAAACGATAATACTCCTCAAACTGACTTTCAAATTACCAGCATCTTATCTTATATTTAAAAAAGATTAAATAGCACAAATTATGTCTAGATCCGTATCTAATATTAAAAGTAAGGGATTCATCCATAAGTTGTCTCTTCAACTCAATGACAGGTGGGCCTGAGCTACTCCTACGCCTCTCCCTAGGTCAATCAGGACCCTGCCAACATCGATGTTTTACGGAAATGATTAGGATAGGACTTCCGGACGATACTTTTCATCAGACACATTAAGGCCATGTTTAGTTCCAAAAAATGCTATAGTAGTCATCACATCGAATTTTGCGATACGTACATGGAGCATTAAATGTAGACGAAAAAAACTAATTGCACAGTTTGGTTGGAAATCGCGAGACGAACGTTTTGAGCCTAATTAGTTCATGATTGAATACTAATTGTCAAATAAAAACAAAAATACTACAGTAACAAAATTCATAAATTTCACCCAACTAAACACAACCTAACTCATCATCATATCTAAACGTGCGCTTGGGCTTCTCTACATAGATCCACGCACCGATTCACTCACTCGTTCTCATCCGCAAGGAATCGCTCACTGCACCGCTTTGTCTCTGTGCTGCCGCCTCCGCGTGCACCTCCAAGTCACGTTGCTTGGCTGCCGGCCCTGCAAGGTGCTGTGTGTGGCTGCCCTCTCCCAGTCATGCCGCCACTGTCTCCCCGCCGCGTCGGTAGCCGCCGCCGCCACCGTGCCGTGCTCCATCCTCCACGCACACCCCACTCTGCCTCACGACCTTCTCTTGCTCGCGATCTGCCTTGTCCACCGGAGCGACCAGCCACGGTCTTCTCCACCGGAGCGACCAGCTGAAGGGTCGAGCTGGCGACTAGAGGGGGGGTGAATAGTCCTTTTTAAAACTTAATCACGTTGGCTAACCGAAACAAGTACGGAATTAAAACTATCGGTCTAGCCAAGACTATACCCCTCTATCTATGTTCTCTAGCACCTTGCAAAGATACTAATCAAGCAACAAAGGTGCCAGGCTAGCTAGAGCTCTCCTAACCAATTCTAGAAGCAAGGTCACACAAACCTATGCCACTAGTGCTTTAAGCAACAAAGGAGCTCCTACACATGCTAGTAAAAAAAACACAAAGCCAACTAAACTCACTAGCAATACTCAATAATAAGGCAACCAATGCCAAATTAGTGAGCGCAATTACTTAGCTACACAAACTAAGTAATGTGACTAACAAGGTTACACAAACCAAATTAGCCACGCAAGGGAGCTACTTCTATGCTATACAAGCATGAAGGTAACTAGCAAGCTACACAAGCTAACTAATTACAAAAGCAACAATACAAGCTTAATGTATATGAAAGTAAACGCAAGATTGTGTAACGGTGATGCAAACCAATGGAAAGAACAAGGTTGACACGATGATTTTTCTCCCGAGGTTCACGTGTTTGCCAACACGCTAGTCCCCGTTGTGTCGATCGCTCACTTGGTGGTTCGGCGGCTAATTAACATCACCCGCTAAGCCCGCACATCGGGCGCCGCAAGAACCTACCCCTTGAGTGAGGGTAGCTCAATGACATGCTTTACTAAAGTTGCTCTTTATGACTCCCGCGGGGCGAGCACAAGTACCCCTCACAAGCACTTCTCCGGAGCGTCGCACAAGCTTCTTGCGGGCTTCGACGGAGACCATCACCAAGCCGTCTAGGAGGTGGCAACCTCTAAGAGTAACAAGCACCACCGGCTTACAACTCGATCACCTAGTGCCACTCGATGCAACCTCACGATGCAATCGCACTAGAATCGCTCACTCACACAATTGGATGATCGCTATCAAGTATGTGTGAGATGGAGGGCTCCCAAGCACTCTCAAGCATGGACACAAAGTCCCCCAAGGTGCTCAGACCTAGCCATGGCCGAAGGCCACTTCTATTTATAGCCCTAGGGGCTAAACTAGCCGTTACCTCTTCACTGGGCAACTGTCGGGTCGACTGGACGCTCCGGTCGTGTTGACCGGACGTTGGACCTCAACGTCCGGTCACCCGATGACAGCCACGTGTCACCTACGTTCAACGGCATTCTTCTGATCTCAATGGTCATCTTCTGACCGGATGCAGCAGCTTCAACTGACCGGACGCTGGACCCTTAGCGTCCGATCGTTTACAGTAAGGTACCGACCTTAACCGGACGTGTCCGGTCGCACGCGATCGGACGCAACCCAGCGTCCGGTCAAGCTCCAGCTCCTGCGTCACCATGCGTCATCCTGACTGGACGCGCCCTGCCAGCGTCCGGTCACTTCCAATGCCAGCGTCCTGTGCACCCAGTGAGACTCTATCTTTTCTGTGTAGGGCGCCGGTGGCACCGTCGGACTGTCCGCACTCTATGGGCGGACACTTCACCGGTGGAGTGTCTTCACCAAGTTGATCCACATTAACTCCAACTCCATCTCTTTTGTAAATGTGACAACACCACCAAGTGTACACCGCCATGTGTATGTGTGTTAGCTTTTTCACAATCATTTCCCAAAGGATGTTAGCCACTTAACTTGCCACGCCACTCGATCCTAGCGACGATGCAAAGTTAGATCACTCGAGTGGCACTAGATGACCGATATGCAAACAAGTTTGCTCCTCTTGATAGTACGGTCATCTATCCTAAACCTGGTCATAAACTTCTCTACACACCTATGACCGGTGAAATGAAATGCCCTAGGTTATACCTTTGCCTTACGCATTCCATTCTATCTCCTCCAACATCGATGCAACACATGCACCAACACGATCAACAATGATATGATCCACTTCATATCATCACGTGATCATATTGGTTCATCGATCTTGACTTTACTCGCTTTTCACCGTTGCTATCGTCCATCGGCGCCAAGTTTTGCTCAAGCTTCACCGCCACGCGGTCCATCACTCTAAAGCCTTCGACTTGCCCTTCACGCTTGCAACCGGTCCATCAAGCCAAGTCTTGTCTTGATCTTCTCCACCTTGATCACATGACTCAATGTCATGTCTCATGTGTATTTAAGCTCCTTCATCATCACATGTGTGAGCTTTGCAACATCTTTAAGCCATTTTCACCTTCATGGCATATGTTGCTCACACACATGTACCTGTGGACTAATTACCTGTGTATCTCACATAAACACAATTAGTCCACCTAGGTTGTCACTCAATTTCCAAAACCAAACAAGGACCTTTCACCAGCCTCCTTCCCCACCGGAGTGGTGAGCTTCGTGCCACCGGCGAGCTGTACACCGGTGAACTCCACGCGCCGATGAGCCTCCGTTCCCAAGCAGCAAGGTGATGTTGCGCTAAAAGCACATATTTTACAAACATATGTTTCAAGTGTTTCAAAGGTATATTGCAAGTGTTTTATATCGGTATTGCAAAAGTAGATCGGGATGTTGCACATGTTGTAGTGGCTATACATGTATGTTTCAAATGTTTCATCTGTTTCAGATGTATGTTGCAAGTGTTTCATCGAGATGTTGCAAAAGTAGATCTGGATGTTGCATATACATGCATGTTGCAAGCGTATATTTCAAGTGTTTTAGGTGTTTCATGTGTATGTTGCAAGTGTTTTATCTAGATGTTCCATATGTTTGCAATGGCTATACACGTGTTTTCCTGGTGTTTCAAACGTATGTTGCAAGTGTTTCAGCTGTTTCAGACGTATCTTGCAAGTGTTTCATCTAGATGTTGCAAACGTAGATCTGGTGTTGGACATGTTGTAATGGGACCAACCTGTCGCAACCGCATGCTGCAGCTGCTGGGTGCCACCGTGGGTCACCCTGCGGACACCTAAGGCCGGCAGACGCGTCCCCCACAGGCGGGGCGGTGACGGGGACCCACGTGGACGCAAGCAGTCCGAAAGCGAAGCGGGCACGGGCGAGCATTCACGCACGGGACAGGAGCAACGTGGGGTGGTCCCATGTGTGCGAGCGAACCGTGCGTACCTGTGGGTGTGCAACAGGCATGGCACCGTCCGACACTAGCGCTCCGAATTAGCCGTCCGGGCTAGCAAGTCCGAAAGTTTTATGGTTTTCTAATAGCCTAGATTAACTAAAAAGCGATTTTTTTGAAACTAACCAAAAAGGCGTGTTTCTGGCTGATTGAATGCCATCCGTTCATGCATGAATAGCCAACATGCGTTGCTTTTTTTTTTTTTAAGAAAGCCAACATGAGTTGCCTACCATCGCACTGTGTGTAACGAGAAATTCGTGCCCAAGCTTAAGGTTTTCGGACCTGACACCTCGGCCCTAGACGTATGTTGATAAGCCGGCTGAATCTGATTTGTTGTGAGAGAAAAACACAGTTCTATGGCTAATAAGCCAGGCAGATAAGTTCAAGAAATTATTATTTTTTGGTTTCTTTTAATTTAAGTCATTGATCTGCATGGAAAGAGGATGAATGAAAAGTTTTGGTGCTAAACTATGTTTATGTAAATCATGGTCTCCGTTCTAAAATTTTAGAACATTCTTTTAAATATATGAAAACTAAATGTCATTGCCCAACAATGATGCTTTATTAACGTGTAAAAGTAAGTTTAAGGTCTTTGTTATTGCATTGGGGTTGGGCTTGCTAGGTTCCTTCCATTCCAAGGCATGAGTGTACGTACTAGTGTACTAGTATCTATAATTGCTACATACTCTTATACGCTATGAATACAACCCATAGATACTACCCCCTCCATTTCAAGAATCTTGGAGACTCTGGGACTCACCTACAGCTACAGGTCAGCTGCCTCTTGAGTGGAGCACGCGTGTCCCCATCGACCGGCTCCCATGTCCACATGCAGCTGCTTCAGTGTGCTCGATCAGCCCAGCCCAAGTCGGAGGTGGAGGTGATGTAGGCCGAGGCGGCCGTGTACGATACGAGCTCACCTCCTTCAGACTCAGCACGACGGCAGCAGGAACATCGGTCGGTCCGCCTGTTCAGACTCATGACGCTTGATGCTTTCAAGGATTCTCCATTCCATCTATCATAATCAGCAGAGTTCAATTACCATGGACCATTGGTAAGCATAACCTATGTTACCTTTTTTTTGGAGTAGGCACTTAAATACTTGTTCATTCTGAAAAATCGAAGGTCAACAATATATCAGTGTAGTTGAACTTTCTTGCTTCCTCCTTCCCTCCATAATATCCATGATATTTCCCATACCTTGTAAAACAATTTTAAATAAAATCATAGTACAATAAACACAATTACTGGACAGATATTTCTTCGAAAGGGAATGAACATGATATGAACCGGGATGCTAGTTCTATTCAGCAGCTTCTACAGTATGTTTCATCCAAAGGTGAAAGATGAATATCTTGGTGCTCCTTAGTGGTATCTACTGCATGAAAGCCTCCCCTATAACCACTAAACTTGGGATTTCCATTTTCGCTGTGACACAAAGCATCGCAGTTCTTGATTCAGAAAGCCCAGATCTAAAAAACAAATGAAAATCATCTAAAAAACTATCCTACAAAACATAAAAGTCCCCGGGCCATCCGAGCTCTCAAAGTCGAAGACGTAGGAGTACAAACTACCAAGTGACTATTCAAACTTGATGACAAACCAGAAGAAAATTCTAAAAGGAGCTCAAATTTGATCTGAGACCTTTGGGGCTCGAAGCCGAGGAAAGAGAAAATGAGGATCAAACACACTCTTCTTCTCCACCAATCTCACAACAATCCCAAACTGAAAACTGAAATTAAATAAGACTGAACCTGAACCTATAACCTGAACATGACTAAAACTGAAAAATGCAATTAAATTAGACTGAACCTGAACCTATAATGAAACCTATTAGAAAATGAAAACACAAATGAAATTAAAAACTGAAATTGCTAACTGCAATTGAAGACTGAAATAAACTGAAACTAAAAAGTGAAATTAAATAAGACTGAACCTGAACATGACTAAAACTGAAAACTGCAATTAAATTGGACTGAACCTGAACCTATAATGAAACCTATTAGAAAATGATAACACAAATGAAATTAAACACTGAAATTGCTAACTGCAATTGAAGATTGAAATTCGAAAGATAACATGGAGGAAACTGAAATACCTAATACTTAAATTATAAACTGAACTAAACCTGAACCTGAACAAAACTGAAACTGAATACTGAAAATAAATAAAACTGAACCTGAACCTAGAACCTGAACATGACTAAAACTGAAAACTGCAATTAAATTAAACTGAATCTGAACCTATAATGAAACCTGAACATGAACATGACTAATTCATCAGAGAAACACAAACGTGGAATCTATGCCTTACCTGGCTGCAGTGCGATCAGAACAGATCAACGAAGAAAGCAGCCAAAAGATCACACATCCAATATTCTGAATATAAGCCACAGATACCTTGCCGAAAGCTTTGACTTTTCAAGTTTTCATTCTTATCAATGTGACCATATTATTGCAAGAGCTGTCAGACACAAGAATGCTAAATATACCATAATTACATGCCATTCTCGAGCTAACCAACAGCACCTCAGAGTCACAGACCCTTTAGTATCAAATGTAGCAATGACAAAAACCATCCTACTTCATTTCTTGGACCAAATAAAGAACTTAAAAGATCATATCAATGACCTCATTGCTAGCTGCAGCCCATCAAGTACAATAGGAAAAAAAAGAAACAAAAGAACAAGCTCTAACTATTTGCACATCATCTATAGTAGTGAAGCAACAATAGTTATTTCCGAATCAATCGGTAGCTGGCAAATTAAATCTCACATGTAAATAGACGCACACAAGCACAAAGCACACCACACGAGAGTGCAGCACCCGGCCAGCAATGAGACTACATGACGATCTTGAGCGCAGAGCTTTACATCATACCCAATGGTGCTTGATGATCCATCCGCTCATGCTGCTGACGGGGATGACTGACAAGCTCCTCGTTTAATTTATTCATTTATCCATCCTCTCACAGTCGCAGCAACCTCACCAAGTAAAACCAAATTACAAGATCCATGCAATGCAATGCAATGGATCGGTAGCGCAGATGCTGAGCACGCACAACCTACCATCTTTAACTATTGACACACAAAATCAAGCATATTAAAAGCAGACTCAAGCAAAACTGTGGTGACACTGACATGTGCCCTGCTCCACACACACACACAAACCGTAGTGATCAGCAACAAAGTTTGGTAGGTTGTGTACACATTCTATAAGCAAAACAAGACTAATCCCTAGAAGTAGCAAACGATGGACCAAAAAAACATTAACAGATAATCCAATCCCACATTTGACTGAAAAAAAAATAACATATCCACGGATGTGGAATGCCAAAACACGGCATGAACTGGAGGAGCAGGGGCGAGGCTTCCTGACCAGCGCAACATCCAAATCAGGGATTGACATTGGAGGGGCGGAGGATGCGGAGCGCCTTGCCGCCTTGCCGGCGAGCTTGCCCCGGCCAAGCCCTCAACCAATGCCGCGACTGACGCAACCACGATACAAATCAAATCAAAATACAAGAGAACAGAACGGCACCAAGGGGAACGTCGTTGCGCTGCCGGATCCAAGAAAGACGCCGCCGCCGCCTCGAACAACACCGCCGTCGTCGCCGCTGCCTCCTCCGACAAAGCCGCCGCCGCCGAAGACAACGCTGCGGCCACCGTAGACAACACGACCGCCACCGCCGCCGTTGCCGACGGCAAGGCCACGGGCACCGTCGACAGCACCCATAAAAACGAAACTGAAATGAAGTTTAGGGAAAAGCAGCTGGATAATGGAGTCACAAACGACAACCAGAAAACTTAGATGGGCCCACAAAACTGACAGCAAAGGGGAATTGTTATTTAGGTGAGTACAGAGCACGAATCTTAAATTTTTTTTTTTGAGCAGACCATGGACACTCGTATCTGATAAGTTTGGACCTAATTGATACGGCCCATGAATGGAAAACTAGGCAAACAGGCCCAACCGGCCACCCACCAGCGGCGTGACCTAGCGCTGCACGCCTGCACCCAGGGTCGCATACTCGCGAGTAGCGATTCGCACCGACGCTGCGCTCGGCGCTCACCTTCCAGGCGCCCGACACCGACGCTCCATCTGCCTGCCGCTGGAGGGCGAACTGGCGCGGCTGCGTAGCCAAATCAGTGGCCCAAGGCAGCATGGGAAAATTGAGGAAGGAGGCGGCGAGTGCCGGGCTCGCAGCTCGCTCCTGTGCGGCTGTGCAATCCTGCTGTCATAAATGAAAACGGATCAGATACGAACGGATATCATCGATATTATATTTATTTTTATATTTTTGATTGGATTTGGATTTGAATATGGATAATGTAGTCATGTCGGATAGATACGATTCGATATCGACATCATAAATATACGATTTGAGTTTTCGGATATGAGTACGGTATCGTATGTTGAATATCCGAACTCAGATACGGACAGATCTAAACCCCTCTAAACGGATTCGGTCTCGAATACAGTCGAAAAATATACGTACCGTTTTAATCCCAACCTCCTGCAGTGGCAATAGAGCAGCACCAGCGTGCCATCGCAAAGCAGAGGCACACCGCACAGCACGGCCGCCAATGGCCCCGTTTGGCTTATCCCCTATTCGGCTTGTTCGGTTTCTTTTTTCAGCCAGAACATTGTTTTTCTCTCACAACAATTGAGCCAGAACAATGTTTTTAGCCAATTTCAATCAAAATTCTACCAGTCGAACAGGGCCAATAGAGCTTTGTTCCTGGTTTATATTTTGTCTTCCGTTTTTATAGTCCCATTGTTCGTTAGGCCGTGCCTCGTTGGATTTATGCCGATCGCCCAAGTATCTGCTAGGAATCATGTTTTACCTACGACCCAAGACACTGATTTTTTTTGTTCTGCTCCTATGCCTATTTATTATACAATATGTAAACCTCATCAACCCAAATTTCTATTTTGCATAAGTGCACCACGTTTTTTTAATCAAGTTCATTGTACAATTAAGGGTCTCGAATTAGCCAATTAGGTACAGATCATTTTTTTTTTGTCAATTTTGTTATACATTTAAGTGATGAACTAAGATATCTTCTAAATAATACATCTTACCATTCATCCTTATGAACTACTTATATCTATACTCCCTCTGTTTTTAAATTATAAGTCGCTTTGACTTTTTAGGTTCGTCTGTTTTGTTACGTATCTAAACATAATGTTATATCTAGATGCATAGTAAAATAAATGTACTAAAAAAAGTTAAAGTGACTTATTATTTAAAACGGATGGAGTACTTACGTAGTGACCAAGTTGACACCAAATTTCCCTTCCGTTAGGCACCATGGCACAATACAAGCAAGTGGAGTTCTTTTGCGGCGAGCGTCGCAAGCGCATGGTATGCGACGGCCCCGTGGGACCTTCTGTCCTCACGGCCTTATATAACTATGCCCTTCTCAGCGTTGGTCAAGTAGAAGACCAGACTACTCCTGCACCATACGTGGCAGAGCAAACAATTAGGAAGGGCTTGAAAGACCTGCTGACCTTGAACGTTCAAAGGTTTGTGCAGTCTGGCAACCATGATGGTGATGACTTGAATGCGGATGAGGAATTGCTTCTCAAGCTGATTGATGAATCTCTCGGACCTGATCACCATGTGACTCCGCTTCTTGACAGGTGAGATGACCGTGTTTGCTATTTCGATCCATATATGTAGTTTTGTACTTTTCAATTCAGCATGTCCTTCAACTGTTTAGATTAATTCAGTTTGTGCAGTCTTTGACTCTTTTATTTGATTCAGTTTGTGTGGCCTCTTTAACTGTTCTGATGGATATCCTGTTGTGTGTTCATTGTAGCATTTCCGCATTCGAGCCATCTAATCTCTCTGGGTTATTCAACTATCTGGGGGTACCTTTGTTACACGGCTGGTTGGTAAATCCAGCGGACAAAACCATCTATGAATCCATCCGACAATACTCATATGAAGGGCTGCTGAGGTACTGTAACTCGCTCGAAGGTCCGGAAGAACATTCAGAGGCTGCAAGCGGTGCTGTGGCACAGAAACGTGAGACCCGTTCACGTGTCCTTAAACTCGGCTTGATTCGCTTCTTTTTTCATCCGGAACAGTGTTTTTCTCTCACAAATTATTCCAACATTCTTCCAAACCATCCAAATTTCTCCAGAATTCCTCCAAACGAATAGGTTTTCAAACTCTGTATGCTCATATGAAAACTATGTGGGATGTCCTGAATTACATTATTCTATTAACTTGTGTGCAGATGCACTGATTCAAGATTTATTACATGCTGCAAGGAAACAATCTACTACTCATAGGTTTTTTTTTTCTGTTAACCCTGTAGGAAACTAGGGGCTTTATTATGCCCGTTCGGTTGGCTGGTTCGTTTCGTTGTTGGTTCGTGAAGAAGTACTGCTGTCTGGTTTGTGTGAGAAAAAAATACTGTTCCGACTGAAAATTTACGATCATTTACGACAAGCCACAGCCAAACGAACAGGCTGATTAATGTTTGGTAGATTATATATATATATATATATATATATATATATATATATATATATATATATATATATATATATATATATATATATGAAAATTATTTTCTACTCCTAGGGAGTAGTTACTCCCATGTATATATCTTTAGATTTTAAGGTGTATATGGCCCGACAATGTGTACGTTGACGAAGTATATGATCATATACTAGACTTTTTATGGTAGTATGTATGTCATGTATGCAAGTATACATTGAGTATATGGTTATACTTATTTTGTATACTACTATCATAGTATTACAATAACATATTAAAAGATATGGGTTCTTTTGAAAATTTTCACGTAATAGGATTTGAAGTATCATAAAATGAGTATATAAACATACTCAAATTGATAAATGAGTACGCACACATATGCAATGTTGTTTATTGAAGGCGGGAGTAACTACTCCCAGAAGTAGGAAAAATACACCCTATATATAAAAGAGTTGGCTAAGAACAAGTTGGTCCATGTGTGTATAAAGTGGGTCTGATAACAAACCGTTTTTACCAAACTTTTCTCTAACAGGTGAAGCTAAAAGCCAAATAAAACCATTCCGCTAAAGAAGCTGGAAATAGAGTCGTTTTAGCTATAGTTGAAGCTCTACCGAACAGGCCCGAAGATGAATGATGAGAGCATCATTTGCCATTAGCATATAGTCACTTAGGCCCTGCAGTCCCTCCTAAAATTCCTGTCACGTCGAATGTTTGGACATATGTATGGAGTATTAAATATAGACTAATTATAAAACTAATTGCACAACTTGCGACTAATTTACGAGACGAATCATTTAGCCTAATTAGTCCATGATTTGACAACGTGGTGCTACAGTAAATATGTGCTAATGACAAATTAATTAGGCTTAAAAAATCGTCTCGCAAATTAGCCTTCATCTATGTAATTGGTTTTATAATTAATCTATGGGGCTGTTCGCTGGACTGGTTTCCCCTCACGCGGCACTATTCATCCATTCAGCCAAACAATGTTCTTCTCTCACACAACCAGCCAGTTTCAGCCAAGATTCTGCTAACCGAACGGGGCCTATATTTAATGCTCCTTATTAGTATCTAAACATTTGATGTGACATAAATTTTAAAAGTGAATAAAGAACCAAACACCCCTGGTCAGCAACGATGCTATATATCACGAATTGCTTACAGAACGTACGGTCACGTCCAGAAAAGGAGAGGTAATTCTTGAAGGTGACTGTTTCATTTTCGTACAAAGAAAAACAATGTTCAGAAGTGCAACTATATCAGTAAATATGGGATTATTTCAATCATGGAGAGTAGAACTGGTATTTGAGAAGTGTAGATAGAAAGTATGTATTACTCCTTCCGTCCCAGAGAGAATGCAATTCTAACACAATGTCATATTTCAGTATCTTATTATAGATAAAAAGTATCAATATTTATAATATCAAATAAATACCATTGGATTCATTACGAAATGTATTTTCATAATAAATTAATTTAGGACTATAAATGTGAATACTATTCACTATAAACTTGATCAAAATATAAACCCTTAACCGGCACGCAACATGCAGTTGCTTTTTTTTTGAGACAGGTAGTATTTGATAACCACCTTCCAATATTTGATGGATAGAGCTCTGGATACCAACATTCCGATGCGATGTCATTATGCTGTGGAGAGCAGAGCTGATATTGTATAATACTATATCCCTAGTGTGCCATGTTCGTAATGTTTCGTTGTAACTGCCACTATTTTTTGATCAAACAAAAGATGTGCAAATCTTTTGCCGTATTTGTGAAAAAAATTGATCGAAGGGTTGATTAATATCTGGTACTACTGTCGACGCAGGTTGTGTCGCTCCGTCACGTGTGTGTATGTGTGCCTTGAAAGTTGAAAATGACATTGAACGGGGAATATATAGGGGGTGTTTGGTTCTTTAGCCGTTCTTAAAATTCATGTGACATCAAATATTTATATATTAATAAGAAGCATTAAATATAGATTAATTATAAAATCAATTACATAGATGGAGGCTAATTTTCGAGACGAATTTTTTAAGCCTAATTAATCTAGCATTAGCGTACGTTTACTGCAGTACCACGCTGTCAAATCATGGACTAATTAGGCTTAAAAGATTCGTCTCGCAAATTAGTCGCAAGTTATGCGATTAGTTTCGTAATTAGTCTATATTTAATACTCCATGTATATGTCCAAACATTCGATGTGACAGAAATTTTAGGAGTTCCTACAGCAACCAAACATCCCCATAATCCGCCATGTCCTGTCCTATCGGACGAACTCTCCAGCTAGCTCCAGTAATATAATTGTTTGTGGGGAACTTCATAATTTTGGCTAGTAGTAATATTTATATGAGATCAGAAGAGTACTACAGTAATAATTTGTTTCAAAGGCTCCAATAATCCTGCATCGTTTTGGTCCCGCTTGATTCCGTTCCGCCCCAGCTTGCAGAGATGTGGTCGCGCCTGATGCTCGATTGGCCATTGGCGAGCCAGGGTCCAGGGATCCATCGTCCTGGCAGCAGCACAGTGCTGCCGCAGCTGCAGCCATGGCCTCTGATGGCCACGCAGTACGACTCCAGCCGGTGCATGAAAGTGAGAGCACACCACACAGACAGCACCACCGTCCACAAACAAGATGCGAATGCTGGGGTTAGCTAGCTGATGCTCACATGCATGGAGGCAGGCACAGACGAACAGGCGGCATGCATGCATCAGTGCGTCACTGGTCACGGCTTTGTGATCCACCGGCTACCGTCCATGGCGCCGGTCAAGCCCCAGCCAGAGCCAGCCTGCAGCCTCCTTTTCCAGTGGTCCGCCAGCAGCCTCGCGCGCTCGATCGTCACCGTCCATCTGCCTCGCCCAGCACCAGCAGAAAGCTCCATCATCACTCATCACAACCTTTTCACTCTCTTTACTTATCTCTCTCTTTGCGTATCTACTTTCGCAGCCCCAAATGAAAAAGGGATCCAACGGAGAAACGGAGAGAAAGTTTTCAGTTCCAGCGCCAATTGCCAATGCCAACGCCAACGTAAGCATGCATCTCACACGGTCTCACCGTGTCGGTGTGGATTCTTTTCCAGCAGCAATTGCTCACATGTTTTCTCCGTGCGCACATCTCCAAGGCCCCAACACAACACTATTGCTGGGTCCTTGGCAGTTGGCACTACCAATCTGCCTTATAGCATTACGACAAGCTATGCATGCCTCTTGGTCTTTCTTTCATCAAAAAAGGACTAGTAGTACTAGGTAGTAGCTAGGTTTATTCAGACATTTGGCTACACATGTGCATCATTTGTCAGTGACTAGAGGCCGATCGAAAGATTATTACTTTCCATTACAAGTTGAAACATGGTATTTATTCAGTTCTATTGCTACCTGAATGAATGAAGAAAATAAAAAACAAGAAAGGGATCGATGTGTGTACGTGGTTGCTCACTTGCTCTGTAGCAATGGCAGCCACCTAACAATCTGGTGCATGCACCACCAGCTAGCATAGCATAGATACATGTACTACGTGGACGCTCGCTCATTACCTCTCAGCTCAGCTACTACCTCGCGCAGACAGTGTGCATACAGCCGGTACGTATAGACGGCTCCTAAGGGCAGTACCAATGTTATAGCTTCTATACCTACTAATCTCCATAGACATTGTATATAAAAACCATGATCCCAATAGATAATTTCTACAAAATAATTTTTTATCCAATCACATATATTCTCTCTCTATTCTCTACCAATTATATCCTTTCATATTTTGGTTCTTGTGTAGACATGTTTTGGTTCTTGTGTAGACATAGTTTCTTAGAAACAGTTTCTATGATTTTTACTCTCTTTAATGACTATCTTGTCACATCAGCAAAACACTTAAATGGCAGTACAATTAATGTCCATATAAAGTTCGCTTCTCTTATAATCCGTCTTTTTCAGCTTTTTTTTCTTCTGACAGAACAATATTTTTCTCTTACAACAAATCAGCTGGAACAGTATTTTGGCTAGTTTTTCCAGCTTTTTCGGCTAAGCGAATAGGGCCTACGGTGGTTTAGAGGGCCGTAAATGCATCGCTTCCGGCCACCTCGGAGTCAGCAAGGACAAAATTATGCTTAGCTTAGCTTAACTTAACTTAGCTAATCGGAATTCTACCCGCACCCATCCGCAACCTCAGTGCAACAAAATGTAGGGAGCAATTCCATCTGGAAGTGCGAGGAGGAAGAGGAACCAAAACCAATACCAACCAACCAAACCCAAAAGAAGAAGCAAGCAGACGAGATGAGATTGATGGACAGCAGGGAGAAACGAGGAGGACAGCGGTCGTGTTTACAGTCTGCACAGCAGCAATGAATGGCGAGCGAGCGCTCTGAGCGGCTTGAAAATACTAATTTTTTTGAGCTGTCGAAATACTAATCTTCATTCATGGATCCAGGATGGTGCCTCCGCACCTGCACTTCCAGCTCAGCGGCTTGTAGTTGGTGATGCCGTCCACCCTGTAGGTGAACATGGCGGCGGCGAGGGTGACAGCCGTGGCAGCTCTCGCCTTCTCCTCCTGTGGCACGATGGGCACCTGCACCGCCTCGCAGTGGCCGCAGGACATGCACACCCGCTCGCATCTCGGGGGCCTCGATCCGATCAGAGCCCGCCGCCCTTCCGTCTCCCTCTCCCATTTTATTCTTGCTGCCTCCTGCTTGTTAGCGGCCATTACCTTGTCGGTGCCGCCGGAGTCTGGGAGTGATAAGCAAAGCAATGTATCAGAGCTTCCAAATCTCCAATGTAATGTCAGAAGCAAGCAAAGGATAGGGAAAAAAACGAAAGAAAGGGAAATAGATCTTACTGGCATCTGAGAAGGCTACCTCCATGGAAGATGCGAGGAGGAGGAGGATATAGAAGAGGAAGAGGAGTATGTGAACGCTGCTGCATTGCAACAGATGGACCATCTGGCGTGGGCGCGTGCTCACTGCTCTGGCTTTGAAGAGATCTGAGAGTGGATATGGAACTATGGAGCAAGGTGCATATGGATGGATCAGAGGAGAAGCTAATGAGGTAGCTAGCTAGCTTGATCTCTGCGCAAATGCAAGGTGCTGATCTGAATCTTGTACGTAGCTAGCTAGCACGGCATTTGTGTCGTCACTGTCACCCACTCACCCTCTGATGATGATCCATTATCAGGTTTGCATTGCAGATTGGTTGGGTGGTCGAGCTAGCAGCTAGGAGGGAGGAGGAAGAAAGTGAGGGATAGATAGGATAGGATACTTGCTATTGGGAGCGCCGGAGCAAACGGAGATGGGTGGTGGGATAAGCTGCCCCGGCCGGCCCTGCAGGCTGCAGCTGTGGGTGTGGGTAGGCTAGTAGCTTTGGCGAGGCTTTCCAGGTGTCGGCTGCATTCACACAGTAATCATGTGCAGTGAGCCAGTGACTGCCTCCGCCTGCTGACTGCTGGTCAGTGGCCGGTGGCGTTGAGAGTGGAGTGAGTGCCCCGTCTACTGCTGTACTCAATTCGCTCGTGTGCGTGTCGTACATGTACCTTGTAGCAGGGGACCGCCTGCCTGGCTGCTTGTGTGCTATCCTATTCCTATCCTCGCCAGGGTTGATCGGCCCACGCCGTTACTTCGATTTGTTGCGAGAGAAAACAAGAAGAACACGGTTCCGAGAAAAATAAGTTGAAAAAATGGATTATAAAAGAAGCGAACAGAGCCATCATTCGAGTGTGGCTCCGGTAATCAATCAGGTGAAGTGCTTGCATTGTTGGAGCTAATTGATCGAGTGGATCCATGATCAGCTGAACAATTAGGTGGTATCACAACTCCAATAATTATCATCAGCGTGTCCGTGGAATCCATCGACAAATTTTCCTATTCGCTTGCATGTGCGCTGATCTGGAGTGGCTCTGCCCTGTCTGCCTGCCCGGATCGATCGAACCTCTTTTTCGTCCGGCAGTCATAATGGGCGTGTTTGCATGCCTGACATTGACAACAGGGTGGATCTACAAAATCAGGCCATTATTGATGTCATCGTGCAACAGTCTAACAAATCTGCAGGATCGTCGCTTAGTACAAAACACTACTACTTACAAAAGGGATTTGTCCACCAATTGTTGAACTATGATCCACCCCTGCCACCAGATTTGAACTTAAATATATGATAGCCGACTAGCCCTGACTCTTCTTCCCCGAAGCCACTTTGCAATGTCGGCCGAGCATAGCCCAGCGGGCTCGGGCTCTGGCCAGGCTGGGCCGGGCCGGGCTGGGCCTAGCCAAACCTGCTGAGCGTGGTGGATTCTCCCCGGAAGCCGACAATGCAAGCGCGGCGGTGCCTTGCTGCTCGTGTACACGTACACGTACACGTACACGTACGTCTGTGTGTGTGCGTCCTGTACGTCGTCCGGGCGTACGTACACACACGCGCAATGCTTTTCCTTATATTACGTCAGTTGCCCATTTCATTTCGTTCACGTCCTCTCCTCTCGACTCTCCAGGACAGGGGGATCAAGCATTGCCAGCCTGCCTATTCCTTTCAGTCTGTCACCTGTGAGTATTTGGCAGTTGGCACACCAAGCACTCGTTCATGTTATCATGTAATGTAATCATGCGTGTGAATATACTCGTATTTCTGTATCTGCATACGTAAATTATAATATATAAAGCAGAAATATTATATTACTTTTATTCATCTCTTTTACTTTCCCATAATGCTCTCTCATCTTCCCCCTCTCCCCGGGTCTCGTATGTGGTTCGGAATCACGGTACATGCATGCTCATTCGACTTAAGGAGTGTGATTCTAAGACGCGTCAAGTAACAGTAAAAGATCCTAATCAAAGATGTACTGAAATAGACAATGATCGTCATTGATAAATTAAATCTTGAAGCCTCGAATCGTTTAGGTGACTGTAAAAAACTATACACTACCTACGTTGTAACACATGTAGGCTACACCCTCTTCATAAAAAGAAAGAAGGCACCAGCAGTAGGCAGCTCATCTGGAAAGGCTGACTGTACCGCGATGCCCAGCGAGCAATTACTGTGGTCGGCAGAGGTGAGCTCTGTGTGAGAGGCTGAGAGCCCTCTTGTGACATCGTACCGTCCTGGCTCACCCACCGCCTGCCGCGACCACACCAGGATTGAATGGCGGGCAGGCCGGGCACGCGCGAGCAGGCGTAGGTACGTGTGGTCGCCGGTGTGCCTGCCCACCTGGGCCTTGTTTACGTCACCTCTAAATTTCAAGTTTTTTTACTCTCTCTCCATCACATCAATTTTTAGCCGCTTACATGGAGCATTAAATATAGGTAAAAAAATAACTAATTGCACAGTTTAGTTGAAAATCACGAGATGAATCTTTTGAGCTTAGTTGGTCCACGATTAGACAATATTTACCAAATAAGACGAAAGTGCTACTATTCATCGGGTTACAATTTTTTGCAATCTAAACATGGCCCTGCACTACTACACGAATGCTTCGTAGGGGCGGCTGGAGATGCTTTATCATATCGTCTTTATAAATTATGTATTCGTAGAGGCAATTTCAAAACCGTTCTTACAAATTATTTTGTAGAGGTATGAGCGGCTGGTAATACCAGCCGCCTCTACAAAATTGAAATATCTATTGTAGGAGCGGTTCAGTCTAGAGCCGCCCCTACAGTATATTTTTCTGTAAAAAATTTTAAATTTATAATTCAAATCTGACCAGAACATTATAATTCAAATCTTATCGGAACATATATGTATCCACAAGCACAAGAGCATTATATAAAACTAACATTATAAGTCCAATTCATAAGAATATATATAATCCATCATTATATAGACATAATTCACAAGTCTAATTCGTTCCACAAGTCTAAACCGTTTCACAAGGTAAGACCAATGTCAAATTCCATACACATTGCTATCAACGGCCTAGAGCTAGCCTTTTAGTCATGAAGGTGTTGGTACTGAGGATTTCTACCTAAGTCGGAAGCTCGGTCATGGTAGATGCATTTGACGTGTACAATCTAGTCTAATATGAAGTTGCAAAGGTCGTCGACGAGCTCTAAGAGTTGGTCATCCTTGTATGGGTTCCTTTTTATTTCTTTCTCTTCTTTCCACTATAAGAGAACAAGTTTCGGTTTAGTATTTCATAACATATGCGAAGTTTTTATACTATGGGTGAAGAGGTTCAAACTTATCCTTAAGGGGTGTCTCCTGTAGGCACCGATGTTACTCATCATAGAACATACATAATATCCACAATGTAAACTCCCAGGTTTCTGCTTGGGGCACTATGTATTTTGCATAGGGAAATGTTAAGTAATGTTTTTGACAACCATATAATGGAGTACTAAAGTAAGTTACACTTACCGCACATAGTGTTTTGATAGCCAGCATTTCCTTTCTTTCTAGATCATGCCTTCCGTGATGTTTAGTGACATAGAACCTGAATGCCCTGTTTGAATGATTTTAGCAAATGCAACTGTTAGTATCCAAAAGTGAACGTTACAAGTATATATACAAACATATAAGCTAATGAGGATTGTCGATATGTATACGTATTGAGAATCGCTATGAAGTTTTTGTATGTCACCGAGTCCTTATCTATTGAATCAAAGACCCATGCCATGCTCCTCCCGACATCGACGCCTATACAAATCCAGTGGTTGTTGTATGAATTTAATCATAGAACTAGATAAGCTCTTTTGCATCGAACAAAATATATCGAATAAAGCTTTAAGTATAGAGTTGAACTTACTCGAAGTTGTATGGTAACCATATAGTAGAGTGCTGTTGGAGATTTTTAAAAGCCAAAGCAATGTATGCCGCAACCTTAAGGGACTTTTCCCTTATTTTCTTCTCACGGATATTCTCTTTCTCCTGAAGGGTCTTTCTAGCAGCTAGCTCTTTGACATCCAGTTTCCACTGTTTAGGGTAATTAAAATTTGTTTGTGCTATAGGTTGAGGGTCTATATACCTAGCTTTCACACTTGGCATTTATTTTATAATGTGCACTTGTATTCTACAAATCACTACGTGGGTTAGTTACAACAAAATCTAAAGATTACATTCATATCATATCGGGAGGGCAAGGACTTACAGGCACCATGTGCGAGTTAGATTCATTTCCATTGCTTCGAGATGAAAGCATATCTGCATGTAATTAAAGTCAAAGACAATTTTTCTGGCTGGGCTTCCAAATGTGCCGGTAGGGAAGCATGCTTGTAAGAGGTCTATGCTCGTTAGGAGAATATGCAAGTACCGATCATGGAACCTTCTCATTCCAAGTGGTAGGCGCTGGATGTCCCGGTTTGGTAGGAAGGGCTTGCCTCTTTCATATGTTTTTGGGCAATCCTTTGATCATTTGATGGCATCAACATTTGGATACTTCTTTGGTGTTTGGTGGAGTTTGCTAGTGACTGTCGCCTAAGAAGCCCGTGTTGGGACTTCTTTAACTTGGTTCTCAGGCTTGAACTGGTCATGGGCATACCACTTATGCATCGACGAGACATCTTTCATTGGAACATAAATTGGCCTTACGGTGATTGGAGGCTTCTTTTGAAGTTCCCGTTCAGGCACGTCCTCATCTTCTTGTGCATCACCTTCATCAGGAGGCACTCGTTGTTCATGTATCGGCTACGCTTGTTGAGAAGACTGTGGCATCTCATCATGCCCTTGCTCGGTACGAGCTAAAGAAGGTTGTGGCTTATCAGACACGTGCTCGCTAGGAGGCAGGGAAGAATGTGGCATCTTAGGAATATGAAAATATCTTCCTGTCCTCAACAACTCGCTCCAAATGTAGAACAGTCGAAGGTGGCGAAGAAGCGATCAATATAATGTCCCGTTTGTGCCAGAGGATGAACTGCTTCATTACGTCTTCGAGTAACACCGGCCCCTCAGGAGTTGGGAAGTCTATGTGGAAGAACCGCCTAATCTAATGCCTCCTAGGAGTGCTTGTCTTCCATTAGACACTAAGCACCCAATGGAGAACACTAAATTACTCAATTCCGTCGGGCACACCCCATGGAAGAACCCAAAAATCCACATTTTTGCCATCAGGATCACAAATGAGAGAATAAAGCTTACATTATTCTTAACCATTTCTTACATCACTTGTAGTACAACATCAGAGTATAATATTTATTAGTATAACCGCGGAATGTAATCATATTACCAAAGTTATGAATAATTTATTGTAACAGCGGAATATAAACATGTGATCAGGATTACAGTGGAAATAAATAGATATTCATGGCATGATGAAGCATTAGTATATAAGTTATGACAACAGATTATAAATCTTTTATAAAAACATTTGGTGAGAGTTGTAAATAAACTACGATCGCAACGTAAAGGAATCCTCATTGAGCCCACCAGGAGGTATCCACACACAAAGGTCAGCTCTAGCATCCACCTGTCACCTGCAACAGGGGGGATAAAACCCTAAGTACTCAATTATACTCAGCAAGACTTACCCGACAGGAGGAAAGAAAAAGACTCCAAGGATATACAAGGCTATCTGGCTTGTGGGTTTATTGCATCTACAGGAAGCATTACTAGATGTGCATCCTTATATTCAAATTTTATTAGCAGTGCATTGGTTCATTAACTAACCATTCTATGTAAGCACCTATACTACTTTCCAACAGATGGTAAGCAATCAAATTTCCTTTTCTTTCCATCTTTCATCTTTCAATTCTTACTACGGTGCTAGGCCGTAGACAAGCCATACCAGATCGCCCGGTGATTCACGAATCAATGCCCCTAGCTGGGTACCCTAAAAACACACGCCCTACTTGTACCCACGGTACAAGCAGGACCAACCCATCACTCTTCTGTCCTGGGTGTCCAGGTCCCCGTCCAAACTAGGACTCCAAGCCCCCGCCCCTGAGTCCCGGACTCAGTGCGGTGCAAGGACCTCCTAACCCCAAAGAAACAAACCACCAAAACAGTCGGTCCAAAAAGAACTGGATCCACAACAAGAGAGCAACAAGTCTTCCAAGCACCCATGCCCAAGTATGTGCTCAGGATAATAAATCTGTGACTTGCCTAGAGTCTTATGCAACGGTCAGTCCTTAACCGACATGGACAGGGAAAGCAGTGTAACCAAGCCATGCCCTGCGTCCACGGCGACACAACCTCTTACACCCACCAATACCCAAACCATATCCCTGCCCGGTCACCATTTTCCTTTTCCACCATTTATATTTTCCAAGTGATAATAATTTAGTAATATATTTCCTAGCTCTCGCGAGTGACAAGCAATCACTCGACTTCTATCGGAGTCCTGTAGCATAGCAATCTACACGATCCTATCATACTAGTAAGACTCATAGGATAAGGATTTATATATGCAAGTGGGTTTCATTCAACTCCTTAAAACATAATGCACAAATATAATTTAAACGGCAGAAAAGTAGGGGTTATGGACCGGGGCTTGCCTGGGTAAGATATATTAAAAAGTTAGTATCTGCATCTTCAGATCATCCACCATCAGCTGGATAACAAGCCCATTGCATCATCTCCTAGAGAGAATACCATTACACCATCTTCGAATTCCCTATCATCCTTCAATTGATCCGTTGATCCATCATCGTACCTATATGATATGCATTGATGCAAATGCATAGATGTAAATAACCAACGACAGCCGAAATGTTTTGAAATTCGATCACACCTCACAAGCTAACGAGCTCGTTCTAACGATGTCTGTACTTAGACTACCTATCCATATTGGTGAATAAGGCGTAATTTCCCAACGAATGTTTTAGTTATACAAACCCAAATTGTTTCTTTATTTCATTCTATTGATTTAATCTTTATTTGGATAGGGCATCATTATCTACCTAGCAAACTGATTATTCTGGAGCTACAAAAATTACCACGAGTATCTTATATTGCTAGGAGCCTACTATAACAATTTTAGATCCAACACTATTACCAATTTAGCATGGAAATTTCTACAAGTTTATATTTTTCAATATTAAGTACCTTAATTTAATTATATAACTTCCAAGAATATTATCAAACTTTGTGAACAAAATATACTACCATGTAGATCATGATTTTAGGAGACTAACAAAATTGGTTTTACCATTTTTGGATTCCTATATCATTTTATATTGATTTTACAATTTAAACTAGAGACCAATTTTTAGAAAAGCATTTCAGAACAGAAAAGGGCCGACGGCACAAAACTGGCCCAGCAGCGGGCGCGCGGCCTGCAACCAGGCGCGGCCCAGCTAGGGAGTAGGCCGGCCTAGGCGGGGCGCGGCGCGCGGCGTAAGCGGCCCGGGCACAGTAGTGGCGCGGACGGCCTAGGTGTGGGCGCGGCCAGTAGCCCAGGCGCGCGGACCCCCGAGTTTTCCTCAATTCACTTCATAGTACAATCAACACTATTCCTAAGGGTCACGTATTGACAATAAGAACCTTGTACAAATTTTCGTCTTGGATTCTCACCCTTTTTCTACCTTTTCAAAGCAGAGCAGGGCATAGGGCATCGGTCGGCGATGGCAACAACGCGGATGGATCAAGCACGGGCGCCCCCCGGCGCCATGGAGTTGCGGTCGTCGAGAACCTAGCGCGGCCGAGGCACGTGCTGCGGGATGGCGGACCAGTGCGGGGCACAAGGCGCTAAGGAGGCTCGTGGCGAGGCGGAGTTGCACGCGGACTCGACGCGCCTGCGCGTGTGGTGAGCAGTGGGGTCATGGTCCGGCCAGGCGTGGCAGTCGTGCGGCCACACGAGACGCAGCACAGGGAGTGCGCACGTGCGCGGTGGCCTAGCAGCGGCGCTGTAGGGCTGGGGCACCTCCTTTGGCATAGCAGGAAAGGAGAGGGAGGGGAAAAGAAAACAGCGCTCGGCTCGGCTTGGTCCTGGGCGATGGCGTGGGGAGCAAGATGAAGACGCGCGTGGGTAATCGAAGGGAGGCAAGGGAAGCAAGGAGTGACCGACGGACACGACAGCAGAAATACAAAAAGAAAGGGGACAACATCGAGGGTGGTTGCACGGTCGATGATCAAGCTGAGCGCTAGCTTATTAAATTCGCGTTGCATGCTCGAGCGAGTGGCTTGTCTCCTTCCAGTCCTGCTGCCATGCATGCATGAATGCCGCATTCCATGGCATGCTCAGCTCGGCCGAAGCAGGAGTGGGCGGGTGGGCCTACGTGTTTGAGGCCTTGGCACCCGCGCTTGCACATCACATGTTGCGGACCACACCTTCACTTCACGACACCGGTATGCCCTCCCGCTGTCCACGCTCTGCATTGCACAATGCTGTGCGCTACGGACTTGACCTTGGCATAGAGACAATAGCCAGCGTAGCCAGGCCGGCAGGCCCACGCGCGCAAGGTCACAAGGAAGCAAACACACGTGGCCGATTGCGCTCGTCCAAGAAGAGAGACGTATAGACAGGCAAGCAGAGAAACAGAGACAAGCATGGCATTGATGGTGCCGCAGCGATGATGATGCAATGAAACGGGCAGTCGAACGGTGATGTTTAGCAGAGCGTGGACACGACAGGGCTAGGCAAACAGACACGCCATGGTGTAGGGACGTGATGGTAATAAATGCCAACCAACGGGTACGCTGTACGTTAGGAAAAACAAACGAAGCTGCTGCTCTCTCTCTCTCATCCATTCGTGCTTATCAAAATAAACCCGTGAGTATATATATATATATATCGTTCTATTTATTAAGAGACTTTATTTTTATTTATAACAGTTGCTTTCCATACTTAATCTAACCGAACGAACCGTTCGCTAGAATCATCGTGCAACATTCCTAAATATCTTTACGCACTGGGTAACTTAGGCGTTGATTCGAGTCCACGAACTAAGTCACATAGGATTCGCTCGTCATGTCGAGTACGTTTTAAATCAAAAATCCGAGAAACTCGTTTCGTAAATTTTTACTTAGGGCTAAATCGCGTTGCTAAGCGAGATCGTAACACCGAGGGTGTTACAATCAACCCCCCTTAAAAAGAATCTCATCCCAAGATTCGAAGCAAGAACCAGAGGGGAAAACGCGATTACATTCCGTAGATCAGGGATTACACAAAAGGTTACACGACTTCGAATACTAAACCACATAGGGATTTAGAGATACATGGCTAAGAACAACCTAATACAACCAAGACTTACTCCAGAAGTTGAGATAAACGAGGGCAATGGAGAAATAGCAGGAAGATGATTATCTAAAACATGGCGTAGCACCAACAGATCCAGAAATAGTCGACTGAGAAGTAAAACATTATAAACCCTAAGATTGACTACCCAAAAGGGAACTTGAACTTCTTCGACGAACCGGGTCCTTATCACACCATCACCTCAAACTGACGAACCTAGCTTCACAACGTCGACTGGATTTCGTAGCTCTGCTGTGACTGCGAGAGGAATGGGGACGAAGAAGAAAAGCAAGGACCAAGGGTATTTTATAGAGGTGAACAGAGGTGGGGCGCAGCACACCAAAAATGGATGTGGTGGGGATGGGATACATAGATGGTGCATGATATGGAGATAAGGTCGGAGACATGGTACGCTTCCTGCGCGAGCGGCGGAGGGAAAATAAAGGAGAGGAGGGGGGGTCTGCTCGACGAGGTAGGCGTGCGGGCGGTCGTGTCACCAAAAGAAGAAAGAAAGAAGAGGGAAGGGGGGGTCTGGCATGAGGGATGAGGCGTGAGAGTTGAGAGCCGACTAGATGCTGGGAAAAGGAAAAACGCATAGTGCACAAGGACAGCGATTGCGGCACGATGCCGCGGCCATGCGAGAACGGGGAGCTAAGGACCTGATACCGATAGCGTTCACAAAGGCACACAGCGAAATGACCCAGCATGCATAGTGCGGTTAACTAAACATAAGGCTTGGGACATGACATCCACTCAGGCTTTTACAATTACTCCCGACTACCTGAGGCTAACTTTTCTTACTACTCTTCTTTTTCTTTCCTTTACTCGACCACATCCGTCTTTCATGCATACTGTGACCATGTTACACTTTCTTCAAAACCACCTCCTCTTGCTTACCTTAAGAGAACACTATGTCAGCAACCCATTGTGGATTTCCCGTTTGAACACCTGAACATTTCCAAGAAAATTTATTTGTAGCAAAAGTGGTATGGCGGTGTACTTGGTAAAGGTACTTGGTCAACAGCCTCGATACCAGCGTGTGCCGAGCAGCGTCACCATGTGGCAGCTGTTCCATAGGGAGCCCTCGGTGTCGTCGCAGCACCATAAGCTATTAACTAGGCAACTACTACCAACTTACACGCTATGAAGGTGGTGGGGTCATAGACCATAGAGTAAGGGGAGTATTGCAAGGGAAAATTCAAACAACAAAGGTTCCCTTCACAACAAGGGATAAGGAATTCAAATCCAATGGCAGATTTGTTTTAAAGAGATTCAAGTGTTCTGCTAGGACATCCGTAATTAGTCGATATAGTGTCCAAACATCCAACCACTACTGGTTTGCTGATATCTGAATGGCAACCTCTCTTGTAAAACACTTAACATCGCCCTTGAAAACCTTAAGCATGTCTAACGGAACTTAAAGTAGATGGACGCAATAAACACAACAAAATAACAAAATGCATATTCCAATGGTCTTATACAGGTACAACATACAAGCATTTAGGCTCACATTAACGATACAGCATTCACCTACGGTCAGATGATCTCAACTACGGACCAACAACGGCAAGAGTACAATCCAGAGGACAGCGACAAAAAGCACTACTACTACAGGTACAACATCCCAAGGAAACTAATCTACATCTTCTCATGGCAATGGCTGAGTGAGAGGAATCAAGGGCTCGACTTCTGACACTTCCGAGGGTGGAGGTGCTGGCGGTGCTGCAACACCAGTTCTTCTTCTTTCTGGCGGGTGGATAGGGATCCCTTCCAAGATCGGGGTATCCTGCCTTTCAGCAGCCAACGTCCTCCACTTGGCCCTGGTGACAAGATAGGCCACACGTGGCTGATGAACATGCCAGTCTTTAGCCTCCTTTAGGGCTTTCAACATGGCAGTCTCCTGGCTCTCAGCAGCTATAGCACTGGCATGCGCTTCGGCAAGCTACACCTGGAGCATCCGGTTGAAGATCTTGGCTTCCTCGGTGTGCCGAAGGCACGCCCCTAGCTCTAGGGCTTACCGGTCATACTACTCAACCAGAGCGAGCAGGTACATGGTCAAGTGCACCATGGTTGGACTGTCCTCTTGCGCATCCCGCCCTTGCAAAGCCTCCATGCGAGCACTCCATGCTCATTGGTTCCTATCCAAAGGTGGAAAGAACTACATGGGGGTACGAGCAATGGGCTCCTCATAGATCTAGCAGAGGTCCCGCAAGGATTTGTGGGCCACAACCTAGTAGGTGTCGGTGAAGCTAAACCTGGTTGCGGTCACACTCCAGGCTTCAGTGAGGTTGGGGAACTCTTCACTCTTCCCGATGTAGACAGTAACCTCACACCGCTCGGTGCCATGCTCCTCATACTCATGGCCCTCATACTCGAGATGATCTTTGACTCCAAGCTTTTGTAGGGTGGCATGCAGGATTTTGGGAAAACCCTCAATGTTCAGGCAGTAACTACTAACCCAGGCTCCTGCCATCTCTGGCGGTGGTTGTAAGGAAGGCTAAGTGAAAAGCTGGCTCAAAGGAAAAGCTAAGCATGCTAAAGTGCGCTGAGTCATGGTACCAATGGCTAAGTTAGGCTCTGCTTATAAAGGCAGAGCGCTCAGTGGTCCTGGCGTGGTCCACCAGGGTTCCCGTGTGCGATCACTATGACGAATCGACCAAATTCCACACGTTCGAGATGGGCGACATGCGATGCCATTACTGACTAGTACGACTGTAGGGTAAGGGTCCGACAAGAGCACAGAAAAGGGGTACGAGGAGACGTGGGTCACGACAGGCGTGAACCATGGTGAACACGGAACATGAAGCCATAGTGTAGACCTAACTCCAGACAGGAATAAGGCAGTCGTGCACAATACGACATGCATGACACCTATGGAGGGCGTGTCTACAAGCAACACGAGTGCTACAATGCACAAAGAGGATATGCATGAATGCATGTCCTATACATCCTTTCACTGTTGCCAACATATAGGGAAACAATTCTCAAATTTTTGGCACATCGTTCTCTTCCTGTAACTAGTCGATACTATCGGGCTATGCTCGAGTCAGTGTACCTACAGAAAAATTGATTAAGCCTACCTAAGTCAGTAGAGTGCCATCTATCCTGGATACATAACCATAGTAATAGGGCTACTTATATAACTTTGCGTAAAAACGTCCAAACTTTTTGAAAGGAGCTTGTTGTCAAATTTTAGGTTAAAAAAGGTTTTCGAAGCCTTATTTTCTCATTTACGCTCTGATACCACCTGTGGCAGAATCGCCTAATCTAATGCCTCCTAAGAGTGCTTGTCTTTCATTAGACACTAAGCACCCAAAGGAGAACTCTAAATTACTCGGTTTCGTCGGGCACACCCTAGGGGAGAACCTGAAAATCCACATTTTTGCCATCAGGATCACAAGTGAGAAAATAAAGCTTACATCATTCTTAACCATTTCTTACATCACTTGTAGTACAACATCAGAGTATAATGTTTATTAGTATAACCACGGAATGTAATCATATTACCAAAGTTATGAATAATTTATTGTAACAGTGGAATATAAACATGCGATCAGGATTATAGCAGAAATAAATAGATATTCATGGCATGATGAAGCATTAGTATATAAGTTATAACAACAGATTATAAATCTTTCATTTATAAAAACATTTGGTGAAAGTTATAAATAAACTACGATCGTAGCGTAAAGGAATCATCGCTAAGCCCACCAGGAGGTATCCACACATAAGGGTCAGCTCTAGCATCCACCTGTCACCTGCAACAGGGGGAATAAAACCCTAAGTACTCAATTATACTTAGCAAGACTTACCCGACAGGAGGAAAGAAAAAGACTCCAAGGATATGCAAGGCTATCTAACTTGTGGGTTTATTGCATCTGCAGGAAGCATTACTAGATGTACGTCCTTATATTCGATTTTTATTAGCAGTGCATTGGTTCATTAACTAACCATTCTATGTAGGCACCTATACTACTTTCCTGTAACACCCTAGGTGTTAGCCTTGCATAAATTGACTTGCATTGCATGAGCCTGAGCATCAAGCATTCATATTAAGATTTTACATTTGAAACATGTGATTGAAACATATGAAACATGCTTGTTATTTTATGTTTCCTTATATATATGCATATGATCATGAGTGAATACATGTAAATGGTTGATGTCACTAAAACATCATAGCTATACTTAGGATGACTAGTGTAACCAATGTATGAAATGATTGTGTGACCTTACAAATAGCTTAAACATGTTTAGGATATCATTATGAACAACTTTGGTATTCATGGTTAGGGCTAAATTGGTCACTAAGTCATAGTTCATGTATAAGTCATCTCTTGAATGTAAGGGGTTTGACCATGTTTGAACCATATGATAGAGACCTTGCATGGATGTGGTCACTAAAGCAAAGTTGTATTATTTGATAAGGGGAACAACTTTTATTTTTGGGTCATAGGCTAGTTTAGCTCCTAACATACTTAAAAATTGCTCACAAGAATCAGTATTTCATTGATTTCAGCACTTAGGAATTTTTTTCTAAGTCTTGCGTGCTTGCAGTTTGACGGTCACTACTTTGGGTTGACTTTACTCTCTATCCATTGCAAATTAGACCTTGATTTCTAAAGGAGTTTTGTAGCTGGTACTTAGGGCTACGAGTTCGGTTTAGGTTGTTTGCACTAACAAGCTATGGATTAGGAGTTTTATCGTTGTCAGACCATGTCGTCAGGCTCGGTTTGGGGCTCTGATGGCCAACTCGTTCGGTCTTTGGTGGCCGACCGACAATAGATGACGGCCGCAGCGTGGTGGAAGTGAAGCCGTGCATCACCGCTGGTCTGAGCAGTCGGGCCACGTTGAGCCACAGCGTGCCTTCATCATCCCCAGCACTCACCCGCTCCATCCCCATGCTCTCATTTCGCTCTCTACCTCTTCCTTTGCCCACCTGCAGCAGCCGTAGTAGCGGACAACACCGTCGTCGCCATTGCCGACCACCCCACTCGCCTTGCGCCGCATCACGTCGCTTCTCCACCACCGTAGCAGTGCCGTTGCCACCTCCACCGCATCACTGTGCCACCTTCGCCGAGCACCGTGCCACCTCCGCCGAGCACTGTGCCACCTCCGCCGAGCACCGCGCCACCTCTGTCGAGCACCGCAGCCACTCCACCATCATCCCAGAGTCTCACAGCACCCACATTGCTTCCTAACCGTGCCCGGTAAGTCATCGTGGCCGCACCGCCTCTGACTACCTTTCACCGTAGCGGTTGGTGCTCTAGAACCGCCATCGTGTGTAGCAGCTCGTAGACTCATTAGATCGAGTCGTCGCGGTAACCGCAGGTGTAGCGCCGTCGTCCTGCTCTGCCGTGCCACCATTGACGCCGCCGCTGTGCTTAGCTCTGGTAATAGGTTCAGCTTGTCAGCTCAATAGGTGCGGAAGGTCATGGGGATCATGGTTGGGTCGGCACCATCGCCAGAGAGGGTCGTTGTCGGCAAACTTCGATTGTCCCGCGCCGCGCTTTGTTTTGCCGTCACTGACGTATGGGATAGACTGAACCGAGGGCTCCAGCCGTCAGTGACTCGATGGAGAAAGCTAGTTCATTTGTTTTTAGTTTTGTTGCAAACTTTGAAAAAATGATAAGTAGGGTTGTAGAGATCCAAATCTTGTGAACCAAATTTTGTAGTGTTCCTTAGGAAGTGTAGTATTTTATAAAAAGATAAAATATGTTGCTTGCCACTTTTCACTAGGGTTCCTATTTATGTTATTTTAAGCCTATATGCCTTTTCATTTTTGCATAGGATATTTTACTTGGTAAAATGGCGTGAAACTTTTACAGTAGTCTATTGGTAGCACTAATAAGCCACTGTAAAATTGGACATTTGGTAGATGTTTATTATTTAACCTAAGTATCTTAGTAAATTGATAAAGGCATTTAAATAAATAGTTTGGGTATGGCCATTTTGTTTTCTTGAGTGTATTTGATGTCCTTGTACTGTTGGTATGATTGGTGAGGTCAAATTTGGAATGTTTATATGCAATAGAAATATCGTTGCTTTATAATTCGGGTGAGAAGAGTTTTCAGACAGATTCTGTGATTTTGTATGTTCCATAGTGAGAATGATGTTTTCTGTAAAAATGGTTAATAACAAAGTTGTAGGTAACTTCTTCATATATCTTGTGTCAAAATTTCAGGATAATAGGCCAAAGGGTTTAGGAGTTATAGCTATTTAAAATTAGTATTCCAAAATGCTCGCTCTCTAGAATTTTTGGACAGCACTGGCTTGATTGTCTATTTTGGTTAAGATAGATTGTGAATTATATTTTGGTGATTAACTAAGAGTTGTAGATAATTTTATAAGATTTCCAAAAAGTCTAAGATCACATCATTTGGATAAGTAGAACTTCAGTTATGAGTAAAACAAGTAGCTGCTGTTTTGTGGTATAGTAAATTAATTGTTGAAGTGTTTGATTATGTAATCAAGAAGAGATATGCACATACTCTGTAAAACGTGATGCACTTGTTATTACTTTAACACTATGTTGTTAAGAATACTTACAAGAATGCATTCATCATGTGTCATCATATTATACTTGTCAGCATGTATGCACTCGCAATATCTTATACCATACTCATGCATATAGGATCGACAGAGGAGATAACATTGTTGGAATTCAATGAAGGAGAGGAAGGGGACCAGCAAGAGATTCCTCAAGCCACAGCTCCCAAAGGCAAGGAGCAGACCCCAGAAGAGCTTCTGGAGTGCCCTGACCACCACCCCACTTCCTTTCTGAAAGGCAAGCCCCGGAGCATTCTAAGTCTCCCCGTATTTTATAAAATATTACTCGAGTCCTTTATGATTGATGCATTAGGTTATAAGAGTTAATTGGAACCACTTGATGCATATGAATTCCTTGTCCAGAATTACTACCTTTAACCCTATGTAGGTCCAGGATCGAATATATGCTTAGCCATGCTTAGACCGGTAGAAGTCGGGTGATTTCCTGTCACCTGCGAGATATAGGTGGATACCAAAGCACGGTTGGCTATATTTACTATCATGAAAAAGAACCATGGGGTAATGTAAATTGAGGCTGGACGGAGTCTATGGTAGGTTGACTCATGTGATTCCGTGTGTGCCGATTAAGGACCGTACCGTTGTTGAATCTTTTGACAAGATTGAATGCATGCCTATCACTTAGCTGGCCGGATAACTCATTCCGACCGTGAAGCCGAGTAGCTCAACTCAGGCCGAGCCCCACTCTATAAGAGTGCGCACTCTAGATGGTAGTAAGGATGTGTGGGGAGCCAGACTGAGCCCAAGGGCAGGCTAGGTCTGAACGTCCTGGCATTTGGTGTCCCTAATTGTGCGGCGCTGGGCGAACCCGCAAAATGTGTACTTGAGTTGTACCAAAGGTGACCTAAGGCTACCGTGGCTGGTAGACCTAGGTTTGTGTTAGGAATAAATTCCCAGCTGGTTGAAATCGATTCGAATTGCCATCTTTCCCAGATAGTGAGACACTTGACTAGCTCTAACCTCGTAGTAACTGTATTATGGAACATGATGGTTTGGATAAACATGGAATTACAATACCTGCTATGGTTACTATTGTATGCTCTTAAAATGATATCCCACATGTTTGGCACAGGATAGTTGCTAATTTAGAGATGGATAGTCATAATTAACTTGATAACGGAATTATAATTGTACAACTAAGTTAATCGCTTTTTATGCAAAATGTTGTCAAGCTACCTCCACTTATACAGCCTTGCATAATCCTTGGAGTCAATTTATTTCTGGTTTATAACGGGTAAGTCTAGCTGAGTACCTTCTCGTACTCAGGGTTTTATTTCCCATTGTTGCAGATGGCACTGTTTATCATGGTTATTGCAAGAGTTGCTTCTATCCCGCTGCGTATGAGGAGTAAGCCTTGGGCAAGCTTCTTTATTAATCCTTCTATATGCTTTTGTGGACTGTGATCATATGTTGGCACTGTATTAAACTATGTTGGCAAATGCTACTTTCAAACTTAATTTGCTTCTGCTATTATCTATCAAACTTGGTTTGTAATAACTTTATTTCATACTCTTATGATGAAAATGTATCTGTGAACCTTATGTAATATGTGACATGTATGTTGAATCATGTATGATCTTGGTTATTGTAAATCGTTTATCGAGACCCGTCGTGGTACACGACAGACTACCAGGTTTATATGGGCTCAAGTATGACTGTACGACCGCTTGCGGGCCGCTATTATACTTGTACTCTTGTAAATTGGTCGGTTCTGCGACATTTCCAGCAGGTGGTAAGCAATTAGATTTCCTTTTCTTTCCATCTTTCATCTTTTAGTTCTTACTATGGTGTTAGGCCATAGACAAGCTGTACCGGATCGCCCGATGATTCGCGAATCAATGCCCCCAGCTAGGTACCCTAAAAACACACGCACTGCTTGTACCCACGGCACAAGTAGGACCAACCCATCACTCTCCTGTCCTGGGTGTCCAGGTCCCCATCCAAACTGGGACTCCAAGCCCCCGCCCCTGAGTCCCAGACTCAGTGCGGTGCAAGGACCTCCTAACCCCAAAGAAACAAACCACCAAAATAGTCGGTCCGGAAAGAGCCGGATCCATGACAATAGAGCAACAAGTCTTCCAAGCGCCTATACCTAAGTATGTGCTCAGGATAATAAATCTGTGACTTGCCTAGAGTCTTATGCAACGGCCGGTCCTTAACCGACACGGGCAGAGAAAGCAGTGTAACAAAGCCATGCCCCACGTCCACGACGACACAACCTCTTACACCCACCAATACCCAAACTATATCCCTACCCGATCACCATTTTCCTTTCCACCATTTATATTTTCTAAGTGATAATAATTTAGTAATATATTTCCTAGCTCTCGTGAGTCACAGGCAATCACTCGACTTCTACCGAAGTCCTGTAGCATAGCAATCTACACGATCCTGTCATACTAGTAAGACTCATAGGATAAGGATTTATATATGCAAGTGGGTTTCATTCAACTCCTTAAAACTTAATACACAAATATAATTTAAACTGCAGAAAAGTAGGAGTTATGCACCGGGGCTTGCCTGGGTAAGATATATTAAAAAGTTAGTATCTGCATCTTCAGATCATCCACCATCAACTGGATAACAAGCCCATTGCATCATCTCCTAAAGAGAATACCATTACACCATCTTCGGATTCCCAATCATCCTTCAATTGATCTGTTGATCCATCATCATACCTATATGATATGGATTGATGCAAATGCATAGATGTAAATAACCAACGACAGCCAAAACATTTAGAAATCCAATCATGCCTCACAAGCTAATGAGCTCGTTCTAATGATGTCCGTACTTAGGCTACCTATCCATGTTGGTGAATAAGGCGTAATTTCCCAACGAATGTTTTAGTTATACAAACCCAAGTTGTTTCTTTATTTCATTCTATCGATTTAATCTTTATTCGGATAGGGCATCATTATCTACCTAGCAAACTAATTATTCTGGAGCTACAAAAATTACCACGAGTACCTCATATTGCTAGGAGCCTACTGTAACAATTTTAGATCCAACACTATTACCAATTTAGCATGGAAATTCCTACAAGTTTATATTTTTCAATATGGAGTACCTTAATTTAATTATATAGCTTCCAAGAATATTATCAAACTTTGTGAACAAAATATACTAACAGGTAGATCATGATTTTAGGATACTAACAAAATTGGTTTTACCTTTTTTGGATTCCTATATCATTTTATATTGATTTTATAATTTAAACTAGAGACCAATTTTTAGAAAAGCATTTCAGAACTGAAAAGGGCCGACAGCACAAAACTGGCCTAGCAGCGGGCGCGTGGCCTGCAACCAGGCGTGGCCCAGCGGACACGTGGCCCTGGTAAAGCGGCGTGGTTCAGCCAGGGAGCAGGCCGACCCAGGCGGGGCGCGGCGCGCGGCGCAAGCGACCCAAGCGCAGCAGTGGCGCAGACGGCCCAGGTGAGGGCGCGGCCAGTAGCCTAGGTGCGCGGACACGGATGGCCCAGCAAGCCAGCCCACGCCGACAGGGCAGGGCAGCGGTGGTAATTTTGCGTTAAGACCCTCGAGTTTTCCTCAATTCACTTCACAGTACAATCAACACTATTCCTAAGGGTCACGTATTCGCAGTAAGAACCTTGTACAAATTTTCATCTTGGATTCTCACCCTTTTTCTACCTTTTTAAAGCAGAGCATGGCACAGGGCATCGGTTGGCGATGGCAACAACATGGACGGATCAAGCGCGGGCGCCCCCGGCGGCGTGTAGTCACGACCGTCGAGAACCCAGCATGGCCGAGGCGCGTGCTGCGGGGCGGCGGACTAGCGCGGGGCACGAGGCGCTAAGGAGGCTCGCAATGAGGCAGAGTTGCGCCCGGACTCGGCGCGCCTACGCGTGCGGTGAGCAGCGGGGTCACGGTCTGGTCGGCCACGGTAGTCGTGCGGCCACACGGGACGCGGCATGGGGAGTGCGCACGCGTGTGGTGGCCTAGCAGTGGCGCTGTAGGGCTAGGGCACCTCCTTCGACACAGCAGGAAAGGAGAGGGAGGGGAAAAGAAAATAGCGCTCGGCTTGGCTCGGTCCTAGGCGGTGGCGTGGGGAGCAAGATGAAGACGCGCGTGGGCAATCGGAGGGAGGTGAGGGAAGCAAGGAGTGACCGACGGACATGGCAGCAGAAATACAAAAAGAAAGGGGACAACATCAAGGGTGGTTGCACGGCCGATGATCAAGATGAGCTCTAGCTTATTAAATTCGCGTTGCTTGCTCGAGCGAGTGGCTTGTCTCCTTCCGGTCCTGCTGCAATGCATGCATGCATGCCGCATTCCATGGCATGCTCAACTCGGCCGATGTAGCAGTGGGCGGGTGGGCCTACGTGTTTGCGGCCTCGGCACCTGCGCCTGCACATCACATGTTGCGGACCACACCTTCACTTCACAACACCGGTACGCCCTCCTACTGTCCACACCCTGCCATTACACAGTGCTGTGCGCTGCGGACTTGACCTTGGCATAGAGACAACAGCCAGCGTAGCCAGGTCGGTAGGCCCACGTGCGTGAGGTCGCAAGGAAGCAAACACACGTGGCCAACTATGCTCGTCCAAGAAGAGAGACGCAGAGACAGGCAATCAGAGAAATGGAGACAAACAAGGCATTGGTGGTGCCGCAGCGATGATGATGCAACGAAACGGGCAGTCAAACGGTGACGTTTAGCGGAGTGTGGACACGACAGGGCCAGGCAAAATGGACACGCCGTGGTGTAGGGACGTGACGGTAATAAATGCCAATCCACGGGTACGCTGTACGTTAGGAAAACAAACGAAGCCGCTGCTCTCTCTCTCATCCATTCGTGCTTATCAAAATAAACCCATGAGTATATATATATACATATATATCGTTCTATTTATTAAGAGACTTTATTTTTATTTATAACAGTTGCTTTCCATACTTAATCTAACCGAACAAACCATTCGCTAGAATCATCGTTCGACATTCCTAAATATCTTTACGCACTGGGTAATTTAACTTAGGTGTTGATTCGAGTCCACGAACTAAGTCATACGGGATTCGCTCGTCATGTCGAGTACGTTTTAAATCAAAAATCCAAGAAACTCGTTTCGTAAATTTTTACTTAGGCCTAAATGGCGGTGCTAAGCGAGATCGTAACACTGGGGGTGTTGCAGTCTATCCTCCACTGCATGAACTCGGGCTTCATGGTATGTACCTCGACCCTAGTGTAGTCTGGTGGGATCTTATTATTGTGGTGTAAGCTGCCAGGAGGATGTGCCGCACCTTTTACCACCTCCATCACAATGTTCTACCGACCGCTAAGAACCACCAAGGTGCAACTAGTTGGTTCCCGTATGCGATCGATGGGTGTTGTGGCTAAAGTGAACCTTGGCTGCTAGGAACATCTAGAGGGTTGCCAACTAATGCCAGTTGTCCCGACGGTGCCATTAATGTCCGTGGCTCCGCAGACAGTCCTTGCTCCTCTAGCACCTTCGTAACTAGAGCCTTCACTTGGAGCTCAAGATTAGCCTCTCAGTCTCTGCCATGTTTCTTGTACATATGCCTATCCTCTTTGAATCCATGCTTCTAGGTTGTCCTTTTCCCTAGCCCCCTAGTACGGCCTGTGTGCTCGTCATTTCCCAAGCCAAGGCTAAGCTCATCCCTCACTCTAGAAGGATTGAATGAGCCCTTCCCCTTGTCTTTAGCATATTTTAGTATCCTTGATACTGTCTCTTGGGTGTCCAGTTTAGCAAACTTAAGATTACCTCCGGATGCTTCTGTACTCCTCGCATATATCCAATTCCTTGAGCGTACCTTCAAGTTCTTCACATCGATATTCCCGAAAGCTTCGGCCTCTTCGTCCATCTTTCTAAACTGCTCTTCCTTGCCATAGTAGCCACCGAGGCCTAAATGATGGTGGTGTTTGTGCCTCTTCGCCAGCTCAGTGTTACATGCACTGAGCTCCAATGCCTCCGGTGAAGTCTTCTGAGCCACGAGCTCCTCCCATTGAGTAGGAGTTATGTTGCCAAACTTGTAAAAGGGAGTTAACCCCTTTTGGATATACTTCTTGTTGAGCTTCGACCTCCAACATCGGAATAACTCTCCCATTATCTTACAAGCATTTTGTTTTACCAGTTCTTGCTTACCTTTCAAAAATCTAAAATTGATCTTCAACTTTGTATCCCATAGTTCTAGCTTTTTCTTCTCTGGTACCTCTTTTCAGTTAGGGATTGTTGGGTTCAATTTATCTCTTACTAGGGCCCCGATCGCATTACAGAATCATCCTCTGAATGCCTTCGGCTCAAGGATCTCCCCTGCTGGCCCGACCTCCATTATCACATAGCATGCCTTATCTGGATATTGGTTTGCTTTTCTATTCCCTTGTTTCCTCTTTGGCTTGGTAGTCATGTTCATGATTATGTCTTGAGGTTGTGGAGCAGAGGCCTCAATGTCCATCTCTATGGCTCTTGCCTCTGCTCTCCTTTCCTCTACTTCGTCTTGTCCAACGAGATATCGCGGACGTCGATGTCGTCTTTTCTGAGTTTTAGGAGGGACCTGTATATACAACAGGTCAAATTGTTAGCAGAGGTAACACAGCCAAAGCTTTAGCAAAATTGAGAAGCTAAGGTTGTATCCCTACCTCCTCGTTTAGGTAAAAATCCTTGTCCAAATCTTCCTCCGTTGGCCTCCTTATGGCTTCACGTGGGAAAGGATTCTTGGAACTTACATATCCCTCTTCTGAGTCCTCATCATCGTTGTCTTCATCATCATTATCCTCTTCTTCTTTGCCCTCAGCAGCCTCTCCTGCTCTTCCCTCTGCTCCCCCTTCCTCCTCGTCACACTGCTCCCGAGTAAGCATCACTTCTAGATCATTTTCTAACTCGTTATCGAACTGCTCCTGAGTAAGCTGGTCCTCTAGTGCTTGCTTTTCATAGGTTGGCTGCTCATCATGCTCGGGGCATTGGGCTACACTGTCTGTTGTCCATGACATTATTTCGTGCTTTGTTCTAATAGATGCAAGAAAGTGTGCTTTAGGTACGTGATAAGGTATAAGAAATCAAAAAGGTTTATAAAACAAATTAGTCCTATAAAACAACAATATATAAAAAACGAGTAGTAGCAGTAGTAGAGGCCTCAGAAATATGTCAATCATCATTTGATCATGAACTTGGAGCATCAAGGCATCATAACAGAGAAGAGAGGAGAAGGTAATGCATTGGCGGCTGATAATGATGCCAAGTTCCTCACAAGTTCTTGATCATCAACTCATATTCCATATATGTATGGACTTGGATAATTTCATCATTGGTAAAACAAAGGATTGGACATGAGAGGGGAGATTTGGCAAAAAAAAGCAACAACTGCTTAGCAAACATAGAGCAGCAGCTAATGGCAAAAACAGCCAAAAAACAACAACATTGGTCTCATTATTAGCAGAAAATCAATGAACTAGTGACCATATATATTACTAACCATATAACATATTATTGCCACATGGTTGGAAGACCCCTGCAGATCCACCAAGCAACAACTGCTTAACAAACATATATATGCTCATTGTTAACAAACATAGAGAGAAGAATAGTAGAGTACAGAGGAGGAGTAGAGCAGAGAGGAAAAGAGTAGTAGAGTAGAGAGGAGTAGGAGTAGTAGAGTAGAGAGGAGAAGAGAGAAGAGAGGAGTAGGAGTAGTAGAGTAGAGAGGAGAAGAGAGAAGATCTGCATATCATTTAACACAGCAGTAGTGTGGGTGCTCATTCTCTACAAATCACCAAAGGAGCAGCTGCTGATGGCAAAAATAGTCAAAATGTTGTGTGCCAAAAAAAGAGAGCAACTGCTGGCAAACATAGAAGTAATAGGAGAGGAGAGGAGAAGAGTATTAGAAGTAGTAGGACTAGTCCAAACAAATCAGCTGTTGCCTGCCAAAAAACAGCAGCATTGGTATACAAGCCATCCTAGTTTAGCGGCTCACAAGTATGGGGACATTTCATCATCATAGCCGTTGCCTCAGCATAAAAAGCTTCACATCATTGCACATGCCACTGTCTCATCACATTTTTTAGAAGTTTAAAAAAATTCATCATTGCAAATGCCATAAAGTTTGAGAACAAGCAGCTAATGCTCACAAGTAGGTAGAGTAGTAAGTAGGAGTCAACCACCACAATAGTAGAAGAGTAGTAGAAGAGTAGAGTAGTATGTAGTAAACAACAGCCATGCATAAGCCCACCTAGTAGGAGGAGGAGGAGGAGGAGGAGGAGTAAGTAGTAGTAGTGGGAGTAGTAGCAGTAGTAGGAGGAGGAGGAGGAGCAGTACTAGTAGTAGGAGTAGCAGCCAGCAGCTTACAAGTAGTAGTAGGAGTAGGAGTAGGAGTAGTAGGAGGGGGAGAAGGAGTAGTAGAAGAAGTAGTAGTAGGAGTAGGAGTAGCATCCAACAACTTAGAAGTAGTAGTAGTAGTAGCAGTAGGAGGAGGAGGAATACAGTAGTAGTAGTAGTAGTACTAGTAGGAGCCTGTAACAAACTACAACTTGCTCCTACCATACAGATGACAAGAATCCATTAGCCAGATACTCAATGTCTGAACTAGTTATTTGATTTGCAGTTTCAAGTGCTAGCATCAACCTGGTGGTGGTGGCGAAGCATTGTATGTAAAAAGTGAAGTGACTGAACTAAAACCCAGTTCTAGTAAAGCAATGCCCAGTAAGCAGGTAGAAAGGCGTCAAACCAGTGTTAGCAGTGACACCAGAAACCCAATTCTAGTAAAGTACCCCAGCCAACAGCATAATGAAATTGACTTTACTAGAATGGAGGTGCTACAGTAGCATTTGTGTACAGGCAAGCAGAGTCAAAACAGAGTCAATGGTTTCAATAAAATATTGGTCGAAACATTTAAATAAAATGCAAAACAGAGTCAAAGCAATGTAGAATATGGAGGCGCTGCAGTAAGCAGTTTAGGATCAGCATTCTTAACAGACAAGTAGAAACAGTTTGAAGGAAAAAAATTCACAGAACGCATAATGCTGTCACACTGTTAACCATAACTTCAAAGTACCATACATAAATAAGGAGTTGGCATGCATTGACACATCAACAGTAAGACATGCTAATTGATAGAGAAATACTAGCATTCACAGAATGAATCAGTGAAACATGGATGTGCCTGCCTAATAAGTAGGCTACAAACTAAACCTAAATGATCAGAAACCAAGGAATTAGATTACGAAAATAGAAGACAAGGAGTTATTTGATGCCCTAAATTGATTAACAGAAATTCAGAAGCGACGAAGTCAATTAATGTTAATATTTGGGTTACAGTAGTTCCTGACTTCCTGAAGCACATCAGAAATAAAATAGCATAGTAAATTGAGTAAAAGAAAGTGTAATGTCATAGATTATCATGCAAAGCAACTTATTATGTCTAATATTAGAGGTTCAAACTCCTACAGGAACGAGTCAATTATCTTATTGTGAAAGCAAAGAGCTATTTCGACCAATATTTTATTGAAACCAATGAATTGATTTGCAAGTTTAAAAAGGCACAACTCAGTGAAAAGTCCACTTCACAATAAGGCAAAAGAATAGGCATATGCTCAGCTTAAATTATGAAATCATTGGCATCATTGGCAGTGGCATCTGCTCAGTTAAAATTATCACAGTTAAAATCATCGTCATCACAGACAGCATCACAGTTAAAATCATAGTTGCATCACATGCAGCATCATAGGAAACATGTGCACAGCCAACACAGGCAGCACATGTGCACAGGCAAGATCATAGGCAACATGTGAGCTTGGGGAGAAACAAAATCACAAGCAAACCTAGGACCATAGGCAAAATCACAGGCAAGATCTTCGGTGGGAGGAGATAGTGCATAGGCAAGAACACAGGCAAGATCACAAGCAAACCTGGGATGAGCTCAGGGAGGAGGACCAAAGATGAGCTCGAGGACAAATGGAGCGTGGGCCGTCCTCAGCGTAGGCAACAACGATGGCGCTCGGGGGGAAATGGCGTACGGTGGTGGATGTCCTCGCCCACAGCTAGGGTTCTGCAGCAGGTCCCAGCGGTGGATGGAGCCAAGGTAGACGATTGAGCCCTAGCGGAGGTGGCGGCGAAGCTTCTCGCCCCCATGAACGACGGCGACATTAGGATTAGCAGCAGGACCCCACGGAGCTCCAAGGAATGGAGGACGAAGAGGAAGAGTGGGGAGGACTGCCAGAGCGCACGGCCAAGCGAGCACGGCCTGGCGGAGGCGAGGGGAAGCGGCGCTACGACACGGAGATGGTGGCAGGGGGGGGCAGGGGGAAAATTCGGCAGCTTGACGGCGTCCGCAAGGAAGAAGAGCGCCCTATCCAAATTTTGGCCTCCCCGCGCGCCCTACATGTAAAGGTGATGAATATAAAAGTTGTAGAACTCGTCAAGATCTACAACTTTTATTTTTGTCATTTCTTCATTTCACAAAGTTTTAGCAAACATTGTTCACAAAATAACATATCTCTCACATAGTTTCACACACATATATAAATATATAGTCTCACACACATACATAAATGTAGTCTCATACACATGCATAAATGAAGTCTTACACATATACATAAATGAAGTCTCACAAACACACACACACACACACTTACACAAACACACACGTTCAACAACTAGCTAGCCCGCCATAACGACTTTCCCCTTGACATCTTTTTGTTGCCATGGCAATTTGTCTTTGGGCAGGTTCTTTTCCACAACACTGATTTCTTAGGAAAGTCTATGAATAGTTGCATCTCATCGTAGTTATTGTAAGCTTCAACATCGTCCACGCCATCAACTCTGATAATGTGCTGTTTCCAGGAACACCCATGTAGTATCATCCAAGCAGACTAAGCATCCTATCTTCCCTTTGATCTGTCCAAACAAAGCAAATAGTATGGGGGTAATCATTGATAGTAACAAATATTATTGCTCTACATATAAAGTCCTCCTTTTAGAACGCATCGTACATCGGCTCCCCATACCTACATAGCCTTTCTATTTCTTGTATCAAAGGCTCAAGGAATACATCTATGCCTGATTGTTTAGGGCCAGAAATAAGAATAGTGAGGAGAAGGTACTTTCTCTTCTGACACAACCACATTGGGATGTGGTACATGGTCAAGATCACTAGGCAAGTGGTGTGGTCGCTCGTCCTCTCATTGAAGGGATTCATTCCATTGGTACTCAAGCCAAACCATACATTTCTTTGGTCATCGCTGAATTCATTATGCTTCTCATCGAACCTTTGCCACTAACTACAATCAGCCGGGTGTGCAATCTTATCATCATCCACCTTGCGCTCATCATCCCACCATATCATGAGTGCAACTTCCTTAGGGTTTAGGAAGATACGCCTCAAGCGGTCGGTCACTGGCAGGTACCACATTACCAAGGCAGGAATTCTTCTCTACTTTGCATCATTGCCTAATGGAGTATCCTCTGGGGGCTGAGATTCTTGTACCATCATTTTCCTACCCTTCTTATTCCTCTTGTTCTCCGTGGAGGCTTCGTCCCCACTTGAACATTTCACCACGAAAAAGGATACAGTGGTTGGGGCATGCATGGATTTTTTTAACCCCCATTGTCAATGGACTTATGACCTTCTTCGCTTGGTATGTGTTGGCAGGAACTGAGTTTTGCTGTGGCAGCACCCATGACAGGAGACACAATAGATCATTGAAACTACAGTCTGACCAACCGTACTTAGCCTTCAGGATGAGTAGCTCAAGCACAAAACATAGCAATGTTCAGTGTGTCGGACAACCCTTTTCAACACCATACAGAGTCTCCTTCGATGCTTTTTTACCCTTTCCAAATTTTCTAAACCTTTCGGGTTCTTTAGTAAAATCTCTGGCCCAAGGGCCCGAATTATTTTTTCCAAATCGTTAAAATCATCTTCATCACCAACACGTGCTCCCCCATTATTATTGGCATCACCTTCATCGTTACCATCCTGACCACTAGCATCACCACCTTGTTCATTGCCAAACTCATGATCCATTTGTGCATCAAGCTCTTCTGAGTATTGGGACAGGTATTCTAGGGTCTCAGCGTCGTCTTCTTGATCATCGTCGTCATTATCAACAATCGTTGTTTCACCATGATGAATCCACACTGTGTAGTCCTCAACAAATCCTCGCATAATCAAATGTGATCTGATGAAAGTCACATCTGTCCATGCCATAAGGTTCTTGCAATCTTTGCAGGGACAAACAATTGTATCCTTATTCTTTGTCAACATCGCTGTATGCTTCTCTGCGGCTTCAATAAATTTGTCCACCTCTTCACGGAAACCTGCCTTGAACCTTAACGAACCATACATCCAAGACTTCCTGTACTCCATCTTTTAGAACACAACAACCAAAGAAAATACATTAAAGGACTACTAATTCAGATATATATATATATATAAAGGAATCAAATTAATAATTAATTACTTGACAATAATTGTATATACTTTAGATATATATAAATATAAATATAAAATAAAATTACATGAAGCATATCAAACACACACCATGGTGGAGGGTAATTAATTAATGACCTATTTATTCATAAATAATTAAAAATATATATTTATTGATTAAAATAAATAATTTTAAAGACAACAATTAACAACAATTAATATTTTACCCACTAACTTTCATGCAAACCCTATTCCAATTTCATGAAACATAAATTTACAAAATTAAAATTAAAAAAAAACTAGATCTAGATCTAGATCTACATGTACATGAAACATACATGAAACTAGGGTGTAATCTCCACTAAAATCAAGCAAGATCGACTAATAAAAGGTGTAATCTCATTTCTCTAACTAATTTACATTAATAGCTTCAAAACTAGGGTCTAATTTGCTTCATACAAAGCTCAAACACCATAGAAGAGAGAGAAAAATAAAACTCTAAATACTCACTGATCAACCCCTAAAACTTTAAATAAAGGCTTGAAATAGTATTTTCTTACCTTCTAGAACCTCTTAACCAAAATATTTGAGATCAAAACCTTCTCCCTTAGTAGAGCAATTTTTAGGAGAAGCCCAAGGCCTCCCAACCTTTTTTTTCTCGAGTTAAAGAAAGTGACCCGAGGAGAAAGAAGGTGGCTGCTCTATATATATAGTGGGTATTTATAGGGGCGACTGAATCACCAGCCGTTCCTATAAATAGCCACAACAGGGGCGGCTGATACAAAACAAATAGTAGGGGCGGCTGGTACTCCAACAATGGCCGCCCCTTGAAAAAAAAAAGCCGTCGCTGCAAAGACGTTTTCACAGAGTGCTGCGGCCTCTGCTCCGTTCCGCGTGTGACCCCCGCCCTAGCTCGCTGGCCTCGCTCTCTCTCGGTCGGCATGCAGGCCGGTGCCGTACGTGCGTGCATGTACGCGGCCAGCAAGCGACCCGGGCACACGTACGTACCGTACGGCGGGCCGCGACAGCGCATCACATGAACGTGTGTGACTGCACGCAGGCGGTCCGCGTCTTGGCCGTGCCGGAGATGCTTCGCATCGGGGATGTTTACCTACGTCCGAGTGTCCGATGGTGGAGCGTACGTAACCGGCGGAGCTACCTGGCGGCCATATTGGGCTGTGGCGCCCTCTTGCCTTTGTGTTTTGCCTGTAGACTATCGAGCTCATATCTCGGAACCGACGGCCACAGGCTCAAGCCGTGTCTTGCCGCCGTCGCTCTCCATGTCGCGCCGTGCTCGCTGGCCTCTTGTGCCGTGCCGTGCTAGCCCACGGACGATGCCTACATCCTAGGCACGGCCCTATTAGGAGTCGGGCCGGCCCGACGGTCTGATGGCCCATCGCGCTCGTGCCGGCCCAGGCATTAGACGGGGAGGTAGGGCGTCGTCGCTGCAGCCTCGCACCGGCTGATGCCGCGCCGCCGCCGCGCGAGTTGACGAGGCTGCGTCGCCGTGCAGGCTCGCCTAGGCCGCGCCGCCGCAGGAGCTAGCAGAGGCCTAGGCCATCGCATCCCAGAGTGGCAGCGCTACCGCTATTGGCGGCTGCCGCATCCCTGCACGTGCCGGCCAGGGTCGTCCCTACGGGCACCCATACGCTGCTGGCCTGCTGTGGAGCACTCAAATAGGAAAGACAAACGAAGCAGATATGAGAGAAGGTGAGGAGACAGAAAGGTTCGAGAAAGCAATGGACTTGTGCCACGGTAGCGGCCTAGGCACGCCCCTAGGGTCGGGTCGGGCTGGCTCGGGCCCGATCACCACCGGGACGTGCCGTGCTTGGCTAGGCCAAAACATCTGGCTGTGGGCTTAAAGCAACAAGTAGTGATAATTACCACTATTAGTTTCGAAGTACGGTAGCCACATCTACAATAGTGACTAGTGGGGTTTGGCGATCCAAATATTAAGAGCTGGAGACCCAAATAACATCGTCGTATAAGGTTGAGGACATAGATATCAAAATTTGAGGGTTACCGTCTTGCAAGTTTAGAGATGAATTTTACTCAATTGATCCATCGGCTCGATCCATGGTGTTGGGTTGGACGACGTGTGGATGGACCACAGTTGGCAGTGAGGAGAGTGAGCCACTGAATGAGTTTATCTATGAAAGTCCATGCGCTACTTTACTGATTCGGGCCTAACAGGTCCCATCCTGTTTTTGGCCACAGAATGTCTATCCTGTCATACATATTGGACAGACCATTGACCGCACAAAAAATTAAAAACTCCCTCTCTTTTTTTCCGACGAAAAAAAACTCCCTCTCACCGTACGACTTGTTCGTCTTTCAGCAGCGAATAATGAAGTTGACCTTTAGTTACAGTATAATTCAATGGCCGCCATGACTACTTAAAAAAACAGAAAGGGTCGCTATGAATGAAAGTCAGCCCCTCCTGGTTGCATTATTATCCTCCATATAACTAAAAGAATTAAAATCTAGAATAATACTTAGTCAAACTTATTAATAAGTAAATTTTGATTTGTCATGAAATATATATTTATAGTATACTTATTTGGAGTCTTACATTTTGATACTATTTTCAGTAGGCTTAATTAAATTTAAAGTTCTTTTATAGTATACTTATTTCAAGTCTAATAGATCTTACATGTTGATAGTATTTTTAATATACTTAATAATTAAATAATTTAGGACACAACTACCCTCCGTGTGCGCAGGCGACGGAATCTCCGCCCGCACACTCACCTCGCACGCCTCTTGCCCTGCACCTTATCTTCTTCCTCACCTTATCTTCTTCCTCCCGCTTGATTAAAACGCGTGCATGCCCGCCCGCCGGCCGCTCCTCACCCTGCTCAATCCAAATTCGGCGATGCCACTCCCGACTCCACTAGCGGCCGTGGAGCTCCTGTGAGAACCTAACGCCGGCGGCGACCTCCTCCTTCCCCTCCACCCCCGCCCCCTCCCGTATGTGGCCATGGTGACCTCCGGCGAACTCCGGCCATGCCGCCCCAACCTTGACCTGGCCTGACCGCCCGGCCACCGTCCCCACCGCCTGGCCGCCCTCCCCCGCCCCCCGGCCGGCCCCTTCTAAGGCCGCCGGATTTGGGGAGAAGAGGTGGTGCCGCTCACCGGAACCTTAGCCGCCGCCTTCGTCGGCGCCGGCGCCGGCGCGGTCGGGCGCGTGGTGGGGCGCAGGCGGTCCCTTCTTCTTCGGCGGCAGCGTTTCTTCTCCGGCAGCGACGCTTCTTCTCCCACATACTATTATTCTTCTCCGGTGAGGCGGGGGCGGGCCCCGGGCAGGCGCGAATCAGACGGCCTCCTTCTTCCCCATGCGAATCGGACGGCCGTCAGGGTGTGCACGTCGAAGCTCCATCCCGTGCGCGCTCAGAAACTAGAGTTTCCGTTAAATTTGAACTTCTTTGATTTTGATAAGACCTATTAGAATTACTTTTTTTTTGCGATTTGTGATAGTATATCTTATCTACTAGATAACTAGAAACAACGCTTCTCTTCAGTCTTAAAGAAATTGTTGACTCAAGAGGCGTTACATCGATCATCTTGTGGGCAGCTAAAGTGCTAAACCTCATTTCGTGACAAATTGTCTACGGAATGCTTGTACAATATAGAACGGCTCATGATTGTTATTTTTCTATCCCCATAGCCGCCGCTCACGTTGAATAATTGAATTTAATTTGACAGTCAAAACGTTTACGGTATCAATAGGACCAAATCAGTTCACGAGGACGCTTCAACTTTTACACTACTAGTAGAGAGTATATATGTGTTGTGCAAGTCAATGCAAGCGATACCAGTTGCGTATTGACTAACAAATATGACTTCTTGTGAATTATTGAAACTGAACTAATCGATGAAACGCAAACGTGTTCACCGCTAGTCTGTATATATGTACTCTCCGATCCATATCTGTTGCAACTCGTATATACTGTTGCAGGCTTACGGTTTTAGCAGTAAGCAGTAAGCTTCTCCATTCATTCTAAGTCCAAAGTTCCTAACAATGCTTGGCATAAACAGCATACTCTTGAAACTGGTCTTCTTCTTCCTTTGCTTCAACTTGGGCACCACCCTAACTGCCGGAGATGGCCACCAGTTCATCTATTCTGGCTTTGCCGACACAGGCATCATCCTCAACGGCTTGGCCACAGTCACGCCCAATGGCCTCCTCCACCTGACCAACGGCTCGGCCCAGCTCAAAGGCCAAGTGTTCCACCCGACCCCACTGCACTTCCGCAAGGCGTCCCATAACGGCACGGTGCAGTCCTTCTCCGCCGTGTTCGTGTTTGCCATCCGCTCCATCGCCCCCGGTGTGAGCGCGCACGGCCTCACCTTCTTCATCTCCCCGACCAAGAATATGTCCACTGCGTTCTCCAACCAGTTCCTCGGCCTCCTCAGCAAGAAGGCCAATGGCAATTCCAGCAACCATGTCTTTGCTGTGGAGCTTGACACTGTCTTGAGCAGCGACTTGCTGGATGACGACGACAACCATGTTGGCATCGATATCAATGATCTCCGCTCCGTGAAGTCCCACTACGCTGGATACTACGATGACATGAATGGTAACTTCCATAACCTAACCCTATCTTCCTTTGAGGCCATGCAAGTGTGGGTCGACTATGATGGAGGGGAAAAAAAGATAAATGCGACCTTGGCTCCACTTGGAATTGCCAAACCGATGAAGCCGCTGGTGTCAACTACTTATGACCTCTCAAGTGTTCTCAAGGATGAATCATATGTTGGCTTCTCAGCTTCAACTGGCATTCTTGACTCACATCACTACGTGCTTGGCTGGAGTTTCGGTATGAATCAACCAGCCCCACTCATTGATGTTAACAAGCTTCCAAAGTTACCACGCATTGGCCCTAAACCTCGCTCCAAACTGTTGTACATCATCTTGCCAGTAGCTTCTGCAACCTTGGTCCTTGGCCTGGTTACTGTTATATTTCTAGTAATACGCAGGAAAATCAGGTACGCAGAGCTACGCGAAGATTGGGAGGTCGAGTTTGGGCCACACCGATTCGCATACAAGGACTTGTTCCATGCGACAGAAGGGTTCAAGAACAAGCATTTACTTGGTATAGGAGGTTTTGGGAGGGTGTACAAGGGAGTGCTTCGCAAGTCGGAGTCTGAGGTTGCGGTAAAGAGGGTGTCACATGAGTCAAGGCAAGGCATGAGAGAGTTCATTGCTGAAATTGTTAGTATGGGCAGCCTACGCCACAAGAACATTGTCCAACTACTTGGTTACTGTCGTCGCAAAGGAGAGCTTCTTCTAGTCTATGACTATATGCCCAATGGTAGCCTAGACAAATACTTGCATGGCAATATAGTACAAACTTTGGATTGGGCTCAGAGATTCCGCATCATCCAAGGTGTTGCATCTGGCCTACTCTACCTCCATGAAGACTGGGAACAAGTTGTCATCCACCGTGATATCAAGGCAAGCAATGTGCTTCTCGATAGTGAGATGAACGGGCGTCTCGGTGACTTCGGCCTAGCAAGATTGTATGATCATGGCACCGACCTACAAACCACGCATGTGGTTGGAACCATGGGGTACATAGCTCCTGAGCTGACACGCACGGGTCGAGCATCCACACTCACCGATGTCTTTGCCTTTGGTGTGTTTCTTCTTGAGGTGACTTGTGGGCGAAGAGCCATTGCACAACAGGCTGGACAAGATGATCCCTTTATGCTGGTAGATTGGGTGCTCGAGCATTGGCAGAAAGGATCACTCCCTACTGTTGTCGATACGAGGGTTCTGAACAACTACAATGTCGATGAGGCACACCTAGCTCTAAAGCTAGGATTGCTATGTTCGCATCCTTCGCCCAATGCAAGACCCAACATGCGGCAAGTCATGCAGTACCTTGATGGCACTGCACTATTTCCGGAGCAGACATTGGTGGAGATAACACGCAATGGAGCTATGGATAGTGGGCCCAATTATGTTGCATCTTCATCACCACCATCATCCACAAGTTTCGGCACAATGTCTATTGACCTCTCGAGAGGAAGATGACTTCACATCCATTACAAAGGTGAACATTCATTTTTTTTAATGTTGTCTAGTTTGTCTATATGGCATTCAATGTGTGCTTGTGTGACAAAAACTTGTAATACAAAGTTCAGATCCAATGTATAAAAGTGGGAAGGTGGTCGACCGAAATATCTCGAGCAGCTAGCGTTTTTTAATTGTAACATTTAAGTCATTTTACATCAACATACCATGCATTTTATTGTACTCTCCATAAGCGCCCAATTGCAATGTATTCATTCATCAGCATTAACTTTATGTAGCTATCTCCTTCCACTTAATTTCGTGGCTTAAAGGAATCGCCGTTTACCCTCACTGCTGCCAAAACTATTTTTTTTGGGACTGCCAAAACTATTTGTACATGGTGGTTAGAACAGATTTGTATAGGTGGTTTCCACGCCCATACTGTGCAAGGGCCTCTAGAAATGAAGACCTTCTGCTTCGTTCCTGGTTGATTTGAGTTGGGACCTAGATCCACTGATATAGATGCCTGCCATGCCACACCGAGTCAGCTGCCTTAAGCACTACTATTCTTGACACTACAAATGAACGTTCCTAGTCCTGATCATCGAACATCAGTTTGGCTGGGTCGGGGTCAGGTCGGCCCAACTAAGGGTCTATTTGGATTTCCTCCTCTAAACTTTAGAGGTAAAGCTCCAAACAAGTGGTCTAAAATTAGCTCTAAAATCTAGCACACCTCACATTAGAGGTTTAGATCCTACTACAGTATTTTTATTGGAGGCGGGCAAAAACGTTTTCGGAGGCAGGCAACCAGTCCGCCTCCACCAAATCGTCTAGGTAAATCAGGGTCAACCCTATGCCCGCCTGCATTAATGACTTAAAAATAATAACAAAAAACAGCAAGCCCATCGATTGGACCGCCGAGCCCATCCATAGGGCCTGCTAAGCCCATCGACGCGCTGTCACCGCTCGACGGATCCACCTGGGCGTTGCCAGATCTACGCGTCCGCTGCTGTCGACCAGCACGTGCACCCCATCCCTGAGAGGCCCACGCTCGCCAGATCCGTCGCCGGTGCGGCCCTGCACGTGCGCCATCGCCGGATATAGGTGTCGTAAGCCCGGACGTCGCGCCGCAGCTGACCGCAAGTGCCGCCGGGAGGAGGAGGAGGGAGTTGGGCCCCCGAGCGCAGAGGAGATGGCACCGTCGCCGGATCCAGCGATGTCGGAGATCTAGCTTAGTCGCACATCCAGCGGCACCTCTAGCCGGCCTCGGAGCGCGACGCCGACATCGGTCGCTCCTGCATGGGCTAAGGGGAATGCCGCTGCCATCTGATCCGCCCGCTTGCCGTCGATCCACGTCGAATCCGCGACCCGCCGCTGGGAGTCGAAGCCCCTGGGCGCCGAAGGGTACTCTTTAGAAGGGCGGGCCGACGCGGCTACCCGCTGCAGGGGCGGGCGTGGCCACCCGCCTCCAGCGCGCGTGGGCCCCGCCGCCGGGGCCTACACCACCTGGCATGAGAGGAGAGAGAGGGAGAGAAGAGTGATGCGTCGCCTGGAGAGATGAGAGAGCGGCGCGGATAAGGGAGAGAGGGAGGATGGTAGTGGGTTAGGTTTAGGTTTTCATTATATAGTCGATGCAGGTAGTGAGCTGTTGTTTGTTAGATGGCTGGGCCTGATTTTTGGAGGCAGATGCCTTAGAAGTGTCCGCCTTCGTAAATGATTTACCAAGGCTTATATTTTTTACCGCCTCCCTAAATCCATTTTCTGAGGCGGATATTTTTTGATCACCTACGTAAATAAAATGTCTGCTTCCATAAATCAATTTTGCGAGACGGGTAATTATGACCGCATCTGTAAATAAAACGACCGCCTCCGTTAATTGTGGTGCATTTTAGGAGACGATTGCATTTTGTGACCGCCTGCGTTAATGTTTGGGCAGTGCGTTAGTGTCTCTCAAAATCATTTTTGTAGCGGTGAGAGCTTAAAAGTGAACTAAAATGCTCGAAAGATTTTAGAACTCTAAAATCTAGAGGACGCGATCTAAACGAGCGCTAAAACCATACATTTTTTTATGGTTCGCTTCCAACCCTCGGGCTGTAACAATAGACCGCGCTCGCTCATTGCACCGCCCGACGTCCCCCCATGTCGCTGGTGGTTCAAAAAAAAAAAAAGGAAAAAGAAAACATTCAATGGATAAAGCGATGTACCCACATCTGTACCCACGAGTAGAATTTTATACCCATACTCACACCTGCCGATGACACTTTGTATTCTCTCCTGTCGGCTATTATAGCCGCTGATTGGTTGCCCTATAGGCCTCGTTCGGCTTACCTTAAAATCAGCTTGTCCGACATCTTTTTTTAGTCGGAACAGTTTTTCTCTCACAACAATTCAGCTAGAACAATGTTTTTCAGCCAGTTTCAGCCAAGTTTCAGCAAGCCGAACGGGGCCAAATGAATAGCTAGAATCCTCTAAATATTTTAACCCAAATGCTTGATTCCGAGCGCGCATGATTTGGGGACTCGGCACGCATACCTCATCCGTCGCCCGATCCTTTTGCTGCTGCTTTCCCTGGCCGTCGATTTCACCCGCGCCTGCGCCTGCTCGCTCCTACTTCTCCCGCACCATGCCCGCAGGCCGTGCCGCCCGTGCCCGCACCACCGGAGGCTGCGCCCGCGACGCCGCGCCTCTCTCTTCCTCAGCTCCGGTGGCGGTTAGGGTTCCGGTGAGGAGGAGGTCGTCGGAGAGGGAGAAGAAACAACTCCGGCGGGTATAGAATAGCTGGCCGGGGGGAGGCAGGTAGGTCAGGCGGTGGGGAAGGTCGACGGGCGGTTTAGGGGAGCTGGCGGCGGTCGTGGTGGTCGGGCCAGGTCGGGACGGGGGTGCCATGGCCGGACTTCGGTGGAGGTCGCCGGAGTTCGCCTTGGCCACATGCGGGAGGGGGCGGGAGGGAGGGGGGGAGGGGAAGAAGGAGGTCGCCGGCGACGGTAGGATCTCGCCGGAGCTCCATGGCCGCGGCCGCGGCCGCGGAGCTCCGGCGAGACCCAACCGCTGTTGGCGGGGCGGTGGGCGCGGGGCGGTGGGAGGTGCTGGAGGTGGGGGCTTGCCGGATCTAGATGCCTGGCACTCGCGTGGCGAGGGGCGGCGGGGGAGGAGGCGCCGAGGAGGGAGATGAAGGCGGATTGGGCGGAGAAGATGAATAGTAGTCGGGGACAGCCCGGCAGGGAGAAGGCGTGCGTGCGGTTTTCTTATCCACTGCGCGCTTAGCCTCTAGTAAAGTCCATATTTTAATTAAGGTGGAGGTATCCGTTATTATTTTGCAATTATTTATATAAAATATGTTTGATACGACCTTATTACGTGCTGTTTGGTTGCAGCACTGTAACGCAAATGTAAACAAACTAAAGCTGCCAGTGTTACCGCCACACATACCATTTGAATTGATTTTGTTTCCATTTACGTTACTGAGAAACGAACCAAACAGCACGTTAATTCCAATTTAGTATATATGAGCCATAGTTTTCAAGATTCTTTATTTACGGGACATCCTGGCGTTTGAACGTCTCACGGGATAGGATTCTGTCGAACTGTTGTTTCCCACGCTCTCCTACACAGCCCTGCCCCCCGTCCGCTAATTCACCCTGCCCACATGTGAATCGTGTCATCATCGCGTCCGTACGACTCGCTCGCAATCCGGCCCATGCGCCTCGATTCAACCCGGCCCCATCCGTGCACCCTGCTGAAATGTCCTAATGACTAGAGGGGAGTGAATAGCCTATTAAAAATTCTACAACAACACTAAGCCAAGTGGTTAGATAAATATGAGGCGAAATGAATGTTGCACTAGCCTACTAAAAATACAAGCCACCTACCAATAATTCTAGATGCTATAGTCTCTATATCACACACAAGGCTAGGTCACTACCACTAAGTTAGTGAGATCTCAAAGACTAACTAAAGAGCCTCGCTAACCACTAGACAAAGACAGAAGCTAGCAATCAAAACTAATTACACTAAAGAGCTTAGCTACACTAGTAAAGTAATGCGAGAGAGGTAGAGGTGATATACCGCCGTGGCAAGTAATCAATCACAATGAATACCAAGAATACCAAGTAGACAATGATGACACAATCAAACTTTCCTCCGAGGTTCACTTGCTTGCCGACAAGCTGGTCTCCTTTGTGGCGATTCACTCACTTGGAGGTTCATGCGCTAATAGGCATCACACGCCTAACCCGCAACCGGGTGCCGCACAGCCAACACAAGATGAGAATCCACAAGCCACGTGCAATCCACTAGAGTTGCCTTTGGCGCTCTGCCGGAGAAGGCACAAGAACCCCTCACAATCACAATGATCGGAGCCAGAGACAATCACCTTCCTCCGCTCGACGATCCACCAATTACTGGGCCGTCTAGGTGTCGGCAAACACCAAGAGTAACAAGATCTCCACCAGCCCAAATCGCCCAACTAGCGCCACAAAATGCTGGACCACTAAGCAAAGCACTAGAGGCTCTCCAATGTCACTCAAGATGATGAAATCAAGTGTGCAAGTGAGTGGAGTGGTGTGCTCAGCTCCCAAAAGGTGTATGCATGTGTTAGAAGTGCCAAGAGAGTGACTAAGGCCGGCCACCACCTCTATTTATAGCCCCACCTTCAAATAGAGCCGTTACCCCTTGGAGCCACTTTTTGCGAGGGCACTGTTGAACTTGTGGTGGCACACAGAGACAAAATCCGTAAGCGCATGGGTATCGAAGTAGTTTTCACCTAGAGTATTATCGAGTATCGTATCCACAGGAAGACGTGTGTATGTCGTCTAAACACTAGTTTGTCCAAGAATAGCAATCAAGGCTTAAGATATGAGAAGAGAGGATTCCTATGGTTATGACCCTATGCAAAGCAAGGCTTATGATTCTAGTGTGCACTTCGGGACACCGCTTAGACGGTAAAGCAACGCTAATAGATAACTCTACTGACGCGACTATGGTCCTACTAATTTAAGAACCTGATCAATTCGGCGTGGACTACAAAGGATAGATGGGGCTGTCACCTCCTGCCGCTACCACAACCAAGAAGCAGGGAGCAAATACAGGTAGCTGATATCCTAAGCACCACGCTTATGCTAACGATTTTTACTCTAATCTAGAGGCCTAACAAGGACTAGAGCACTCAAAAGAACTGTGAACCTGTGAACAACAGAGCACAAAACTTACTTTAAACAGAAATCAATTACTAGAAGTATCTCAGATGTAGACTTGGAGAAGCCTAGATCTGCCAAAGTACAAGCCGTAGAGGTAGCACCGACAGGCCGGTACTTCCTCTAAACTCTTCCCTCACTCTCTAACTCAATATTTTTATTTATAAGACTAGATTCTATAGAGGACTAATCTTCTCTTGATGCCCTGATCCTGAGATGAGGATACGAATTAGGGTTTCAGGATGGCTCCAGGGAGGGGGGGGGTAAGGGCTGCTATATATGGGGGCACCTAGCACCCTCCTCTTAGTTAGCCTTGTTGGTACTAAACTTTCCACCATATCTCATTAAAATACACATGGCCTTTATAGGTCAAATTCTGAATTGGGCTCAATTAATCCCGCAGCTCATAATGTGGAGTTTTTCTTTTATTTATGAAATTTATATTTTTTCGAGCTCCAAATATAGCAAATAATATATCCATTTCGATCAGTTCGACGAGCTCTTCGCAATGGTGCACTCCAATTCACCATTTGAGATAATTTTGTTCTATGAAAAAATAAATATCCTGTGAGACAAGTGAGAGCACCAAAACTCGTGGAACTTGTTAGAATCAAACCCTATAACTATGTTTGGTGATGGAATTAAGTATATATGCATGTTATGTTGACGGTTTATAATTGGTGTTAACGACCATCAACAAGCTTCCCCAAGCTTAACCTTTGCCAGTCCCTGAGCAAAGCTAAACTCGACAATGGATCAGGAGTTGCTACTATATTTTCACGCCTCAAAAGTACTCATGCGTTCAATCAAAAATTCTCCTCCAAATTAGAGTAAATGGATCTGACTTTCAAACTTACCCATATTACCTTCAACCATGAGGCTTCTTAGCCTTCACTTGGGTCTTGAGCAATTGAAAGAAAGAACGATCAAATCAAGCACTATGTCTCAAGTTCTTTGTTTTCACCATTGTTCTAGAGGTTTTATAAGTTTTCAAAATAAAACCTAGAGATTCCATTGTATGACACTCTCAAGTCTCTCAATATATGTGATATTTGTGAATCCTCACCAAGGCAATAAACATGTTATGCCTTTTTTTCCTACCACTAAGGCTTATGTGGAGTTTATAGGTAGGGAGAAAGCTAGGGCATACTTGTAGTGCATATATTGTAAAGTCAAACAATGGATCCAAAGAGAGTTGAGTCATACAATCAAATCAAGATGTGCATGTGTGTGGATGTATGGTGGATATATTTGGTGGCTAACCTAATTCTACTTTGCTCCTTGAAAACTTATCTCTCTTTTCAAACTTGGAAACATTTTTGTAAGAGAATAGGGGCTATCTTATTCATCTCCTTTTTTTATTTTCAGGCGGGCATCTGAGTACCCATTGTTTTCAATATCTCAGACACTTGTTCATTTTTTCTACTCTTTTTTTTCTTTTTTTTATGAATAACTTTTGCATAGCCCCATGTCTCTTTTCTGCAACAAAACTTTGAGAGATAGCTTACAAGAACTTAGAGCATTGATTTGGCGGATAGAAAACCTAACAAGCATGTTTTTGTGTTCACCCCCAGTGTAGGAGTAGAACATTTTTAGGTGGATCTAAATGGAATGGCATGTTTTTGCACCTACCCCCAGTGTAAGAGTAGTGCATATGTGGGTGGTGTGTAGTTACCTTGATTTTAAAAGCATGACAAACCTCTCATAAGGGTCAACAAAGCTTGACAAAACTCAATGCAATACAAGCAGTATATATGTGGTAGTTTTCCTACCCTAAATAACATGTATGGCTCTGATGGGAATTTAAGCTTTGTCATACAGGAACTCATCATGTAGCATTTTTGTATTTTTCAAAAGATAAATCTCCAGAACTTTAGTGTCACTTGAAACAAGATAAACAGTAGCTCAGGCCTTCTCATATCATATCCATCAATTACCTAGACTTAGCTCAAGCATATGCTACCCACGAGTTACAAGTTCAGAGTAAATTCTTATATCAAAATAATTTTATCCAAAACTCGGGATAATTCAAGACCGGAAACTAGGTACTTGAATGGAATTACAACAGAGGAACTATTTATCATTTCTATTTTAGGAGATTGTCCTCAGAGTCCTTATTATTTATTTAGCTCTTAAAAGAAATTAAAGTAAACTAGACACACTCTACACATTATTAATATAAATAACTATAACTATTTATTTTGTTTTTAGTTTTTTAACATATATATATAAAGTAAACAATAAAACAAACAGAGAAGAGATACTTACTGGATACATGGGGTGCCTCACCCCCAAGCTGGTTGATGTCGTGCTTTGCTATGGAGGTTTGCCTCCCCCACACTTGAATTCCGTTACATTGCATAAACAACATGTGGAAACAAGCACCAACAAAAGACTAGGGAGATCCTAGCAATACTTTAGTAGGTAAACTTGGTTTTAAGGTTTTTTCACAGAGTAAAGAAGAAGAGCTGAATTGAAAATGTTATTTAAATTCTATGAAGTTAATTATATCCAATTCTTCTTCTGGCAATTATGTGTCATGGAAAACTTTTTAACGCTGACCATTTACCTTGAAAAGCGTACCTTCATCATTTTGAAGTGTGACTGCTCCATGAGACGATGCGCTAATTATCTTTTAAGGTCCTTCCCATTTTGCTTCGTAGTTTCCCATGTCTAAACAACTTTACTCTAGAGTTGAAAAGCAACACCTTGTCACCTGGTTTGAATTCCTTCTTTTTTAATCTTTTGTCATGCCACCTTTTTGTCCTCTCTTTGTAGAGTTTTGCATTATGGTATGCCTTTTCTTGCCATTCCTCTAGCTCAGAGAGTTGCATTTTCTCTTCTTTCCAGCTGCTTCAAAGTCCATGTTCCACCTTTTTATGGCCCAATGAGCTTTGAATTCCAACTCGACAGGTAGGTGACATGTCTTTCCGCAGACAAGTTGGTATGGTGACATTCCAAGAGGTGTTTTGTAAGTTGTTCTGTAAGCCCATAATGCTCCGTGTAACTTATCTTTCCATTTTGTCCCCATCTCATTAACAGTCTTCTGCATAATGTTCTTAATTTGCTTGTTTGACGTTTCTGCTTGTCTGCTAGTTTGAGGATGATATGGTGTTGCGATGTTATGATGGACCCCATGATCAGATAAGACGCATAAGAACTTTCTATCAGTGAAGTGAGGACCTCTATCGCTTATTACCACGCGTGGAACTCTGAAGCGTGGAAAGATAGTCCTTGAAAACATTCTCTCGGCATTATTGGAATCTGCAGCTCGATAGGGTAAAGCTTCAACCCACTTTGAGACATAGTTGACTGCTACCAGGATGTATTCACACTGCCAGGATTTTGGAAATGGCCCCATGTTGTCGATTCCCCAAACATCAAAGAGTTCTAACTAGAGGTTAGTGGTGAGTGGCATAGCGTCTCTTGCATTGATATTCCCATGTTTCTGACACGGGATGCACCTCCATATAAATTCTTTGGTGTCATCGTAGATGGTTGGCCAGAAGAATCCACTTTGCTAGATCTTAGCATTAGTGCGGAATGCCCTATAATGTCCTCCATACGGTATTGAGTGGCATCTTTCAATGATCTTGGTTGCTTCCTCAGCCAGAACACACCTCCTGAGCAGTCCATCGGAGCAAACTCAGAAGAGGTACGGTTCATCCCATAGGTGGAGGTGACTTTCATGAATGAGCTTCCGCTTATTCTCCCCTGGTGGTACATAACTTGCAACCATAAAATTAACAATATTTGCATACCAGGGGTCGGAGCCTACAACCTTTAGGAGCATGTCGTCCTGCAGAAAATTGTTGATGGGCAACTCCTGTGGATTCTCAAATTGCATTCTTGACAAGTGATCGGCTACAGAATTTTCTATTACTTTTTTTATCTTTAATTTCTAAATCAAATTCTTGAAGCAAAAGGATCCATCTTATAAGCCGAGGATTAGCATCTTTCTTAGTAAGGAGATATTTAAGAGCAGCATGATCAGTGTAAACAATAACTTTGGATCCTACTAAGTAAGATCTAAACTTGTCAATAGCAAAAACAACAACCAGGAGCTCTTTTTTAGTTGTTGCATAATTAAGTTGAGGTCCTGATAGAGTTTTACTAGCATAAGAAATTGCATGATGCTTTCTATCTTTTGTTTGATCCAAAACTACCCCCACAGCATAATCACTAGCATCACACATGATTTCAAAAGGCAGCGACCAATCACGGGGTTGAATGATTGGTGCAGAGATGAGTGCTTTCTTAAGGATTTGAAAATCATTTAAACACTCATCATCAAACTCAAAGGGAGTATCCTTGGCTAACAAACTTGTAAGGGGTCTAGCAATATGAGAAAAATCTTTTATAAAACAGCGATAGAACCCCGCATGACCAAGGAAACTTCGTACCCCTTTGATATTTGTGGGAGGAGGTAGCTGTTCTATTACTTCTATCTTAGCTCGGTCTACCTCAATCCCATGTTCGGACACCAAGTGTCCAAGCACTGCCTTCCCTAACCATGAAATGACATTTTCCCAATTAAGGACTAAGTGCTTTTCTACACATATTTGCAAAACTTTGTCTAAATTTTCTAAGCAATCATTGAAAGTTTTTCCATAAACAGAAAAATCATCCATAAAAACTTCCATGATTTCTTCTATCATATCAGAAAAATAGACATCATGCACCTTTGGAACGATGTTGGAGTGTTGCATAATCCAAAAGACATTCTGCGATAAGCATATGTTCCATAGGGACAAGTAAAAGTAGTTTTGCTTTGGTCATCAGTATGAATCGGGATTTGATGATAGCCAGAATACCCATCAAGGAAACAAAACAAAGAATCCTTTGCACGTCGTTCCAACATCTCATCGATGAAGGGTAACGGGAAGTGATCTTTCTTTGTTGTCTTGTTATGTTTTCGGTAATCAATACACATCCGCCATCCTGTGACTGTTTGTTGTGGGATTAATTCATCTTTTTCATTTTTCACCACAGTCATGCCTCCTTTCTTCGGTACAACTTGTACCGGGCTTACCCACTCACTATATGGCATGGGATAGATTATCCCTGCATGCTAAAGTTTCAAAACCTCTTTCTTAACAATTTCTCTCATCGCATTATTAAGCATACTTTAGGGCTCCCTAGAAGGTGTATATGCTGGATCTATGGGAATGCGATGGGTGCAAGGAGCAGGACTAATCCCCTTGAGGTCTTTGAGCGAGTAGCCAAAAGCAGAGCGATGCTTTTCTAAAATAGTAAGGAGCCAAAGGGTCTCATCCTTAGAGAGTTTATCGCTAATAATCACAGGGGACTCCCTATCATTATTTAGAAAAGCGTATTTCAAACCTAAAGGAAGGGGTTTGAGCACAATGGGGGGTTTTGGCGGCTCTTGAGTTTCATCCAAAGGGAAAGGAACTTTCAGTTCTTCTTCGTCTTGGATGAAATCGTGGACATCTTCTTTGAGATCTTTGTCGGAAGCTTCCAGGAGAGATGCTGCATAATCTCCTCCATTGGATCTTACTCAGGACTCAACTTTGGTTCGACGAAATCACAGCAACCAGCTCCTTGGCAACGGTGCCAGAAAACTTGTTGACACATGTGGTGGCGCACAGAGACAAAATCCGCAAACGCACGGGTATCGAAGTAGTTTTCACCCGGTGTATTATCGAGTATTGTATCAATAGGGAAACATGTGTATGTCGTCTAAACACTAGTTTATCCAGGGATAGCAATCAAGGTTTAAGATATGAGTAGAGAGAATTCCTATGGTTATGACCCTAGCCAAAGCAAGGCTTATGATTCTAGTGTTCACTTCGGGACGCCGCTTAGACGGCAAAGCGCCGCTAATAGATAACTCTACCGACGCAACTACGATCCTAGTAATTTAAGAACCTGCTCAATTCAGCGTGGACTACAAAGGATCGATGGGGCTGTCACCTCTCGCTGCTACCACACAACCTAGAAGCAGGGAGCAAACACAGGTAGCCGATAGCCTAAGCACCGCGCTTATGCTAACAATTACTACTCTAATTTAGAGGCCTAACAAGGACTAGAGCACTCAAAAGAACTGTGAACCTATGAACAAAAGAGCACAAACCTTACTTTAAACAGAAATCAATTACTAGAAGTATCTCATATGTAGACTTGGAGAAGCCTAGATCCGTCAAACTACAAGACGTAGAGGTTGCACCGACAGGCCGGTACTTCCTTCAAACTCTTCCCTCACTCTCTAACTCAATATTTTTATTTACAAGACTAGATCCTAAGAGGACTAATCTTCTCTTGATGCCCTGATCCTGAGATGAGGATATGAATTAGGGTTTCAGGATGGCTCTAGGGAGGGAGTAGGGGCTGCTATATATGGGGGTGCCTCGCACCCTCCTCCTCTTAGTTAGCCTCATTGGTACTAAACTTTCCACCATATCTCATTAAAATGCACATGGCCTTTATGGGCCAAATTCTGAATTGGGCCCAATTAATCCCATAGCTCATAATGTAGAGTTTTTCTTTTATTTGTGAAATTTATATCTTTTTATTCTGAGCTCCAAATATAGCAAATAATATATCTATTTCGATCAGCTCGACGAGCTCTTTGCAATGGTGCACTCCAATTCACCATTTGAGATAATTTTGTTCTGTAAAAAATTAAATATCCTACGAGATAAGTGAGAGCACCAAAACTCGTGGAACTTGTTAGAATCAAACCCTATAACTATGTTTGGTGATGAAATTAAGTATATATGCAGGTTATGTTGACGGTTTATAATTGGTGTTAATGACCGTCAATAGACACCGGACACGGTGGTGGTGGCACTGCCCAAGGGGTGGCGGTGCCCCTTCAAGGGTCATCGGACAAGGGTGGCGGTGGCACAGCCCTAGGGGTGGTGGTGACCACCCGACCAGCCCCCGAAAACACCAGTCTCTGGATAAAAACGGCGGTGCACCGCCATGGGGTGGCAATGCCCGTCTATAGCTTTCCCTGCTCTCTGTTGAAAACAGCGGTGGCACCGCCCCTCTAGTGGCGGTGACTAGGCTGTGTACACCGGACGCACTGGTGCCACCCTCTACTCTGCTGCTTCTCGGCCAGGGTCAGGTGGGCACCGCCCTTGGGGTGGCAGTGCCATTGGACAGGGTGGCAGTGCCCCACCAGAACACCTCCCTCTCGGCCTCCTCAGCCGGTCATCGCCATAGGGGTGGCGGTGCACCGGACAGGTCATGGCGGTGCCCTCGAGGTAGCACCTTGAGCCCGGTTACGCCTCCTTTTCTTCACCTTTTTCACCACCTTTGTAAATGTGCTAACACTCCAAGTGTTTCAGCATCACATGCAAGTGTGTTAGCATTTTCACAATCATTTTTCAAAGGTTAATCACTTTCTCACCGATTATGCACTAGGCTAAAATGCATATGCAAGTTTTCCAACACCTAGTGGCACTTGATGATCGAGTTGTCCGATAAGAGATCCCCTCTTAATAGTACGACTATCTATCCTAAATGTGATCACACTCTCTATAGTGTCTTGATCACCGGAAACAAATTGGCCCTATGGATATCACTTTTGCCTTGAGCCCATTTTGTTTTTCTCTTTCTTCTTTTCCAAATCCTGGAGCTTGATCATCATCACATGTCCACACCAGCACCATGGACTTCATTTCATGTGGCCATCTCCATCCATGAGTGCCACCTAGCTCCTTCACTTGGGTTGGACCAACCTATCTCAAATCCACACTTATTAGGGTTAGTCCAAATAGGTTTCATCAATTAACCAAAACCAAACTAGGGCTTTCACCCACCCCGTCCGCCTTGATTCGACCCGGCCCCATTCGCGCACCCTGCGCCTATCAGTTCGCCTTGCCCCACAGGTGCACCCCGCCCCATTGTGCCCCCAACCGCTGGCCCCTAGGGCGCCCCATTCCCTGGCACCCGTGCCATGCCACCATCACTCCCCCGCGCCACTGACTCTTCGAACTGCATGAAACACGTGCAACATGAAACACTTGAATGCAACATACGTCTGAAACAGATGAAACATCTGGACATATACTTGCAATATATGTATGAAAACATATGCAACATCTAGATAGAACACTTGCAACATGTAGCATGAAAATACTTGCTGTAACGAAAGACTAGACCAGATGAAACATTTGGAACATACTGTTGCAACATATGTGTCAAACATATGCAATATCCAGATCAAAACGCTTGCAACATACGTCTGGAGCAGATGAAACATTTTGAACAAACTCTCGCAACATGTCTCCGAAATACTTGCAACATATGAAAAATGTGCAGCATCCATATGAAACAACTTCAACATACCTCTAAACGTCTAAACCACTTGAAACATATATTTGCAACATAGGGAAGGGGGAGCCTGTGCCGGTCAATTTCGGCCGTCGGGGTGGGAGCCGACGGCGAGCTAGTGGCGACGCGCAAGCACCACCGCCACCAGCATCAGGCTTGGGTCGGCCGGGCGGGCGGCGCGCGCGACGGGCGTAGCGAGCACCACCAGCACCAGCACGCGTGATGGGAGGGGGCAAGAGGCGCGAGCGATCGGCGGCAGATGGGGCGTGCGGCAGCAGCGAGGGGATTGGAGTGCGTGTCCGCGTCTCGGACGGGGTAGCCGCAAGGCGCTGCGCTGCGACAAGGGAGGAGGAAGCGAAAGGGATAAGGATGGGTGATTTTTTTAATAAAGTCGCGGGCAGAGCGAGCGACGGGGTGTGCAAGCAACTCGGTGGGCCTGCGGGAGCGTCCGACGATTTGCTTGTGTCGGACGCATGACGCGTAGCATTACCAATTTATACATTATGCTTCTAATCCAATATCAAAGTATTGTTTTTTGTTTTTTTCCTAAAATTAGCAATATATACCCACAAACATGCTCATGCATGGCAATGGAACCCAATATCTCTTGTAATCGGACACTATATTATTGCTGGACATAATTTGTTCTAATTTGTATAGTCGTGACTCGTGAGTTCGTGTCACGTATGGAAGAACACAAAGGGCACGAGGGCACTTTGGGAAGTAAAAAAAGATGGTTTGAACAATCCATTCGTTTCTTAATATATTAGATATATAGATATAGATTTCTAATTTTCAATCATGCATAAATCCAAGTACTATTTTTCATTATTATTACTACTGAAAATTGAGATGTTGATTTATTGTAGTTTTATGGACTCTTTATTTAGATAGCTTGCTTCTGAAAATTCAATATTACTCTTTTGTTGATATTATTTTGAATTTTTCTGTTAATTAATAACATTGTATGTATAACCTATTTATTTTGATACTTGATCTTCCAATTTAACTAGAAATTGGAACGTTATTTTTAATTCTTTTTACTCAAAGTCTAGCTACTTATTAATTGTATTTATATGGACTCTTTATTTATGTAGTTTTCTTCTCAATTCATATAGAAATAAAATTCATAGTTCTCCAAATTTTTTAATTGAAAATTGAGGTATATGTTGACTCCTTAGAGCATCTCCAAGAGTTCCCTAAATCTCTTCCTAATCCTTGATTTTTAGCAAGATGAGAAAAAAAAACTCCTCTCAACAACTCTTAATCCATCCTCCTAATCTTTTAGAACTTGGGAAAAATTACCATGTTCCGCGTGTTTGTCGGTCAATCTAAATGTGGAAGGGCGTGAAAAGACTAAAGAGTAGGAAATGGTTCCTGATGCAAATGTACAAGAGAGAAAGGCTATATAAAAGTGGTTAGGATAATTTAAAAATAGTATAGGATTCCTGATATAAAATTATCTTCTATATTTTAGAATTGGATAATTAAAAACTCTTGGAGATTGCCTTCTTTATTTCTTCTCATACTTTTTTAGGAGTCGTAAAACTTAATGTTTTTGGGAAGAAAATATTAGGTTGCCTCGAGATGCTCTTACTTTACACCGTGAGATGACCGTGCTAATTTTTATTAGACCAAGGCATGGCCTTCGTCGCGCCGAGCAGGGACTTCCTCCACCGCAACGAATCATTACTGTCGAGCTCGACACCGTGCAGAACAACGAGTTCGGTGACATCGATCGCAACCATGTGGGCATTAACATCAATGATCAATAGCCAACTTCGACAACCTGACGCTGATGAGTTGAGCACTGAGGTGCTGCGGGTGTGGATAGACTACGACGGAGAGGCCAAGCAACTGGACGTGGCCTTTGGCTCCGGTGGCAATGGCGAAACTGCTGAGGCCGCTGGTGTCTTCCGCCTGCGATCTCTTCCAAGTGCTCACAGCAGACGGCAGGTTCGTTGGGTTGTCATCTGCAACTGGCATGGTCAACACAGGCCATTCTATTTTTTTTCCTATCTTTTTCTCGTATAAACGTAAAAGATAATAATAAATGCAACATTATGGGCCTTTGAATGTCTGACTATTCCTAACCCCAATACCTAAAGGTCAAAGTTTCTCACCAATAATTGCAGTTTTGATTAGTAACAAAACTTATTCTAAACCTAGATCGGTTGATGGTACAACTAATCAAACTGTGAATTAAAAGTTTGATCAATTCAATTTGTTGTCCAATCCTATCTAATCTAAATAAATAAATGTGCCTTCAAGCTATACATATATATACCAGTGTAATCCTCGATGGAGGCTGCCTTGTGAAGGTCTTCCCTCCTACTCATCAGCGGACAAATCGATCCTTGACATGTCACCAACTAACTACTTGCAGGCAGATGGTATGGAGAGTTCGTGTCTAGCCATGGCGGAGTCCGATTCCAATATGTATTGGAATAGACGACGCAATCATTGAGTTAATCTCCGAGTCACAAATCGTTCGATAACGGTATGAGTCCGATTCTAGTATTATTTGATATTATGATGCAATCGGTGAATTAATTTCCAAATCTCAAATCATCCAGGCGCCACAATTAGTATGTTTGGTTCTGTTGCAACAAACGGCCGTGATTACTGTATATATCAGGCATACATTGTGCATATATAATGGTATGTATCACGTATTTTAAATTCTAGTTAGATTAATGGAAAACTAGAAAACACACAAGAATAAATAAATTTTAAAGTAAGGAAAGAAAGGTATTCTCTATTTGATTTGAAAAATATTCAGAAACAAGACCTTATCTGGTTTTTTTTGGTGCCTATATGTCCTTATATTATACCTGTACAAATATTTTCTTTACGAAAATGAGAAAAAAAGGTGGAGGCCACCCTTGTTGACTTCGGCAAAACTACCTTAGCTCAGGATCAAACCTAACTCAACACAAAACTTCTCAATTCACATTGACGATCACTAATCATCTCTGATCAGACCAGGTCATATCCTGATCTTTTCTCCTAAGAATTCAATAAATTCAACCACAGTCCCATGACTCTTCCATGCTACCTTTCCAAATTACTCTCTTTATATAAATGAAGGCATATTTTGTTCGAATCAAACTTTACAAATTTTGATCAACAATTAACTGAATTATATGCATGTTCAATATATAAACATTTCACCAATCAAAATACATGTGTGGCCTTTAACTTTCTAGATTAGCCTAGGGTAGTTGATATGATTGTTGGTTGCAGGTAGCTCGTTTGGTTCATAACAGCATGTAGGTTGTTGCCTGATGCAAAAAGAAATCCATAATCACTATATAAATCTGTACACTGGCTCCAAAATAGAATCACTTTGCAATATTATGATGGATTGACAAAGTATAACTGCAAAAGCATCAGCCATTACAGCTTATTACAAGACGGCTCCAATTTGCAAGTGATAGTCAATCAATAAAATTTTATTTCCTTTGGATACATACCTAGGAGTGCTTCCTGCCTTTCTTAAGATCGCCGTTTCCTAATTGGGATCGCCCATGCCACAACAATTGCAAGAGCGAATCCAGCCCCAAATCCCAGTCCAGCAATGAGGAATAGCACAACGTCTACAGATTCCTTCTTGGAATGATGTGACACCACACTTGTCGTCATAGTTGTGTTGATGCACCTTTTAGACAGTGGAGTCCCACACAAACCGTCATTTCCAAGAAACGAGCTGTTGGTGAAGGTCAAGAAATGAGGTGACTGTGGTATGCTTCCCACCAGCTTGTTGTTGGACAAATTCAATGTCGAGAGGAAATCCAATGATGCTATCTCCTGTGGGATCTCCCCAGAAAGTTCATTGAAGGACAGATCTAGAGCCTCCAACTGAATCAAGTGACCGAGCTGAGGTGGAATTGGTCCGGTAAGGGAGTTATGTGAAATGTTGAGCCCATGTAGCAAATGAAGTTCGCCAATAGCTTCAGGGATGTTACCATGGAATGCATTATTTGAGAAATCAATGAATACAAGTGTTTTCAGTATCTTAGCAAAGGTGGTGTCATGCCCTTTATATGTGACTGCAGCAGAATATTTATATGCATATGCTGTTCCAGCATTTGGCAGTATGCGTTGCAAGATCAATGATGCATTTGCATCTGTGAGGGCCATCGACTTCAACTCCTGAAACCATCGGCCTTGGGGCAACGGTCCAGAGAAGTTGTTTGAGGATAGATCAATGATTATTGCACTTGAAAACGAACAGTTACTGTTTCCATCTGCAAGAGATTGTGCAACCTGCCCAGATAACTTGTTGGATTTCAGGACAAGGACTTCCAGTCCATTGAGTTCACTCATCCAACATGGAAAAGTGTCACTAATTTGATTGTTACCAATGTCAAGGACCTCCAAATTTTTGCAAGCAAGAAGGGATCTGGGTAGCTTCCCTTCAATTCTGTTGCCACTGAAATCTAATGCCACAAACGAGCAGCCTTTCTTGATATTGTCTGGGAATACCCCATTAAGTTTATTTTCTTTAAAATATAACGATTCCAGCCCATCGACATTCTCCATTAAACAGGAAGGGACCGATCCATTGAAGCCATTGTAAGAGAGATCAAGTAGTTGTATGCTCAATCCATCACAAAAGGACAATGGGATTTCTCCAGAAAAGTTGTTTCCAGAGGCCATGAAGAGGGAAACATCACTAAGATGAGTACTGAATTCAGAAGGCACAGATGAGAACATGTTATTCGAATAATCAAGCACGGTTGCTGATCCTTGAGGTATGGGTATGCATCCCTCAAACATATTGTTGCTAAGATCAAATATTTCTATTTGTAGTGGGAGAAAAGGAGAGTTATAACCGATGCTAGTAAATTTGTTGTTTGAGAGCTCGAAAGAGTATAGATTAGTCCAGGTCTCCCACGCCCAGTATGGTATAGCCCCATGGATCTCGTTATGTGAAAGAATGAGGGTATCAATTTCATCTTGATGCCTCAAGAAACTGGGAAATTTAGACAAGTTACATCTCTCTAAATCTAAGTGGAAGAGTTTTGGAAATGACGCTAATGAAGAATTATATTCTCCATCCAGCACAACAAGATTATTCTCAGAGAGATCCAAGGCAAAAAGGTCTGGCATGTTTGTAAGAAAGGTGAGCTCCACCGTGCCCACGAAGTTGTTCGAATAAAGCAAGAGCACTTGCAGCTGAGTTAGGTTTGAGATATGAGATGGTATTTCACCTGAAAAGCCACAGTCGCACAACACTAGTTCTTTCAGATACCTCAGATCGCCCAAGGAAGAAGGTATTGACCCTGACAGGCCACATTCATAGAACCGAAGAGAAGTCAAAGATGTAAGGTTTGCAACCCAGGATGGCATGGGACCCACTACTCCCATTCCGGAAATCTCTAATTCACTCAAGGACTTGAAATTACCAATTGATGTGGGTAGCTCTCCAGAAAAGCCACTAGCCCCGAGGCCCAACTTCCTCAAAGATATGAGGTTGCTAATGGAGCCCTGTATTATACCAGAAAAATTTGTTCTTCCAACATTTAGATTCTCCAAACTACTACCCCTTGAGAAATCCGGTAAGTAACCAGATACTTCTAGATTAGCATAAACATCGATCGTCACTAGTTTCTTATGCTGAAAGATTGCAGGAGGTATCCATCCTTGAAGATCGTTATATCTAAGCTGAAGAACACTGAGATTGGTTAAGCTGGTAAAGGAATGTGGGAATGGGCCAGATAAATGATCATAGTCCAGGTTAATCACAGAAAGTGAACCCAAGCCAGAAAGCGAGCCACAGATAGGACCGGAGAGCCGACAATGCGGTAAGCTAAGCACCTGGAGTTGAGGACATGATACGACTAGGGCATCGCACCATCCGGTTCTGCTGCTTGACGACAAGTCCACAAAGCCAAGGTGCAGCTCCCTTAAATTGCTAAGGTTGTGGATTAGGTTTTCTAAGCTCTTCTCCGTGAGCCGGACAGAGGGTGAGCTTCTGTGCACGAAGAGGAGGTAACCATCACTGTATAGGTCAACTACTTGGCAATCAGTAGAAAGATCAATAGAGGCCAAGTTTGTGAGGCTTGCGATGCTTGCTGTTGGCACCGGGCCAGAAAAGCTGGAAGTGGAGAGGTTGAGATAGGTGAGCTTGGTGAGGCGCTCAAACCCAGTGGATGGTAGCTGTGACCCGTTGAAGTCATTGTAGGCAAGGTTGAGGTGCTCGAGGGAGGTGAGATCAAAGAGCACAGGATCAAGGGCTTTGCTCTCCAGCCCACGGCCTCCCAGGTCAAGGGAGGTGACGTGGTTGCTGCCGGCGCCGGATTCGCCGCAACTAACGCCGTCCCGGCCGCAGCAGTCCGTGCCGGGCTTCCATGATCGGAAGGCAACGGCTGAGTAGTTGGTGGTGGCAAAGGACATCTTCAGCCGGAGCAGCGCTGACGCCTGGTCCGGCAGACACCGGACTGGCAGGGTAACAGCAGTGTGGTGCTGCTGGTGAACGTTAACGCACCTGGTGCTGTTGCTGATGCTGAAGGACGAAGCGAGCACACCAAGACTGCGGCATGGTGGATCTGTAGAAGCAGCAGAGATACTGCTTGCCATGGCGCACCATGGGCCTTCATGGTGGCCATCAAAGTGTGGATGGCTCCTGGCTAAGAAGTGTTGCAATGGCCCTTGAGCTTCTACTTTACTTGCGCTTGTGAGGACATCCTGACCGTGCCTAGATTTATATATACTAGTTCATCACGTGCGCTCTCGCGCGCGCCAGCAATGTAAGAAAGGGGATACCTACATTCTAAAGACCACATGGGTCTTGTAGACAAATGTTAAATATGCCCATTTACTTTTGATTTTGGTGTTTGATGACCAACACAACCAAATTGGACTAATGAATTTGCAAGTGATGGTTTTGTAGTTCAATAGGGTGCAAGACGTGACTTGGACAAAAGCGATGTGATGATCCGATGATCAACACCTCAGGCAAGACCTTAGGAGCATAAGAGAAGACCCAAGATATCAAGCAAAGTTCAAGCATGAAGATAGGAACCAAGCCGTACGCAAGATCGCGAAGAAACGAGCTCACAGAGGTGACCGGACGCTGGACCGAATGCTGGAAGAAAGGGACCGGACGCTCCGATCAGTGGCTTAGCAACAGCAGGCGTCAGCAACAGCGACCGGACACTGAACAAGCAAAACGACCGGACGCACCGATGGTACTGGTCATCAGTCCGGCAACACATTCAGCATTGACCGGACGCTGGCGGCAAACCAACCGGACGCAGGACAACAACGTCCGATCGATTACAGAGAGGTTCTAGAGCGGCGAACTTGCGACCGGATGCGTCCGGTGGCAAGTGACCGGACGCTGACAACGTCCGATCAGTTGTTCGCGGCTCCAACGGTCGGGACGACCGGACACGTCCGATTAGGACAACTCCAGCGTCCGGTCAGTAGCACAAAAGCGGGATTTCGTCCCCAACAGCTACTTTCTCAGTGGGGCTTATAAATACAACCCCCAACCGGCCATTTGATTGTGGTGGAGCTAATGAAACATACCAAGGGTGTTGATACACCATTTTAGTGATCTCCACTTGCATAGTGCTTAGTGTTTTATTAAGTGATTAGCGTAGGTGCTTTGCAAAGTGCTTAGGTTGATTAGACCACCGTTTATGTGCTTGCACTAGGTTTAGGCCTAGTGTTTAGTGAGGTTTGTATACCTCTTACCACTCGGTGCTTGCGGGCACCATTGTTGTACATCGGAGGGGCTTGTAGTCTTGCGAGATCACACCAACCGAGTTTGTGGTGTGGCCGCCACCGTGTACCAGAGGGAACAAGGCCCGTGGCGTTTCGGACGGAAGCTTGATAGTGAAGACGGCGGGGAGCATCCGGGAGAGGCTTGCCGAAAGGCACGTCGGAGACCCACTTGCGCGTGGGGAAGGCCCGAGGCTATCCACGGAGTTACCCGACCGGGAGCTTGGCCCTTGCGAGGGATTCCTTGCGAGGAGCTCCAACAAGGACTAGGGGGAAGCTTGCGCGCTTCTCAATACCTCGATAAAAATACTGGAGTCGTCGACGGGAGTTTGCATATCTCTACCTTGCTCTTTAGCTTCCGCATTTACATTGATTGTATTACTCCTTTTGCGGTAGAGATAGCAAAACACTAGCAAAGCCGTAGTTGCATATTTAGATAGTTTATCTATTGCATAAGTTTTGCTAGGGTTAGAAAAAGAGGCCATAGTTTAGAGTTAGTTTTTTTAAGTCGCCTAATTCACCCCCACCCCTCTTAGGCGTCATGGTCTCCTACAATTGGCATCAGAGCAGGTTGGCTCAATTTGGACCTTTGGCTTAACCGTCGTTGAGCCAACGTCACTTAGAGTGGTTAGAATGGATACCTCTAGGCCTCCGCACTTTGACGGCACTAACTTCCCCTATTATAAAGCTAGAATGGCTTGCTACCTTGAGGCGGTTGATTTGAGAGTTTGGAGAGTCACTCGTGACGGGATGAAACCCATTAAGAATCTCGATAAACCCACAAAGAGTGAAGAAAAGGAAATACATTTTATTGCTAGAGCTAAGAATTGCTTGTTTGAATCTTTTAGCATGGATGTATTTAACCAAGTCTTCACTTTAAATATGGCACAAGAAATATGGTTAAAACTCCAAGAGCTCCATGATGGCACGTCAAATGTCCGTGAGCAAAAGCATTGTCTAGCTAAGCAAAATTATGATTCCCTTACAATGAATGATGATGAGCTTGTTCGTGATATGTATTCTCGTTTGAATCTAATTATCAATGAGCTCCATTCAATAGCACTAACAAAGCTAGATGATGCGGACATCGTGAGGAAGATCATCTCTGTGCTACCATAAAAGAAATATGCAAGCATCATCACCATCCTTCACAACATGGAGGACTTGAGCACCATGACCCTGGCCATAGTCATTAGCAAGATAGTGGCATTTGAAATGTCATGTAAGATGGGTCAAGATAAAGCCTCTTCATTGAGCAAAGGCAAAGCACTCGCATGTAGCGAGAAAAAGAAGATGAAGGGCAAGCAAGTTGAGACAAGCTCAAGCTCAAGCTCCTCAAGTGAAGATGAAGAAGAAGATGAGGACGACGATGATGATGATGATGATGATGAAGATTCAAGTGAAGATGATCAATCTTCCTCCTCCACCTCCGATCTTGATGAAGAATCAATCAAACTAATCAACAAGGTGGAGAAGATGATCCAAAGGCTTAATGTCAAGGGTGTGCCCATCCAAATTCAAGATCTTATTTTTACCAATCAAAGAAATGAGCAAAGAAAGAGAGGATGCTATGGATATGGTGAGATAGGGCACTTTATGGAAGTTTGTCCAAATAAGCCCACACCCAAGACAAAGAAGAAGGCATGCAAGAAACAAGCCCTCACATCAATAAGGATATGGGATGATTCTTCAAGTGAAGAAAAAGACCATCACAAGAGGCGAGGGCGCAAGCACTCATCATCAAGCTCTTCTCGTGTGTGCCTTATGGCATGAGGTAACGAAAGCTCATCCTCTAGTGAGAGTGATAGTGATGATAAAATGCCTTCTTATGAGGAAATTGTGCAACAAAACCTTAATTATGCTAAAGTTTGCACTAGTCAACAAAAGAAACTCGTGAAACTAAAAGAAAAGCTAGATAGTTCACAAGAAGCATACAAAACTTTGCTTGAACAATATGAAAATTTTACTAATCTTAATGTTCAACTATCTACTAAAATTGAGCAACTTGAGGCTAGTGCAACAACAAATGCACGCACAATCAATGATGAGCAACTTGTAAAGAAAAATGAAAAATTAAAAGAAAAGTTAGCTAGCTCACAAGATGCTTATAAAAGTTTGCTTGCTAAAATAGAAACCATGTGCAAACATTGTGATGAACTAACTAATAAAGTTGCTAATCTTGAAGCCGTTAGTACAACTCCGACTAAGACATCTAAAAGGAAAAGTTCTAACATGTCTAAAAAGGATGCCTCTACTTTTTGTAATGATTTATGTTTAGACTCACCTTTGTGCAACCAAGTTTGTGTTGAGAAAGTTGTTGTAGACACATACACACAAGAGGCTGCAAAGGAGAATGAGCAACTCAAGCAAGAAGTAGCTCGCCTCACCAAGGACTTGACTCAAGTGAAAGGCAAGGCGAAGCTAGCCCAACTTCATCAAGATAATACCGTCAAGGGAGTGAAGAAGCTTGATGAAGGACAAACCGTGGTTTGCTACGTATGCCACAAGGAAGGTCACAAGTCCTATGAGTGCAAGGTGAAGAATGGGGGAGGAGCAAAGAAGAAAGAGAAGAAGCAAACAAGCAAGCTCTCCAACACCTACACCAATAAGGTGGACAAGAAGGCCTCCACACCATACTTGCTAAAGAAGAAGAAAAAAGATAAGGTGGTAGCCATCAAGATAAACAAGCAAGCCAACAATGGGGTCAAACGCTTTTGGGTGCCAAAGGAAATAATCTCCAACATGAAGAACACCAAAAAGGTTTGAATCCCGAAACGGAAGTGAGAAGTCCTATGGACATCGGGGAATTTGGAGACTTGGCAAGTATGGATGCAGTTCATGGGGTGCATCATGATGGTCAAAATCATTGCCAAGTGGGTTAGTGAATACTATGGACCCAAATTCTCCTTCCCATGTTAGGTAACTAGATTCAATTTACTTCAATTGGTATTAGATTTAAATTTTCCTACAATTGGTATCTTTAAGCATCTAGTCACTCTTCATGCCTAGGTTTGCATTTGCATTCTTATATCTTGTATCATGCATACACTAGGTATTTCATATGGTAGGTTTGCTCGGTTTTATTCTTATTCCTTGGAGCAATCCTACATGGTTTAAAATTGTTTAGGAGCACGGCACATATCTTTTCCTTCAATTGTTCATCTAATATGTGCCAAAGTCCAAATTGTAGATAATTTCTTCCGAATATCGCCTTCGAAAATGACTCCCACATTCATGTGATGTCATCTTTCAAGTGGTATTTTTTATTCTAAAATCAATGTGCATATTACCAACAAGTATTCCATACTTGTGTGCACAAATTTAGGAGGAGGTTACTCTACAAGTTGGATGCTTTGAGACTAACACCTTTTCAAGCTTATCATGTGTGTAGTAGTCTCATTGCAAGGAAAATGGAGTCCCGGAGTTAAGCATCATACTTCAAATATCCACGACCGATTGCAAGTGGTAGAAATCAAATTGATTTCTACATGTGGTTTTTCTAAACCAATATCATCATGTTGATTTTATTTTGATATTTATATGCTTTCTCAGTGCATTATATAGATTAAATTCCCTTGTGCAATACTTTGCCAATTATGCATATGCTTTGCCTTCTATCATATGTATGCATATATTTAGGGGGAGCTTAGTCTATATAATGTGAGAGTCAAATTTTGTGATCTACTTCACTTTATACACAAAGGATCACAAAGTTTGAGCCTCCCTTGTGATACTAATGTCTTCCTTTTCGGTGTTTGATTTCAAAGGGGGGGAATTTAGAGGACCAAAAGCAAGCATTAATAAGTAGGACCAAAAGCTAGATCATTTACATGTGGTAATGGCGTACAAATGGTGTCTACAAGTGGTAATGGTCCGAGAAAGGGAGGATAGTGGATTATGGATTAGCCTATGTAATGGGGAGAATTTGTAGGAAGCAAGGCTTAAATATATAATACCACATGGGGACATTTGCAAGGGCAAGATAAGTTTTTATATAGTCTTACAAGTAGTATCTTTTAGCATCATAATCTTGCCCCTTGCATTGCTTCCTAGCAAGTAGGTAGTTTTCAAATTTCAAAATTCTATTATTTGCTTGCTTTGGTCGTGTTGTCATCAATCACCAAAAAGGAGGAGATTGTAAGGAAAATGGACCCTAGGCCCATTTACTTTTGATTTTGGTGTTTGATGACCAACACAACCAAATTGGACTAATGAATTTGCAAGTGATTCTTTTGTAGTTCAATAGGGCGCAAGACGTGACTTGGACAAAGACGATGTGATGATCCGATGATCAATACCTCAAGCAAGACCTTAGGAGCACAAGAGAAGACCCAAGATATCAAGCAAAGTCCAAGCATGAAGATAGGAACCAAGCTGTATGCAAGATCGTGAAGAAACGAGCTCACAGAGGTGACCGAACACTGGATCGGACGCTGGAAGAAAGGGAACGGACGCTCCGATCAGTGGCTTAGCAACAGCAGGCGTCAGCAGCAGCGACCGGACGCTGAACAAGCAAAACGACCAGACACACCGATGGCATTGTTCATCAGTCCAGCAACACATTCAGCATTGACCGGACACTGGCGGCAAACCGACCGGATGTAGGACAACAACGTCCAATCGAGTACAAAGAGGTTCTAGAGCGGCGAACTTGCGACCGGACGCGTCCGGCGGCAAGTGACCGGACGCTGGCAGCGTTCGATCAGTTGTTCGTGGCTCCAACGGTCGGGACGACCGGACGTGTCCGATCAGGACGACTCCAGCGTCCGGTCAGTAGCAGAAAAACAGGATTTCATCTCCAACGGCTACTTTCTCAGTGGGGCTTATAAATACAACCCCCAACTGGCCATTTGATTGTGGTGGAGCTAATGAAACATACCAAGGGTGTTGATACACTATTTTAGTGATCTCCACTTGCATAGTGCTTAGTGTTTTATTAGGTGGTTAGCGTAGGTGCTTTGTGAAGTGCTTAGGTTGATTAGACCATCGCTTATGCGGTTGCTCTAGGTTTAGGCCTAGTGTTTAGTGGGGTTTGCATACCTCTTACCACTCGGTGCTTGCGAGCACCATTGTTGTACATCGGAGGGGCTTGTAGTCTTGCAAGATCACACCAACCGAGTTTGTGGTGTGGCCGCCACCGTGTACCGAAGGGAACAAGGCCCGCGGCGTTTCGGCCAGAAGCTTGATAGTGAAGACGGCGGGGAGCATCCGATAGAGGCTTGCCAGAAGGCACGTCAGAGACCCACTTGCACGTGGGGAAGGCCCGAGGCTATCCACGGAGTTACCCGACCGGGAGCTTGGCCCTTGCGAGGGATTCCTTGCGAGGAGCTCCAACGAGGACTAGGGGGAAGCTTGCGCGCTTCTCGACACCTCGGTAAAAATAGCGGAGTCGTCAATGGGAGTTTGCATATCTCTACCTTGCTCCTTAGCTTCTGCATTTACATTGATTGTATTACTCCTTTTGCGGTAGAGATAGCAACACACTAGCAAAACCGTAGTTGCACATTTAGATAGTTTATCTATTGCATAAGTTTTGCTAGGGTTAGAAAAAGAGGCCATAGTTTAGAGTTAGTTTTTTTAAAGTCGCCTAATTCACCCCCCCCCTCTTAGGTGTCACGGTCCCCTACACCATAGCACTTCTTAAATTTCCTGCAGTGATATTAATTCTCATAGAAACTTTACTCACACATATGCATGTCATAGGAACTTTAATGATTTCAGCATATATATATTAGTGTTGGCCACACTATGAGCTGATAATAGATAAAAAAAAATGAAGCTCCACAGCTTGAGAACTTGATGGTAATTGACTCAGCGAGCAAATTGCAAGCCAAAGTTATGATATTCACAAAATATATCACGGCATTGCGCCGAAATGGCAAGCGACATGATGGGCATTAATTGTGACCAATTTTACCTTCCTTACAACAATAGAACATAAGCAAACAAAACAGCTAGCAGCACCAACAAAATCAAAACGCATAACGCCATTAACAAGGCAATCACTTCACACCTCTCAAAGCAAGCTGTCATACTACACAATTTGCCACCTTTAGTGAAGGTTCTAGCTAGGCATGCTTCTTAGTTCTTACTAACTACTGAGTAACAATAAAAGTGAGCTCTATGTTGCAATGTGATATGTTTGCATCAATAATTGGCATGACAAAAGCATAAAGAATAGCTACTCAATATTACTAAGTACTGACATTTAGATGCAATGCCAGACCTGAGAATCTGCTCCAGCATGAGGCGTCCACCATTCTGTCGCATCTCCGCCTGCATAGACCCGACATAGCGATCCATGACAAAACAGAGGTGGCCGCCGACCCTAACAGCACCATGGAATGTGCACACGTTCCGACACCATGTGGAGGCACGCCTCAGCCACTTCACCTCCTCTTGAACAACCTCGAGCCCGTCCCCTGCGGCTAGGGGCACCCACTTCACTGCCACCCGGTGCTTGCACCGCTTGACCCCGCCACCGCCATGAGACAGCGTGCCGGCCCACACCTCCTAGCCGGCGGGCCCGGGTGGGCCGCTCCTAATGCGGCGGGCGAGCTTGAGGTCCGGGTGCGAGGCGAGGTCGAAGGAGCTACATCCCTGTCACTTGCGGGGGGCAGCGGGGGCCAGCTCACGGACACGTGCCACCATGCTGCCCGTGCATCGGCCATCGGTGGAGCCCATGCAGACGGATCTAGTGGAGATGGGGAGGGCTCGCGTTGGATCCGCCTGCTCGCCACAGATCCACCGCCTCCATTGCCTGCGCGAGGTCCACGCCGTGCTCTAGCTTCAGATCCACCGCCGGAAGGGGCCCCACGAGCGGCCGCTCTAGATCCACCGCTGAGGTTGCTGACGTGACCTCCCCATCGTCATCCACGCCCACCATGGAGGTTTCTCCGCCGCCAGAGCCCTCCGACGCGTCAGGGCCTCCGCTGGCTACCCGCGCTCCTGTGGGGACGACCGGTGATGGAGGGGCGAAACCCTATGCCACATGACCCGCTACCTTGCGTCATGAGGAGGAAGTGGCATGGTGGTGGTGGTGGTGGAGGAGGAGGAGGAGAAGGAGGAGGGAGGCCGCCACCGCACGGAGGGCTGGCCACCGCTGAGGTCGTCCCGCGCCGTCGCCTGAGCCATGTCACGAGTCGGGAGCGAGGGAGGGAGCGCACAGGAGAGAGGGAGAGGAGGGATGAGAAGTTTCCTGAAGGAGAATCAGGAGCTGGAGTATATATTTGCTCCACCGGATTCGCACGAGAAGCCACAGAAGCTAGCAAAATCAATATAGAGCGACGAGGAGGCAGAAGAAGCAGATTCTAAAGGAAGCGGCTACAAGCAGTCAGGGCCACACGATGGTGGATCCGACGGCTTGGAACAATTGGGGTGACATGGATGCTACGAGAGGCGGCCAAAGTAACAGAATCCGCTTCGAGTGATCTAGGCCTTCGAACGCGAGATCGGACAGCGGGGGAAATTTCGGGCGACGTGGATGGCCTGGTTGGTGGCTAAACCTTCCTGCTTTGATATATTGAAAAGAAATACATATCAGTGTCAGGTGGTACACTGTTTAAGCGCTGACCATGTGTGTGGATGTTGGACAAGCAAGGCAGGCCAGATCTAGTTTAGACTAACGGTGTCATGTATACCCAACAAAATTTAATAAATTAAATAGGAAATCATTATCCTGACTATGCTAGCTTATACGAGTACTTTTTAAAGTCGTCCACCATCCTGAGTCAAAGGTCACCCACCACTATGGGCATGATTGGTTGCTCCGAGCTCGGTCATCCGGGATGAAGGCCCCATCCAGACTCTTCCTAGCCCAGCTGACACCGTTCACCCTCCTGTGTTTGGTTGCACTTGAGGCTTGCATAGTGGATGACTTCCTTCTCGTTTGGTTGCCAGCATGGAGCATTAAGTGGTATGAAGTTGTGCCCCTAGCTCTGTTTGGTTTGCCACACGGCAACAGGTCTGGGCACCAAGGTATGGTTTTGGTGAGGTTACCACACTTCTTAGGAAAACAAACAAGACAGAGGATTTGTTTGCCTCAGTTCATTGTGCCTTTTCATCGACAATGGCCTTTGAGCATCTAATGACAAATTTGAACCATACAACGGTCCTGGCATATAATAGTTAACAACATTATGGTCACAGTACCTCACAAGGTCATTGTCATTACAAGTTTGCACGGCACATTTTGAGCATCACAGACAGTTGTAGCAACAAGCAAGAACGAAGCACAGGAGCACCAACAAGAAAAAAGACTGCACCACAGCCAACATTACTGACCTCTAGACACTTTGCTCAGTGTGTACAATAAAATAGGCATCAGCATGTACAAGATCTACACAAAACATGAGGTATACACCAAATATGAAGCGTCATGTACAAATCTGAGCTAGGAACAGATAAATTAGGTATAGCATCACACAGATCTAAGGATGTCAAACCAAGAACCCTAATTTCTTGGCATTGCAAGCAAAATCTACAGACAAATCAACAAAATCGACACTGAAGAAGGAGGAGGGGAAGAGCACAGGTGGCATATACCGTCGAAGCGCCGGAGGACCGAGAGAAATCCGCTGACGGTGGTCTCCTCGGTAGGGCTACCGAGGTCGAGGGGGAGCTAGAGGGGAGTTCGCACTAGAGCTATGGCGGAAGGAGAGGCGGAGAGGGAGGGCGGTAACCCTAGCCGTGACCCCCGTGCATGCTTTATCGCCAGGACGGCCTCATCTCCCGCGCTCTCCGAAAAGGTTCTTGCCAAGCACCGCGCAAGCCTGCACCAAGAGGGAAGTGGGGATCGAGAAGACGGTGCCGTACGGGATGGAGGAGGGCATATGCACAAGAGGAAGCAGGAGAAAAGTGTGAGTAGGGCAACCAAACACGGGCGAAATGCACCAAAGGGTGCGGGATGGGCCATATGACGGCCCGGTTCGGACAACCAATCACGCCCTATATGCTTTCTCTTTTCCTACTAAGTGGACCAAGTCTGTGGACCAAACGAAAGTCTTCTCCACGTACTCCCTTGGATTAAGTTGGACAGTTTGCTATGAAGCAAGCCACCTACTAGGTGGAAACATGGAAACTAATTCAAAAAACATATTTTGTTCATTCAAAAAAATTAAAACTTGGTACATACAAAATGCACACAAATATGTACACACACGAAAAATTTAAGATACAAACTCAAACTAGAAAAAATCATACGAAAATAACAAATATAAGGTTCATGCGCACTAAAAGACGAAATCTAGTAATTTTGTCTTTTAGTGCGCATGAACCTAAAATTTGTCACTTCCGTATGAATTTTTCAAATGGAAGTTTGAATTTTCACATTTGCATGTGAGTGCACATTTGTATACACTATAGATGTGCCATGTTTCAAAAAAAATAGATGACCTAAATAAGTTTTTTTTTAATTGTTTTCCATGTTTCCACCTTGTGGGTGGTTTCGACAACATATTTTGCTAGGAATCCATGCAGCAATGGCTCTCCTAGAATGGAACAGAAAGAAAGAGAGAAACAGAGGGAACAGGAGATACACAATGGTTCTCCTAGAATGGAGCAAAAAGAAAGAAACATACTAAGGGAATACGAGATAGGGAGTGGTTGCTGCCTTGATGAGGGTGCGTTGTTGGTTGGAAGCTGCATCATATATTCTGAACGAGAAGAAGCAATATCTCTTAGGGTCCGTTTGGTTGTAGATATTGGAGGAGCTGAAATTGAATTGGGTTCAATACCAAAGCAGCCATGGTATTAAAATGGCCACAATTGGAATATTATTGTTTGGATGACCATTGAATTGGGTTTTGGAATCATAGCAAGGAGCCCAAATCCGTTTCTTGTTTGGATGCAAAAGCATGGAATTGAAACGCTGGGGAAGCTTGATACTGGCCATGGCGGACGGAGGTTGGTAGCGGCCACCACAGCGGGCCATGGTAGTGCGAGCTCAACCACGGCCATGGCAGGCGGATCTCGAGCTCAGCAGCCGCGGCCCGGGGAAACTCGAACCTAGCCATGGCGGCCGGATCTTGGCAGCCGAGACCATGGGGGGCTCGACCCAGTTTGGCGGCCGGATCTCGGTAGACGTAGCCATGGGGGAGGTAGACCCCAGCCAGGTCAGATCACGGCGGGCCATGGCAGGGCTGCACCGGCCATGGAGAAGAAGGGGCGCGCCGGCCATGAAGAAGAAGGGCCGCGCCGGCCATGGAGAAGAAGGGACGCGCCGGCCATGGAGTAGAAGGGCCGCGCCGGCGTTAGGGAAGAAGCGACGCAGCTTGGGCGACCTCTGCGTCAGTGTCACGTGCGTCGGGGGTGCCGGGGAAGAAGCTACGTAGCAGGGGCACCCTCCGTGTCAAGCCTCCGTGTGTCGGGGGGCGTCAAGGGTGTCGGGGAAGAAGCGTCGAGGCGTGTCAGGGGGCATCGGGGGACGAATGCCGCACAATACGAACGGGTCTGGCACGGTATTGGAGATGAGGAGGAGGAGATATAACCAATAACGATTGGTATTTGGTTCAAATACTAATTCCGAATTCTTAGCCATCCAAACAGCGGAATTGACAGCTACACAATACCAATTCCAACTCCTGAGTCCCAATATCTACATCCAAACGGGGCATTATAACTCTTATAAAGCTAATCTCCACTACAAGTTATATCTCAACATGCAAGTCATCCATATTATTTTTCACTAACTATCTACATCATCTACCACTAATAGCCAATGTCATCTCACTCACTTCCAACTTTTTAATGCAATCAATTTTGATAAGAATAGATGTAAGAACATCTAGATGATTTAACTCATATATGCAATAGTTTTATTGAGAGTCCCACAGCAACACGTGGGAGCAGGGTATCTTCTAGTTTTTTTTTAAAAAAAAGAGAGTTTTTTGGTTGCTTCAGTTGGTTCTAACTTGTATGAGATGAGTTCGGATCACATATCTGACACAAACGCACTTTAGGACATAAAAAAGATAGGTGGTATAGATTTGCTTAGTGGTTGTCACATCTCATCCCACTCAACATGTGTCCACATGGCTAAAACCACTACTCAGCACCACATCACGGTAAAACCATCTTGTAGATGGCTCAAGACGCTCATTTGTACAGTTTTGGCACTGAGGGAAGGACTAATGCCTAGTCTTTCAGTAAAGCTAGGAAATGCGGACTCAATCGATAGTTTAGTACAGGTAAATTTGACTTTTTGTTTCTTTGGCATGAAATTTTCAGGTATTGATTAGGTCCATTGTTTTATGGGCCCTCAGCCCATCATTCTATCGTTTGGTCAGCCCGCGGCCCAAATTGGAACGTGTCAGATATATTGCTGGTCAAAGAAAATGGCTGTCAAAGATAAGGTTGAAGTTGCAATCAAAGACCCATCCAAAGTGATAGCGCTAACTGGTCAACATTACGTGCTTGACAGCCTCGCCGCCACCGAGAGTCTCTACACGGACCACTACTCTCAAAGCCACTTGGCCTTCTCCGTTCCAAATGTGTAACCCCACCGACGGGCAATGGCTCCCTCTTCTCCTTCTGCCTTATAATATAAACTTATATAGATACAGATATAGCAGTACGGGGGATGGAATTACCTTTGTCCACGCCGTAGAAACCAGCTTCACCAATGTAACAACTAGTTAAGGCTCCTTTTGTCTTCTTGACCCCTACGACAACGGCAAATCGTCAAATCACCTCGTGTACATTGAGATAGATACCACAGTTACAACAGAGAGTTCAGTGACAGACGACAACCATGTCCGAATCGACATCAACAGCTTGAACTCCTCATGATCCCCCTCTTCGGCAGGCTAATCCATTCTCATAGTTGCACCCCCTTAGACAAAACACAAGGATTAGGTCATTACTAGCTAGTCAAAATGTGTCGGAGGTGTGCCTCGGGTCATCCCCAACATATTGGTTATCTAAAACTGAAAACCGGATCACACTGAAACCGAAATGACAGATTCTTGCAGTTGTTTCAGCTCTTTTTTTAGGTTCAGCTGGTTTTCGCTCACTTCTAGCAGCAATGTAATTAGAGTTATTGGATATGCAGTTGAATACATATACCATAATCTTTATGAAAAAAAGAGGTATATACCATATATAAGTCCATTGCAAGTCAAAGCTCTGGGACAACCACCAACTGTATTTTTAACAACTTCAGTATGCTTCAAATAAAGTTGTAAACTGGAACGTCAATTATCATCCACAGAAGTCCACATTATTTCCACGCGGTTCAGAATGAGACCGCAAGTCAGAGATGTGGGACCAACGGCAAGTACAGAAATTTCCACACGCCAGGACGACGAACAAATGTAGATTGAACTGACAGCCCACCAAACCCAAAACGTGCATTTGTTGGTTAGACAAATTATCAAGCCCACAAGTTTTGAACAGAGCTAAGATTTTGCCTCCATAAATAAAGCTAGGTTACCATATTTGCAGAGTACACCGCAGTACTGCTGCTCACTATACAAATCTGTGCAGTGGCTCAAGAATAGAATCATTTTGCAATATTATGATAGATTGACAAAGTATAACCGCAAAAGCATCGGCCATGACAGCTTATTACAAGACAGCTCCTATTGTAAAGTGGTCGTCAATCAAATAAACTTTTATTTCCTTATGATGGAGTGCTTCCTGCCTTTCTTGAGATCGCCGTTTCTTAAGGGCAAGGCTAATAATATAGCCGGCGGCTGACTGTAAGGATCTTTGCAGTCTATTTCTCAGCTCACCCATATATAGTTAGCTCTTTAATATTAATACATGACCTACTTATCTCTCTCACAAAGTTTCATAGTTGTTGTGTCTAAGCCAGCTATAAGTTTATAGTTCGCTTTTCCTCTCTCTTTCCGTCTTTCGTCTTAGCATTCAGCTTGATTACAACCTGTTATTATATTTGCACTAATTGGGATCGCCCGTGCCACAACAATTGCAAGAGCGAATCCAGCATCAAATCCCAGTCCAGCAACGAGGAATAGCACAATGTCTACGTTTTCCTTCTTGGAATGATGTGACAACACATTTCCCGTCATACTACATCCGTCTTATAAAAAATATAAAAAAAATCTTAAAATTGACTAAGTTTATAAAAGATATTATCTATATTTAGATTTCCAAACTGTTGGTAGTAGTTGTGTTATTATTTACATTTTTTGGGGGAGGGAGGGAATAGTTGTGTTGATGCGCCTTTTAGACAGTGGAGTCCCACACAAACCATCATTTCCAAGAAACTTTGAGATGACTGTGGTATTCTCCCTACCAGCTTGTTATTGGACAGATTCAGTGTCGTGAGGAAGTCCAATGATGCTCTCTTGTGGGATCTTCCCAGAAAGTTCATTGAAGGACAGGTCTAGGGCCTCCAACTGAATCAAGTGACCAAGCTGAGGTAGTAGGATTCAAGGGTGCACGCTACAAGAAATACAAGTCTAGGGAGCAAGCTTTTGATGTCTTTTATGGAGCTCCAACACTACTACACAAAACTTGACCGAGGCGGTTTTTCCAACCGCCTCCAACAAAAGGTCACGGCTAATCGTGCCTTAATGGAGGACAACCGCCTTGGTTAATCGATTAACCGAGACGGGCTCCTTGCAAATGCCCGCCACGGTTAATGAATTGAAAAAAAAGCCCAGAGCCCACCAGCGATCCCATTTCGGAGCCCACCAGCGAGCTCGCCTGCTCCGCGCGGTCCCACCACCACTACATCCCCGCACCGCGCTCCTGGACCGTATCTGGGGAGCCGCCGGGCCAGGGGAGGAGGCCCCGTCCGCTGCTCGAGGACGTGGCCGCCGGAGAAGGCCACGGCGCCCCTGCTCGGGCCGTGGCCGCCGGAGAAGGCCATGGCCCCTGCTCGAGGGCGTAGCCGTCGAAGAAGGCCGTGGCGCTCCTGCTCGAGGGCGTGGCCGCTAGACTGCGGTTGCGCCACCCCCGCCGGATCTGGACACAGCTTCCACGCGCTGAGGAGCGAGGCTAGCCGCCCCAGCGGGCGCGCTACTAGAGAGGCCACTCCGCCCCCATCGGATCTGACGCGAACGCCACCTCAGAGAGAGAGAGAGAGTCCGGGCTCAGGGAGGGGAGGGCGCGAAGAGGGGCGGCGAGATGGGAAGAGTTGGGGCGCTGAGAGGAGTGGCTGCAAGTGGGGAGCGGAGGGGCGGCGGGATACTGTGGCTGGGAGTGGGGAGGGGCGGTGGGATGTTGTGGGTACGAGTGGGGTGGGGAGAGGCTGCGAGTGGGGAGCTGGGAACCCTAACTCCTGCTTATATACGAGCCCGGTAGGAGGATAGATGTGGGCCTTTTTTGGGCTGTGGGTTGGGCAACTATTTTTGGAGGCGGGCCTTATAGGGTGCCCGCCTCCAAAAATGTATTTATGGAGGCGAGCTCCTTAAAATGCCCGCCTCGGTTAAGTTTAATTAACTGAGGCGGTTGCGTGGTTAATGTTATTAACCGAGGCAGTCGTTGGCCCGGTTGCTCTACCTCGAGTAACTAAAGCGGACAACCAGGCCGCCCGCCTCGGAGGCCATTTTAAAAACCCTGCGTAAAAGATTTTGTGCAGTAGTGCAAAAATTGAAGAAGAAAATGTTGCTGCAACACTAGTGAAGCCTAATAAGGATCCTTTATTTACTATTAAGGATACCACAATCTTAGCCAGACTGTTATCATAATCATTTTAGTTATTAAATTGATGTAAGAAGAGGTAACAAAACTTCTTGTATCCATTTGAACTCTATTATACCTCACCATACCTCAGCTGCATGCAGCCTAGCAAACAAACACTTACAAGTTACATCTGAGTTTGAACAGTGCTCATGCAACCAAGAAACCAAACAATCTGGCAGTGAACATGCAACCAAGGCCACGTTTTAGTTCCAAAAAGTTTTCCTAAAAAGTGCTACAGTAGTCATCACATCGAATCTTGCGATACGTGCATGGACCATTAAATGTAGACGAAAAAAAACTAATTGCACAGTTTGGTTGAAAATCGCGAGACGAACGTTTTGAGCCTAATTAGTCCATTATTGAATACTAATTGCCAAATAAAAATGAAAGTGCTACGGTAGCCAAATTCCCAAATTTCACCCCCACTGAACACAGCCCAAGCACTCTCATGTATGCCCGCGCATGGCCTAGGGAGGTTGTCCGAACCAAACACGCCTAACCAACCCAAATGCTATGGTCCCTACTCCCTACAACGCAGATGCTAGGACCAAAAGATTCCCCCAAACTGTCGGTGGTGCGCTGGGGTTGGGATGGATCCGTGTGCTACTCCAGCCAACCGGGTGGCTCCTTGCGGCGTCCACGATCCCATGGAGGAGTTGGTGTCCATTCGTGGCTTGTCGTTTTTCCAGACCGCGGTGGGGCCCGTGTTTTTTTCCAGACCGCGTGCGCGGGCAACGGGAAAATGTATATGCACCTGCTTATAGTACTCCAAGCATAGGCACATTAGCAGTCAATTATTACATAGGGTTTTCTGAAATACGTATAGTATTTTGCTAAGTATTTGACAACCAAAGATCCAATAAAAAAGCAACTCACACATATACAATATTAAATAAATACACATGCTTGCATTGGGGTTTAACCTAAAATCACCATGCAATTAGGCTACTAATAATCTATATATGTGCAAGTATCATTCTCGGATCTACAAGATCCGGTGGTCATGCAGCCGGACTTGACTGGGATGGAGCACAATGCTCTTTAGCCTGCTTGGTCCAGGGCCTACTTTCATGATTGTCACAGTGCTAATAGCTCAACGCTGTCACCAAGTAGTTTATTTGTAATCACAATCGAGTGAGCTCAAGGGGCTGAAAGGTCCTAATATGGCTAGAGGGAGAAGGTGAATAGCATATTTAAAAATCTATAAACCAACTAGAGCAATTTAATTAGCATAACAAATAGCGAAATACAAATTTGCTCTAGCTCTACAAGGGTTGCAAGCCACCTATCCAACAATTCTAGTTGGTATGATCACTAAATACACAATTTGCTATGTCACTACTCACTAAGAGCTCTCACACTTGCTATACTAAAGAGCTCCACTAGATGAACTTAAACTACAAAGCAAGCTCTCAATTCTAGCTATACTAAAGAGCTTGCTACAACTAGTTTGCAAGAATATAAATGAGTGAGTAGGGTGATTATACCGTCGTGTAGAGAAGTGAACCAATCACAAGATGAATACTAAATCAATCATCGTGAGAATACCAAAGGACGAGAGACAACCAATTTTTCTCCTGAGGTTCACGTGCTTGCCGGCACGCTAGTCCCCGCTGTGTCGACCAACACTTGGTGATTCGGCGGCTAAGAGGTGTTGCATGAACCTCGTCCACACAATTGGACACCGCAAGAACCTACCCATAAGTGAGGTAACTCAATGACACGAGCAATCCACTAGAGTTACCTTTCGGCGCTCCGCCGGGGAAGGCACAAGACCCCTCACAGTCACCACGATCGGAGCTGGAGACAATCACCAACCTCCGCTCGACGATCCTCGCTGCTTTAAGCCGTCTAGGTGGCGGCAACCACCAAGAGAAACAAATGAATCCCGCAGCGAAACACGAATACCAAGTGCCTCTAGATGCAATCACTCAAGCAATGCACATGGATTCTCTCCCAATCTCACAAAGATGATGAATCAATGATGGAGATGAGTGGAGGGCTTTGGCTAAGCTCACAAGGTTGCTATGTCAATACAAATGGCCAAGAGAGTGAGCTTGAGCCGGCCATAGGGCTTAAATAGAAGCCCCCACGAAATAGAGCTGTTGGCTCCTTAGTCCACTGAAAAACAGGACGATCGGACGCGCCGATCAGATCGACCGGACGCTGAACCCTAGCGTCTGGTCGTGCGATGTGCGCCACGTGGCCCCTGCTTCAAACGCTAATCGCCCGATCTCAACGGTCATCAGTACATTTAAGTTGTGACCGGACGCGCTGCTTGAAAGTGACTGGCCGTAGGACCTCAGCGTCCGGTCGTTTCCAGTAAGCATCCAAAAGCGAAAAATCACGATCGGACATGTCCGGTCACCCTTGACCGGACTCACCCAGCGTTCGGTCAGTCACCCTCTTCACTGAGTGCTGCCACGTCAGTAGGACCAGACGCACCCCATCAGCGTTCGATCACTAAGTGACCCAGCGTCCGGTCAAAGACCGACGCCAGCGTCTTCGCTGCATCTACTGACCGGACGCGCTGGTCCTATCGAGACCAGCGTCCGGTCACTTACAGTGACCTCCGTCTTTTCTGTATAGAGCGCCGGTGGCACCGTCGGACTGTCCGCACTCTACGAGCGGACACTCCACCGGTGAAGTTTCTAACCCTTGCTCAAATGTGCCAACCACCAAGTGTATCACCTTGTGCACATGTGTTAGCATATTTTCACAAGTATTTTTGAAAGCATCTAGGCCCCTAGTTGCTCAAATGTGCCAACCATACATGATTACTGTAACTAACATGTGTTTTGCAGAGGCAATTAAGTTAGGTCACGGTAATGGAGATCGATTGGGCTATCATGGTGGTCATGCCCCTACGATGGAAATCGTTTCGGTTTTGAAAGGATGGACGACAAGGTTAAGGATGGACTAGTTCTAAGTGTCGATTGGAGTTGAAGAGACACTTAGAGTAGTTTAGGACTTTGTTTTTCCTTTGGCCATACTATTAAGGGGGGTATGGACGGGTAGATTGACCTAGGTGAGTCTAGCGAGTTAGGTGTGGTGCACACTTGCTAAATCTAGCACTAGGTAGCACCAAAATAGCCCTTAGATCCATTGGAGCAAACTCCATTCACGTATGATCGAGAGTTGGAAGTGAATGGAGGGTCAAATACTGACCGGACGCTGGCTTCGGTGTGACCGGACGCTGGCGCAGAGTCTAGTCAATTCATTTGATCAAGGTGAAGTCATCTGGAAGTGATCGGATGCTGAGAGGTGAGTGACCGGACGCTGAGGGCCAGCGTCTGGTCGACTCCAGTAAGGTTCCAGAGAGGGAAAATCACGACCGGACACGTCCGGTCAGTGCTGACCGGACGTTGTCCAGCGTCCGGTCACCACTTGATCACTAGAGTTCGGGGTGAACTAGCCGGAGCGTCTGGTCAACATGACCGGAGCGTCCGGTCGCCCCATAGAGGCACATAACGGTTTGTTTTTCAGCCGGTGTTATAAATACTTCCTCCATTCGTGTGTGAGGGTACTTTTGCTCATTCCAACAACTGAGAAACACCTTTGAGAGTGCCAAGAAGAGCAAGGTCCTAGTGAGGTAATTGAGATTTGAGAATCCCAAAGAGAGCCCTCATTAGTGAGATCAAGAGTAGCAAAGTGTGCATCCACCCTTCTCATTAGGCGTGTTGTGGTCAAGTGAGAGTTCGTGCTTGTTACTCTTGATGATCGCCACCACCTAGACGGTTTGGTGGTGATTGGGAGCTTGGTGATCATCCGACGGAGCTTGTGGATGACCCAACTCAAGTTGTGAGCGGTTGTGGGTGATTCACCGCGACGGAGTGTCAAAGAATCAACCCGTAGAGAGCACTTGATCCTTGCGCAGATCAAGGGGAAGCTACACCCTTGCGCGGGTGCTCCAACGAGGACTAGTGGGGAGTGACGACTCTCCGATACCTCGGCAAAACATTGCCGCGTTCCTCATTCTCCCTTTACTTTGAGCAATTCAATTCTTGTCATTTACATTCATAGAATTGCCATGCTAGAGTAGGATTGGAACATAGGTTGCTAAACTTTTGTGCGAATGATCAATAGAAACACTTTCTAGGTACAAGGGGTTAATTGGGCTAACCGTAGGACTTAATTATTACAAAGAAATTTAGAATTAGCCCAATTCACCCCCCCTCTTGGGCATCTTGATCCTTGCAATTGGTATCAGAGCCTCGTGCTCACGTATTTAGGCTTAACTGCCTAGAGAAAGATGTCTCACGGGGATAGACCTCCTCCTATCTTTGAGGGGGGTGATTTTTCATATTGGAAAATCCGCATGGAGGCGTATCTAGAAGCTCTAGATGTTGGAATACTTAGAGCCGCCTCACAAGGCTTCCCAAAACCACGGGATGCTACACACCTACAAGGCGATGAGGTGAATTACGAAAAATGGAATGCAAAGGCTCGAAACACCATCTTTAGAGGCCTTTGCAAAGATGTGTTCAACCGGGTGAGGAACCACAAAGACACACATGCACTATGGTTAGACGTTTGTGCACTCCATGAGGGAACAAAGAGTGAGCGTGAGGAACGCTATCATCTTGTCATGAAAAAGCTTAACTCCTTTGAGATGCTTACTAAAGAATATGCTAATGAAATGTATTCACGCTTGAATATTCTTGTAGAGGAAGTCAATGGGCTTGGACTCACTTAAATGCAACCATCCAATGTTGTAAGAAAGATCTTGAGTGTCCTCCCCATTGACAAATGTGGGCATAGTGTGACCGTGCTTCATTAAGGTGATCTTTCTACCGCTACACCAACACAAATCTTGGGAAAGATCAATGCTCATGAGATGTACATGCACATCACACCTCAAGATGGCTCATCCTCTAACAAGAAGAAAGACAAAGACTTAGCATTCAAGGCTAGCCAAGAGAAGGGCAAAGCAAGGCTTAAGTATGAGAGCTTAAGTGATGATGAAGTTGATGATGAAAGCCTTGCTCTCATGGTGAAAAGAACCGCTAAGATGTTAAAGAAGCTCAACAAGAGTGGCATCAAGTTTGATGGCAAGAAGAAGTTCTTCACAAGCTCTAGAAGGAAACCAATCTCGAAGATGGATTGCTACAATTATGGAGAACTTGGTCATCTAGCACATCAATGCACAAAGCCCAAGAAAGACAAGTACAAGAACAAGTACAAGGGCAAGAAAGATGACTCAAGCAATGAAGAAGAAGATGAGAAGAAGAAGAACAAGCCATACAAGAAGAGAGATGGCAAGAAGAAGGACTTCCACAAGAAGAAGAAGAGTGGAAAGACATACATCATCGGTGATTGGCTCATGGACATTGATTCATCAAGTTTCTCATCCGATGATGATAGTGATAATGAGAAGGTGGCCGCCATTGTGATTGACTCTTCATCATCTTCACCGCCACCACCGCCATCATCCTCTACACACCTATGCCTTATGGCCAAGGGTGATCGCAAGGTATCAAATGATGATATTAGTGGTGATGAACATGCTAGCAATGATGATAGCGATAGTGATGATGATGAATATGAATCACCTTCTTATGATGATCTTGTTAAATTGCTAAATCAATACACTAAGATCATTAGAAAGAGTAGAGCTAAGAATGAAAAACTAGAAGCTAAGAATGATTCACTTTTAGCAAAATGTGATATAGCCGAAAAGGCTAGTGTTGAGCTTAGAGAACCAAATGATGTCATATCATCCAAACTCAAGGAGCTCAAATCTTCTAAGAAAGAGCTTAAAGATAAATATGATAAACTTAAGGGGATGCACAAAGAGCTCATCACTAGCCCCAACATGCTAAAAGAAGAATATACTACTCTTAAGATTAATCATGATAATCTTGTCATTGCTCAAGAATTTCTATCCAATGAGCCACATGATGCTACTAACAATGTTGTTAAGATTGATATAGCTACATCATGTGATGATTTGATCATCGAGAGCATCGAGCAAAGTTCTAGCAGCAAGGGCAAGCAAGTGGTTGAGGCTAATGATTATGATGAGTTTGTCAAGCTCAAGAATGACAATGAAAATCTCAAGAAAGATCTTGAAGAGATCAAAAGCCGCAACACTATTGTGCTAGAAACTCTTGATCATGATAGTGATTGGACTCTTGAGAATGAGAAGCTCAATGAAGAGAACAAGAAGCTTAAGAAAGAGAAAAACAATGATGCTCTCAAGGAAGAGAACAAGAAGCTCAAGTTGAAGAAAGAGCATCTCAAGATTGGATTGAGTAAGTTCACAAGAGGCAAGCATCTTCAAAGTAAGCTACTAATGAACACCGTCATGAAGATGGATAGAAGTGGTATTGGGTACATGGTAAACAAAGAGAAGAAGGCTCAAGCTCAACAACAACACAAGTCAAAGCCAAAGCCAAAGAGATGTTTTGAGTGGTTCGGAACGCCCTCCGTGGGATTCCAACCACCCTTGCGGTCAGCAGCAGCCACGAGTGGGTCCTCATGTCATTGCTTCTTGTTTTTCCTTTTAGTGGAACGATTGGAGGTGCCTTCGCCGGCACCCTTGTCCTGCCTTGCCTTGCCCTCGAGGCGATCGAAGATCGCTCTGACCACCTCTTCTCCTGAGGCATGGCTGGTGGCGATGTCCAGGAGTTCCTTGGTGGTCCGCGGGCCCTTGCGTCCCAGCTTATGAACCAAGGACTCGTAGGTCGTTCCGGATAGGAAAGCTCCTATCACGTCGGTGTCAGCGATGTTGGGAAGCTCGTTGCACTGCTAGGAGAAGCGTCGATGTACCCACGAAGGGTCTCACCGGCCTTCTGGCGACAGTTCTTGAGGTCCCATGGGTTTCTAGGGCATTTGTACGTGCCCTAAAAGTTTCCCATGAAGATCTCCTTCAGATCCGCCCAACTCTGGATTGCGTTGGACGGTAGGTGTTCCAACCATGCCCGAGCCAAAACGGGCAAGAACAGTGGAAGGTTGCGAATAATAAAGTCATCATTATCTGCACCACCGGCTTGACAGGTAAGCCGATAGTCTTCAAGCCAAAGCCCGGGGTTTGTCTCCCCAAAGTACTTAGGGATATTAGTAGGTGGTCGATACCTTGGTAGGAATGCAGCGTTGAGGATGTGCCGGCTGAAGGCCTGAGGCCCTGGGAGGCTGGGGCTGGGGCTCTGGTCCTCGCCGCTATCGTAGCATTTGCCGCATTGAGGATGATAGTCGCGGCGGGCTCCTTCCCTTGGGTCGCTGTGGGCACGTCTGCGGGCGTCAAGGGTGCTGCGTGCATCGCGGTTGTGGCCGAGACGTTGATGCACCGGGATTACAGCGCGTCGCCTGTCGCCTTGCGGTGCCTGGTGGACGGATGCATCCCTAGCGGGGCGTACCGAGGGTGTACGCTGGCTGGTGTCGGGCTCGCATCGCTGAGACAACGGGCTCTCTGCCTGCTGTGCTGCCGCACGCTCAAGCAGCGTGTAGATTTCACGGTGGGCCCGGCGATCCTCGGGCGTTGTAGCCTCTAGAAGGCCACGGAGCAAGGCCGTTGCGGCAGTGATGTTCTGGCTTGCCCGAGCAAAGTGGGGAAGGGTTTCATCATCGGCGATGATCCTTCAGTTTACATCGCGGGCCACGGCGCGTGCGTGCCCTCCATCTCCGCGGCGCCTGATCTCCTCGTCGATCTTCTCGTACTCCTGAACAAGCTGTTGTCCAGCTTCGTCTATTTCTGCTTTCGAGCTCTTAGCTGCTCCACCCCAACATGAGGTGGGACCAGTGGCGGACCCAGCAGGTAGTCCAGGTAGGCCCAGGACTACCTTAGAATTGGGCTCAAATTACTTTTAGTACTCTGCGCAGGCCATGAAAAATTTGGCCCGTTACTTGTCTCACCCACCCGTCTACGCACTCTCCGTCTCTCGGCTCTCTGTCTACGCGAGCGAGCAGCCCTTCAAGTTCAAAAGGCTCTGCACCGTTCAGTTTTTTAAGGTGGGAGCTGTATCCCTGAGCAGGGGAGGTGGTACTAATCAGAAGGTGCTTGGGAGGGGAAGAGGAATCAGGCCAGCATGCCGTAGGAGTGGGACATGGTTACTTAGTTGGGCCGGCCCATCCTGCCACGTCCACGAAGGAAGAGCTGGAAGCACTTATATTTACGTACCATACGTGTTAATGCTACTACTTATTTACACATATTTGGTCAAACTAAATAAGTTTTACTTCTAGACGTGCACTTACTTTAAGAGAGAGTGGCACTCCCTTCCTCTGTGAATAAATTAATATCTAGAATTGTTCTAAATTAAGTATTTTTAAGTTTGACCAAATATATAAAACAAAGTATCCAGTTTATGACATCAAATCAATAAAATATATTTCCATATTTTATTTATTTAGTGTCCTAAACATTGCTGTATTTTTTTCTATAACTTTGGTCGGTCATAAAAAAAATTTACTTAAGTTTTCAACCTTTCAATTGTATTATCTCAATTTGGTTAATTTATAGCCATTTTACTAAACTTTTTCTTTAAATTTTGTCGTGTTGCACATGAAATTTTTTTACAGGACTACCCTGGTTTCAAATCCTGGGTCCGCAACCTGTCAAGCCCCTCTCGGTTGCGCCACCGTGGTTGCCTTCCGGGGTAGTCTCCTCCTCGGAGATGCTTTTGATGTGTCCCTCGGAGGTTTCCGCCATGAAACATTCCCGGAAGGGATGATGGCTCCCCCTGCCGGAGTCAGAGCCAGAGTCCGACCCTGGCCCCTCCGCGAGGAGGCCGTGGAGGGATTCCGTAATGCTTTCGATCATCCCTACGAACTCGTTGTTCGAGGGGGATAGGATCGTGCGTTGTGCCACAAGGTGGCTAACGGTCGCCGCGACGTTGCGGAGACCGAACGGAAATGCGGTCGGGGCGCTCCGTGCGGAGTGTTCCGGAGAGAGGGTGAGGCGACGCGGGTCCTCCCTGGACGGCTATGGTCCAAGGGAGAAGCCGGGCTGGCACTCAAGCCTCCCTCGTTGAAGTTGATGGAGGGAAGAGACTGGATGGCCGCGTGGGCCAGCGCCAACTCTCCTCCCAGTGTGACAATGAAGTCCAGGTCATCGAAACGCATGTGTGCGCCCGGAACCCAGCTGATTGCATGGTTAGCCATCCGCGGCCTGATTTGGAACGCGCAAAGCCCCTTACCTGGCGCGCCAACTGTCGGTGTTTCGAACAAACAACGGCTAGTAAATTTATGATTGTTGCGCGTTAGGCCCGGATGGTGCACTAAAGGACACGAGGTTTATACTGGTTCGAGCTGAACGTCCCTATGTCTAGTCTGCTGCTGCTGCTCGTCTTATTAGTACCGAAAATGGTTCGTAGTAAGGGGTACAAACAGTCGAGAGAGGGACGGGTCCTAAGTCTCTGATGGAATGATCGAAAAGATCACCGAGAGCTTGGTCGCTGCTCAGTCGTGTGTGAAGTATCGTGTGTGTGTTGAACTTATCTTTCCAGAGTCGGTCCTTTTGGTGGGGGCCCTGCCCTCCCTTTTATAGACCAAGGGGGGAGCAGGGGTTACAGATCGGAGAAAGAGAAAAATATCAAAGGTATTGAAGGTCCTTCGAGGGAGCCGGGTCTTCCTTTTTCCCTATGCCTGCCCTGCTTAACACGGCAGACCGTGTCAGAGGTGGCATGTTCGCTGATCTTCATAGGCCATACCCTGGCCTTTTTTAGCAAGTGGGTACATCCCATCCTATGTCGGCGGACGGTGCGGCGTGCCGGAGAGCCGAGCTATGACCCCTCGGGGAGTAACAGAGGAAGTGACAATACGCCCGTCACTGTATATGAGGTGATTTCTATCTTGGACCGTAGTGGCTGTCGTATGCCTGTGTTAGTATCCACGCCCGAGGACTGAAGGCGGCGCCTACTACACTGTGGGACAAAAGTAGGCGCCTACAACACTATTCAAGCACTGTTACGTCGGAAAGGGCCTAAAGCACCCGTCCCATCGTAAACTGATGGTACCTTCCTGCAGGCGTGCAGTGCATGGTCTCCGGTACTGCGTTTGACTCGAATATCCTGTCATACCTGTGCCTATTATTAGGAAGGAGCAAGGTGTGATCGTCGGGCGAGGCGGAGCCCGTCCTAGGACGTCGGGCGAGGCGGAGCCAGCCCTCAGGGGTCGGGCGCGGCGGGGCCCGCCCTCGGACGTCGGGCGAGACGGAGCTAGCCCCTAGCCATCGGGCGAGGCGGAGGCTAGCCCTCGGGGGTCAGGCGAGGCGGAGCCCTCCCTCGGACGTCGGGTGAGGCGGAGCCAGCCCTTAGCCGTCGGGCGAGGCGGGACCAACCTTCCGTCGCCCAGGCAAGAAGAGTAGCAATGCTCTCGTCTGACTGGAAGCGTCAACGTTCGATGGTTATTAGTCCTACCTTATTGGGTACCCTGGTATTAGGTCCCCGACACTGGGAAATGCGGACTCAATCGATAGTTTAGTACAGGTAAATTTGACTTTTTGTTTCTTTGGCATGAAATTTTCAGGTATTGATTAGGTCCATTGTTTTATGGGCCCTCAGCCCATCATTCTATCGTTTGGTCAGCCCACGGCCCAAATTGGAACGTGTCAGATATATTGCTGGTCAAAGAAAATGGCTGTCAAAGATAAGGTTGAAGTTGCAATCAAAGACCCATCCAAAGTGATAGCGCTAACTGGTCAACATTACGTGCTTGACAGCCTCGCCGCCACCGAGAGTCTCTACACGGACCACTACTCTCAAAGCCACTTGGCCTTCTCCGTTCCAAATGTGTAACCCCACCGACGGGCAATGGCTCCCTCTTCTCCTTCTGCCTTATAATATAAACTTATATAGATACAGATATAGCAGTACGGGGGATGGAATTACCTTTGTCCACGCCGTAGAAACCAGCTTCACCAATGTAACAACTAGTTAAGGCTCCTTTTGTCTTCTTGACCCCTACGACAACGGCAAATCGTCAAATCACCTCGTGTACATTGAGATAGATACCACAGTTACAACAGAGAGTTCAGTGACAGACGACAACCATGTCCGAATCGACATCAACAGCTTGAACTCCTCATGATCCCCCTCTTCGGCAGGCTAATCCATTCTCATAGTTGCACCCCCTTAGACAAAACACAAGGATTAGGTCATTACTAGCTAGTCAAAATGTGTCGGAGGTGTGCCTCGGGTCATCCCCAACATATTGGTTATCTAAAACTGAAAACCGGATCACACTGAAACCGAAATGACAGATTCTTGCAGTTGTTTCAGCTCTTTTTTTAGGTTCAGCTGGTTTTCGCTCACTTCTAGCAGCAATGTAATTAGAGTTATTGGATATGCAGTTGAATACATATACCATAATCTTTATGAAAAAAAGAGGTATATACCATATATAAGTCCATTGCAAGTCAAAGCTCTGGGACAACCACCAACTGTATTTTTAACAACTTCAGTATGCTTCAAATAAAGTTGTAAACTGGAACGTCAATTATCATCCACAGAAGTCCACATTATTTCCACGCGGTTCAGAATGAGACCGCAAGTCAGAGATGTGGGACCAACGGCAAGTACAGAAATTTCCACACGCCAGGACGACGAACAAATGTAGATTGAACTGACAGCCCACCAAACCCAAAACGTGCATTTGTTGGTTAGACAAATTATCAAGCCCACAAGTTTTGAACAGAGCTAAGATTTTGCCTCCATAAATAAAGCTAGGTTACCATATTTGCAGAGTACACCGCAGTACTGCTGCTCACTATACAAATCTGTGCAGTGGCTCAAGAATAGAATCATTTTGCAATATTATGATAGATTGACAAAGTATAACCGCAAAAGCATCGGCCATGACAGCTTATTACAAGACAGCTCCTATTGTAAAGTGGTCGTCAATCAAATAAACTTTTATTTCCTTATGATGGAGTGCTTCCTGCCTTTCTTGAGATCGCCGTTTCTTAAGGGCAAGGCTAATAATATAGCCGGCGGCTGACTGTAAGGATCTTTGCAGTCTATTTCTCAGCTCACCCATATATAGTTAGCTCTTTAATATTAATACATGACCTACTTATCTCTCTCACAAAGTTTCATAGTTGTTGTGTCTAAGCCAGCTATAAGTTTATAGTTCGCTTTTCCTCTCTCTTTCCGTCTTTCGTCTTAGCATTCAGCTTGATTACAACCTGTTATTATATTTGCACTAATTGGGATCGCCCGTGCCACAACAATTGCAAGAGCGAATCCAGCATCAAATCCCAGTCCAGCAACGAGGAATAGCACAATGTCTACGTTTTCCTTCTTGGAATGATGTGACAACACATTTCCCGTCATACTACATCCGTCTTATAAAAAATATAAAAAAAATCTTAAAATTGACTAAGTTTATAAAAGATATTATCTATATTTAGATTTCCAAACTGTTGGTAGTAGTTGTGTTATTATTTACATTTTTTGGGGGAGGGAGGGAATAGTTGTGTTGATGCACCTTTTAGACAGTGGAGTCCCACACAAACCATCATTTCCAAGAAACTTTGAGATGACTGTGGTATTCTCCCTACCAGCTTGTTATTGGACAAATTCAGTGTCGTGAGGAAGTCCAATGATGCTATCTCTTGTGGGATCTTCCCAGAAAGTTCATTGAAGGACAGGTCTAGGGCCTCCAACTGAATCAAGTGACCAAGCTGAGGTAGTAGGATTCAAGGGTGCACGCTACAAGAAATACAAGTCTAGGGAGCAAGCTTTTGATGTCTTTTATGGAGCTCCAACACTACTACACAAAACTTAACCGAGGCCGGCATTTTAGATTAACCGATGCGGTTTTTCCAACCGCCTCCAACGAAAGGTCACGGCTAATCGTGCCTTAATGGAACCGCCTCGGTTAATCGATTAACCAAGGCGGGCTCCTTGTAAATGCCCACCACGGTTAATGAATTAAAAAACAAAAAAAAGGCCCAGAGCCCACCAGCGAGCCCATTTCGGAGCCCACGGGCGAGCTAGCCTGCTCCACGCAGTCCCACCGCCGCTGCATCCCCGCGTGGATCCGTCGTCCCCGCGCCGCGCTCCTGGACCGGATCTGGGGAGCCACTGCCGTCGGGACCGGATATGGGGAGCCGCCGGGCCGGGGGAGAAGGCCCCGTCCGCTGCTCGAGGACGTGGCCGCCGGAGAAGGGCACGGCGCCCCTGCTCGAGGCCGTGGCCGCCGGAGAAGGCCATGGCCCCTGCTCGAGGACGTGGCCGCCGAAGAAGGCCATGGCGCTCCTGCTTGAGGGCGTGGACGCCGGACTGCGGGCGCGTCGCCCCCGCCGGATCTGGACGCGGCTTCCGCGCGCTGAGGAGCGTGGCTAGCCACCCCTGCGGCGCGCTGCCGGAGAGGCCACTCTACCCCCACCGGATCTGACGCGAATGCCACCTCAGAGAGAGAGAGTCCGGGCTCAAGGAGGGGAGGGCACGAAGAGGGGCGGCGGGATGGGAAGAGTTGGGGCGCGGAGAGGAGTGGCTGCAAGTGGGGAGGGGAGGGGCGGCGGGATGCTGCGGTCAGGAGTAGGGAGGGGCGGTGGGATGTTGCGGGTACGAATGGGGAGCTGGGAACCCTAACTCCTGCTTATATACGAGCCCGGTAAGAGGACAGATGTGGGCCTTTTTTGGGTTGTGGGTTGGGCAACTATTTTTGGAGGCGGGCCTTATAGGGTGCCCGCCTCCGAAAATGTATTTATGGAGGCGAGCTCCTTAAAATGCCCGCCTCGGTTAAGTTTAATTAACCGAGATGGTTGTTTTAGGCGAACCGCCTTGGTTAATTCGGCATTAACTGAGGCGGTTGCGTTAGGGCAACTGCCTCGGTTAGGCAGTCGTTGGCCCGGTTGCCCTGCCTCGAGTAACTGAGGCGGGTAACCAGGCCGCCCGCCTCGGAGGCCATTTTAAAAACCCTGCGTAAAAGATTTTGTGCAGTAGTGCAAAATTTGAAGAAGAAAATGTTGCTGCAACACCAGTGAAGCCTAATAAGGATCCTTTATTTACTATTAAGGATACTATAATCTTAGCCAGACTGTTATCATAATCATTTTAGTTATTAAATTGCTGTAAGACGAGGTAACAAAATTTCTTGTATCCATTTGAACTATTATACCTCACCATACCTCAGCTGCATTCAGCCTAGCAAACAAACACTTACAAGTTACATCTGAGTTTGAACAGTGCTCATGCAACCAATAAACCAAACAATCGGGCAGTGAACATGCAACCAAGCACTCTCATGTATGCCCAGCACATGGCCTAGGGAGGTTGTCCGAACCAAACACGCCTAACCAACCCAAATGCTATGGTCCCTACGACGCAGAAGCTAGGACCAAAAGATTCCCCCAAACTGTCGGTGGTGCGCTGGGGTTGGGATGGATCCGTGTGCTACTCCAGCCAACCGGGTGGCTCCTTGCGGCGTCCACGATCCCGTGAAGGAGTTGGTGTCCATTCGTGGTTTGTCGTTTTTCCAGACCGCGGTGGGGCCCGTGTTTTTTTCCCGCGCGGGCAACGGGAAAATGTATATGCATCTGCTTATAGTACTCCAAGCATAGGCACATTAGCAGTCAATTATTACATAGGGTTTCCTAAAATACGTATAGTATTTTGCTAAGTATTTGACAACCAAAGATCCAATAAAAAAGCAACTCACACATATACAATATTAAATAAATACACATGCTTGCATTGGGGTTTAACCTAAAATCACCATGCAATTAGGCTACTAATCTATATATGTGCAAGTATCATTCTCGGATCTTGTGGATCCGGTGGTCATGGAGCCGGACTTGAGTGGGATGGAGCACAATGCTCTTTAGCCCGCTTGGTCAAGGGCCTACTTTGATGATTGTCGCCGTGCTAGTAGCTCAACGTTGTCACCAAGTAGTTTATTTGTAATCACAGCCGAGTGTCGATGTTTTACCACCAATAGCCTGCCACGGGGGTACCCGAGGCAGTATGTTCGGGCTTCAGCGTATGCGGAACTCGATGGTGAACGCAAGTTCCAGGCGAGCATCGAGTTCCTGTTCTAGTTCCTGGTGAGATAGTTCTTTTTGTCTCATTCATTCGCGCTGGACTTTGTCTTCCCGCCTCCGCTTTTCCTCACCGATTTCTTGATTATTTTGGGATTTGCCTAAACCACCTTGCTCCTAATGCAGTTCTTCACCTTTCTGTCTTTGTTCATCTTTGCGAAGCTTTTCTTGGAATTCCCCCTTCTCTTTCTCTGTTTCGTTACTTCTTTCGCCTAAAACCCCAACCCCGCCGCGAAGAAACCAGCGTTCTTGGCGGTTGCGGGATTCAGTTTCGCCAGGGTCTTAAGAGCAAGTTCTTTGACTATGACCTGGTTGATTCTGTAAAAGATTGGCGTGCCGACTGGTTTTATGCTGCCAATTTGATCCCTTCCCTTGTCGTCCACTCTAGATCTGGTCCTGTGGTGAATGACCGATGGGATAAGAAACTTGAGTCACCTGCTGAGATTCAACTGATCCAGCCATTCCTTGATAGGATTAGCATGCTGAAACAGCAGGGTTTAACCGGTTTCCGTATTGTTTCGAGTTTTCTTCGTCGTCGAGTTTAGCCTTTGAAAGAGCGGGAGCACCTTGGCTTCGAGTATTCTGGGGCCGAGGATCCTTCACGCATGGTCCCAGCTCTTGAGCTGACCGATGAGGAGGTACTCGAGCGTCTCCAGAAGATGTTGAAAGGAGTGAGCGTTGTTCCTCCTGCTGTCTCCGAGTTCTCTGCCAACAACCCGCCCCCAGCTGTGAGTTGTTTATCTCTTTGTTTGGGTACTTTATGTACTCTTGCTGTATCCATTTTTGCTTAGCTTTTCCTTGTCTTGCTATTTTATCCTTTTTCATAGGAGCTTGGGTGGAACTTTGTTGACCCGATCCCTCTTGATGTTCTCCCTGCCATGGTGGAGACTGGGGATAAACTTGCTGGAACTTCCGTAACTAGTAAGTTCCCAACCTCCACAGCGCTTCCTGGAGTTTCTTCCGGATTTGTTGATGTATATGAAGAATATGTTCCTCGTCTAGTCCCTCGCGGTCCTCGTAGTGTCCCGAAGAGGGGGTGAACGGATGGGTCTTCATCTGGCCTGCCTGTCTCCAAGAAGTCTCGCAAACCAAGTAGTCCCTCAGGTACTCCAGTTGTTGCTAGCATGCTCTTAGGTGAGCATATTTAATACTCTTTGTTCCTTTGTTTTCCTGTTTTTCTCTTGAACCGAGTACTTTTTATTCTTTTTTTTTCAGCAGGTGCTCTGGTTTCCTTGGTTGAGGGAGAGGAGGATGACGAAGTACCCCTCATCATGCGGCGGTGAGTTGTTTTCATATTCCTGTTGCATTGAATTTCTCTTCTTTGTCTTGACTTTTAGTCTTGAACTTTTTGAAGTAACCGGACGTCGGGTACGAGTTCTTCTGAGGCTCCCGTGCCGACTTCTTCTGAAGCTCCGGTGTCGAGTTCTTTGGTAGCCTTGGTACCGAGCTCTACCGCTCCTCTAGTGCAGAGTTCTTCCACGGCTCCAGCCCCGGCTTCTTCCGTGGCTCCGGTATCTGCTATCCCGCTCCCGTCGTCGGGTGGCGGGGACGTTTTCGTCGTCGTGGTCCCCCCTGCGAGGCCTTCTTTTGGCTTCGCGAAGAAGAAAGTGGCTGGGTGAGTAGATTCTGGCTTCATCCTTTTGCTTTTGTCTTCCTTCTTCTGGTTCTCATCGGTGATTTCTTTTATCAATTTTTAGTCTTCCGTCTTCTCTCGTTTCTTCATCGACTTCTTCTCAGCCTTCCGCCGTGCCATTGAGTTCCGAGCCTCAGGACTCGCAACATACTGTTGGTGAAGTTGCTGCGGGGGCTTCGGAGCTACCTGGCGAAGTTGCGGACTTGGCTGCCCCGGAGGTGACTGTGGCCGTTGCGTCGGGTCCTTCTGAGGGATTGGCTTCGGCTTCCCGGGAGGTTGCTTTGGTCGTTCCTTCTTCGCCCCAGCCAGCCTCTCCTTCCCCTTCTCTTGCTTCCGGCGGTCCCTCTTTTACCGATGACGTGGTGCAATAGTTCGATGCCACCCATCGGCTATCGGAGCTGACCGCATCCTAGGGGAGCTTGGCGTCCTCTGCGACTTCTTTCGGGGAGAAGCTTCACGTATGTTTTTCTGAGATTCTTGCTTAGGCCATTTGTTTTGTCTTCGTCCTTACGCCTTATTTTTCTCTATCTTTAATTGTTTAGACTTTCTCTCGTGACCATACCGGCTTCTTCTTTTCGTCTGAAACCGAGAAGAAGTTGTCCTCTGAGGTAAGTTCTCTGAAGACTGACCTTGACCTCCTCCGGGCCGAGTTGGAGACTGAGCGTAAGTCGCATCAAAAAGAGGAAAAGGCTCTCCGTGCCCGGGTGGTAGAGGTAGAGAAACAGAGAGACACTGTTGCCCAGGAGTTAGAGAAACAGAAAGATGCTGCTATCCGGGAGGCTTCAAAGAACTCGGAGGCCATGAAGAGTTTGGAAGCCGTGAAGAAAGAATGTAAAGGTATTCTGGGTTCTCTTTGTTTCTTTCAGTATTCAAACCTTTCCCTCCTGCTGACTTGTTGTTTGGTGTCTTGTCCAGCTCTCCGAGTTGAAGGAAAAAAGCTCTCGGAGGGTATTGATGAAATGAAGACTCTTGTTCGTACAAGTCATAACAAGGCTGAGGAGGTAATTACTCATGCTGAAGAAGAACTTGCACTTGCTAAGTTGATCAGGCGTGGAGCTGATAAAGATCTTGTGCAGGCCCAAAAAACTATTGAAGACTTGTCTGGGAAGCTGGCGACGGCTACTGAAAATTGGAACGTTTTGTGGAAATCCTTTCGTTTAGTAGCTGATGTTCTTCGGACTCCAGCGGATGACGGGCAATCTTGGGCTCAGTTCATTCCTCGGATTCCGACTCGTTTCCAAGAGTTCGCGAAGAAGTGCGCTCAAGTATGTACCAAGAATGTGCTGGCCCAGGTCCGGGTCCTTGCTCCAGAGGCGCCTCTGTCCAAGATAGCAGAGGAAGCTAATAGCCAAGAATACCTTGATGCCGTTGAGAGGATGGAGCCTGAGGTCGAAGGTTTAGCCAGTAGGGTTGTAGACAGTCTTAATATTGATATTTCCCTTCCTGATGACAATGCCTGATCCAATTGACCAGCCTCTTGTAATATTACACTCCTCTTCAAATGAAGATTCTTTATTTTTGTTGATGTATTCTTTGCCCGGGTGTGGTCGGAGTTACTTGACTTGCTGAGTACTTTGTCCCATTTTCGTCTCTGCCCTGTAAACAACTCTGTGCGTTATCCTGACGAAATCCCTCGATTTGTCGAGTACTTTTCTTTTCTTCCTCTTTTGTGATCCGTCGAGTGCTTTGTCCGCGCTATGACTTGTTAGATGTAGATCTTTGTGTTGACAACCTTTCGTCTGCGCTATGTAAAACGACTCGGCATAGAATGTTGCCTTGACAAACTTTGGCATCCGAGTGCTTTCTTGAGTGGCGGTTGTGCTTTTCTGAGGAAAAAGTATTCCTATCTGGATGTAGCCCCCGAGCCTCTTGCTTTTCGGAACGAAGAGCTGGAGGGTCTTTTTAAGCTTAATTTTGGTCGACTAGTTTTAGGTGTTAGCTTTTAGCTACCCTCATCGGCGGGCTCAAGCGTCTTTTCAGCTATTTTGCTCTCGGCCGGGATGCTCAGGCATGTTTTTCGCCATTTTGCTTTTTGTTTCGGGTGTTAGCTTTTAGCTACCCTCATCGGCGGGCTCAAGCGTGTTTTCAGCTATTTTGCTCTCGGCCGGGATGCTCAGGCATGTTTTCAGCCATTTTGCTTTTTATTTCGGGTGTTAGCTTTTAGCTACCCTCATCGGCGGGCTCAAGCGTCTTTTTAGCTATTTTGCTCTCGGCCGGGATGCTCAGGCATGTTTTCAGCCATTTTGCTTTTTGTTTCCGGTGTTAGCTTTTAGCTACCCTCATCGGCGGGCTCAAGCATCTTTTCAGCTATTTTGCTCTCGGCCGGTATGCTCAGGCATGTTTTCAGCCATTTTGCTTTTTGTTTCGGATGTTAGCTTTTAGCTACCCTCATCGGTGGGCTCAAGCGTCTTTTCAGCTATTTTGCTCTCGGCCGGGATGCTCAGGCATGTTTTCAGCCATTTTGCTTTTTGTTTCGGGTGTTAGCTTTTAGCTACCCTCATCGGCGGGCTCAAGCGTCTTTTCAGCTATTTTGCTCTCGGCCGGGATGCTCAGGCATGTTTTTAGCCATTTTGCTTTTTGTTTCGGGTGTTAGCTTTTAGCTACCCTCATCGGCGGGCTCAAGCGTCTTTTCAGCTATTTTGCTCTCGGCCGGGATGCTCAGGCATGTTTTCAGCCATTTTGCTTTTTGTTTCCGATGTTAGCTTTTAGCTACCCTCATCGGCGGGCTCAAGCGTCTTTTCAGCTATTTTGCTCTCGGCCGGTAGGCTCAGGCATGTTTCAGCCATTTTGCTCTTTTGGGAACAACTTGGGGTTTAGCCATCATAAGACATATGTTGTCGAAAAACCATCTTTATTGATTATGATCGTTTGATACACATTTTGTCCAGGGACAACATCTTTATAGGTCATGAACGTTGATCTCTTGTGTTTTGTACATGTACTCTCCTTTGAGTTGTTTTCATGCGTAGAATCTTCTCAGTTGGCTGATGTGCCATGTATTACTGACTTCTTTCTCATCTTCAGCCATTAACTTGTACGTTCCCGGTCCGATGACTTTTGAGACAATAAAAGGACCTTCCCATGGACTGAGTAGTTTATGGCGTCCGTCAGTTTTTTTTATTCTTCTTAGCACTAGGTCCCCGACTTGTAGTGATCGAGGCTGTGTACTCTTGTTGTAGTGGCGTCTTAATCCTTGGAGGTATCTTGCTGATTGAAGGGTAGCGTTTACCCTGACTTCTTCTGTAGTGTCAAGTTCTAATCTTCTGGTGTGTTCTGCTTCTCCTTCGTCATACTGTTCTATCCTTGGTGACGTCCAAACCAAGTCGGCAGGTAGCACAGCTTCTGATCCGTAAACTAAGAAGAAAGGCGAGTATCCGGTAGCTCTGCTTATTTGGGTTCGTAGTCCCCACACTACTTTGGGTAATTCTTCAATCCATTTTGATCCATAGTTTGCTAGTTCTTCATATAGTCTTGGTTTCAAACTGGCTAGTATGAGTCCATTGGCTCTTTCTACTTGTCCGTTGGCTTCTGGGTGTGCGACTGATGCGTAATCTATGCTGAAGCCACAATCTTGCGCCCAACTTTTGAACTCTGTGGCTGTAAAGGGTGAGCCTAAATCTGTTATGATTCGATTGGGCATGCCAAAGCGGTACATAATGTCTTGGATGAACTTGACTGCTTTGGCCGCGCTGTATTTTGCGAGTGGTTTGTATTCGATCCACTTGGTGAACTTGTCAATCGCCACGAAGATGTACTCAAAGCCGCCCTTTGCCTTCTTGAGTGGTCCTACTTGATCCAGCCCCCAGCAGGAGAAAGGCCAAGCGGGTGGGATGCAGATGAGGTTGTGAGCTGGCACATGAGCTTGTCTTGCGAACATTTGACAACCTTTACATTTTCTGACGAGTTCTTCTGCGTCTTTCAGAGCTGTTGGCCAGTAGAAGCTGGTACGGAAGGCTTTGCCGACTAGTGTTCTTGAAGCAGCATGATTTCCGCAGCAACCTAAATGTATTTCGTCTAGGATTTCTCTGCCTTCTTGGAACAAGACACATTTTAGGAGTACTCCTGATGATGCAGCTCTTCTATAGAGTTTGTCCCCCACTAGGACGTAGTTTTTGCTTCTACGAACAACTCGGGTGGCTTCCTCCTTCTCATCTGGTAACTTATTCTCTTTGATATAATCAATAAAGGCTTGTGTCCATGAAGTGTTGATTACCAGAATGTGACTGCCTTTGGTTGGGGGTTCCGGGGTTTTCTCTCTGGTTTGTTTGATAGAAGGAGTCGATAACTCCTCTATGAATACGCCGGGAGGTACCTCTGCCCTGTCTGATCCGAGTTTGGCGAGGATATCTGCTGCAATGTTGTTATCGCGCAGGACATGCATAATTTCTAACCCCTGGAAATGTTTTTCGAGTTTTCGGATTTCAGCGCAGTAAGCACCCATGTTTTCTTTGGTGCAATCCCAATCTTTGTTGACTTGGTTGATGACTACTACCGAATCACCATATACGAGTAGTCGCTTGATTCCGAGAGTAATTGCCACTCGTAGCCTGTGAATGAGAGCTTCATATTCTGCTTCGTTGTTTGTAGCTTGCCATAATATCTAAAGGACATATTTAAGTTGTTTTCCGTCCGAAGAAATTAGGAGAATGCCTACGCCGGCTCCTCCTAGCTTGAGTGACCCATCAAAGTACATCTTCCAGTGGTCAAGGATTGTATCTGATAAAGGCTGTTGAATCTCTGTCCACTTGGCCACAAAATTGGCAAGGGCTTGAGATTTGATTGCTTTCCGCGGGGTGAAATCGATGTTAAGAGCTCCGAGTTCAACTGCCCACTTTGATATGCGTCCCGTCGCATCTCTGTTGTGTAAGATGTCTCCGAGCGGGAAGTCTGTCACCACTATGATCTGGTGGCTTTCAAAATAGTGGCGAAGCTTGCGTGAAGTGATCAATAGGGCGTAGAGTAGTTTTTGCACATGCGGGTACCAGATTTTTGATTCAGATAATACTTCGCTGATGTAGTATACGGGTCGTTGTATTTTATATACGCGTCCTTCTTCTTCTCTTTCTACGACTATTGCCGTGCTGACCACAGCAGTGGTCGCCGAAATGTATAGCATCATATCTTCGTCTTTCCTTGGGGGTGTGAGAATTAGTGAGGATGTGAGGTATGCCTTAAGTTTCTTGAAAGCTTCATTGGCTTCTTCTGTCCATTCGAACTTATCTGTCTTCGTTAGTAGTTTAAAGAAAGGTAACCCTTTTTCACCGAGCCTTGAAATGAAACGATTGAGTGCCGCCATGCAGCCCGTTAGCTTTTGCACATCTTTGATGTTTCTGGGTGGGCCCATCTCCGTTATGGCTCTAATTTGCTTGGTGCTTGCTTCGATTCCGCGATGACTGACCAAGAAACCGAGTAGTTGTCCTGAAGGAACCCCAAACACACATTTGTTCGGGTTCAATTTCCATCTCCACTTTTTCAGGTTCTCGAAGGTTTGTCTTATGTCTTCAATCAGTGTATCCGGGTTCTTTGTTTTTACAACTACATCGTCCACGTATGCTTCTATGTTTTCACTGATTTGATCGCCAAGGCATGTTTGGATAGCTCTTTGGTAGGTGGCTCCAGCGTTTTTGAGTCCAAATGACATGGTCTTGTAGCAGTAGGCACCAAACGGGGTGATGAAAGATGTCTTGCTCTGGTCTTGCTCTTTTAATGCTATCTGGTGATATCCTGAATAGCAATCAAGAAAGGATAATAGGGTGGATCCTGCTGTTGAATCAACTATCTGATCAATGCGTGGCAGCCCGAACGGATCTTTCGGACAATGCTTGTTGAGATCTGTGTAATCAACACACATGCGCCATTCGTCCGTGTTCTTTTTCTGTACTAGAACTGGGTTTGCTAGCCAGTCTGAATGAAGGATTTCTCTAATGAATCCGGCCGCCATTATCTTTGTGATTTATTTTTTAATTGTTGCCTTCTTGTTAGGCGAGAATCATCGTAGCCGTTGCTTTACAGGCTTGGAGCTTTCATTAACATCAATTCTGTGCTCAGCCAACTCTCTTGGGACACCTGGCATGTCGGCCGGTTTCCAAGCGAAGATATCTTTGTTGTCCCGAAGAAAGTTGGTGAGCGCGAGTTCCTATTTTGCCGAGAGGTGAGCACTGATGGTTGCTGTCTTGGAGGTATCGCCAGTGCCCAAGTCGATTTGCTTGACGTCGGCTTCTTTTGGTGGTGCGATGATGCTGGGCTTTTTAGCTGATATTTCTAATTCTTCTTGGCTCATCTCTGCAGCAATTGTGGTTATTTCTTTTCTTCCATTGTCGGCTTGTGCTTTGGCTGCAATTTGGATTGCCTGAACGTCGCAGTCAAAAGCACGCTTCAAATCACTTCGAAGAGAAAGGACACCATTGGGTCCTGGCATCTTAAGCAGTAAGTACGGATAATGTGGTATTGCCATGAATTTTGCCAGTGCTGGGCGTCCAAGGATTGCATGATATGACGAATCGAAGTCTGCGACCTCAAATTTGATAAACTCTGTTCGGTAGTTCGAAGGAGTTCCAAAAGTAACGAGGTAAAGTAATTTGTCCGAGTGGCATGGCTGCCTTGCCTGGTACTATGCCGTAAAAAGGTGTACTTGTTGGTGTAATCATCCCGGCGAGTTGTAGTCCCATCTTCCTTAGTGTTTCTGAAAAGATGATGTTGAGTCCGGCTCCCCCGTCAATTAGTACTTTGGTGACAGTCATACCAGCAATAGTTGGATCTAGAACCAGTGGATAATGGCCTACGTTTCCCACGCTAGTCCATTGGTCTTCTCTGGTAAATTGGATAGGATACTGTGACCAATTGAGATATCTTGGTGTAGCCGGTTCTGCTGTCATGATAGTCCATAGTGCTAGTTTTTCTTGATGTTTGCTTCTGCAATCTGGAGCCCCTTGAGAAGATCACTGCTACCGTTCCCCTGGGTTTTTGGAATCCTTTGTCCTCGTGGTTGTCTTCATCTTTTTTCTGACTGTCCTCTTTGGTGTTCTCCTTACTATCTTTTCTTGTGTATCGATCATTGAAAGTGTAGCAATTTCGATGGTGTGCCTCCCATTAGGGTGCAATGGGCAACGTATGTTTTCAATGTCATCATATCTTCTGGGTTTGGAAAAGTTCTTTGATTTGTCGGCCATTGCCACGGTATTGTCTGGTCTATGTTTTCTTTCTTGATGTCTGCTATTTCGATGATTTTGCTTGTCCGGGTTGTCCTGGTTGCTTCTATCCGGGAACCTCTCTCATGTTTTTTCTTCTGCAGTAATCATCTTTTCTACTATTTGTCTGAATTCTTCATTGTTTCTCGGATTTTCTTTGCAGAAGTCTTGAAATTGCCACCTAGCCATGATTCCGTGAGAGAAAGCTTCAATTACTTCTCGTTCGGTGATGTCATGCACTTGAGCCCGTAGTTCGCCGAATCGTCGATAGTAATTTCTGAGACTTTCACCTCCCTTTTGCTTGAGTCCTTTTAGTTCTGCATGAGTGATCGGGTGTGTAATGATTCCTGCTGAAATTTTCACAAAAAGCTCTTTGCAAGTCCTCCCAATTTCTGATAGATCCTGGATTTAATTTGTCGAACCATTGGAGGGGCATGGCTTCTAGTGCCATGGGAAAGAACATGGTCTTGATATCGTCGTCTCCTCCGGCTAGTTCAATTGATTGTGAATATATTCTGAGCCATTGCCTTGGTTCAGTTTTGCCATCATACTTGGAGTGGTTAGACGGTTTGAACTTGTGAGGTAATCGTACCGATGCAAGCCTGTTCACGAAACAGGGGAATCTGTCGTGCGTTCCGGCTTCTTTGAATTCGGATTCGGCACCTCCTTCTGGCCAACTGTTGTTTTGATGGGAATAATTCTGCGAGGCTGTCTGGGTAGGCACCCTACTCCTGGTCTTTCTTGGTTGTTCAAATTGGTGGCCTTGATTATGTTCCTTCCTACTTTCTCCGTTATGGCTTCCACTTGGCCCAAGTCTTTCGAAAGCGGACTTCCTTTGATTTTGATCTACTTGCCTGTGGGTTGTTGATCTAGCGGGTAGTCTTGATTGGGCTCTCTCTTCATGCGTTCTCGGGATCGTCGACCGGAGCAAGTCCTGGAGCTGTTCATACTTCTCGCCGGGATGTGAAGTTGCTCTGAGTTCTTCTAATGCTTCTTGAATCTTATCGTAAGGTGTATTTGCCGTGCGCCTTCCTTCAACTTCTCGTTGTGATTTTTTTCTGTCGTATTCAGCTAACTCTGACTCGTATCTGATCCAGGCTTCCCTGCGCTGCCTAGCATGGTGTTGGCACCCTTGCTTCAACTTGTTTTTTCTTTCTCTAGCTTGTTTCTGACTCTCGGTTTCTCCATCGTAGCCCTGGGCAAAGGGTGATATGTTGGATTCTGATTCATCTGATGACCAGACGTCAGGTGCTTCTGGTGGGTCCAAAGGTGATCACGGACGATGAACCATGAACACCTCCCGCGTGTGAATTGCTTCGTCATAGGTGTTGTTTCCCATGCTGTCACAGTTGTTGATAATTTTAGTAGATGCTCCATGATTACAGATCGAATCCCCTTCTTGATAGGGTAGGATTGTTGTTGTTGTTGTGCCGACTAGTTGGGTTCCGCTATCTTCAGGAACGGAACCTGGCCAGTGGATGATACAGTCTTGCGATGTTATCGTTAGCACGAGACCCTCCTGGGCTCCTGTCAGTGGTATCCTCAAGCATTGGATTGAAGGATCTTTCGAACTGTCCCTGATAGGATTTTGCCATGTTGTCGAGCCCAAATGGAAAAGAATTCAACTTCTTGAAAGAACTCTGAGTGTAATCCGAGTTGTTTTGGGTTGTGCTCTGGAATCCTGCCAAAAAAGAACTCGGTTTCTTGAAAGAACTCGAATAAAACTTCACCTTGGACACGGAACTTGAATTCGAGTCGGATGCGCGTAGCCGTGAAATCTGATTTGAATCGGATATTATGAGCTGCGCGAATCTTCTGGTGAGCTGATCCGTCGTAGTTGTCGAAATAGGAAATTCTTCATGATGATCCGGATCTTTGAGGAGATGGCCTTGAAGCTTGCCGTAGTTGTCCGCCTCGCAGATCCATGAGCCGAAGATGAAAGTTGATCCCGTCGGGAAGATCATGTTATCGAGGTCCATCGAGCTCTCGGATGCAAAGTCGCCAAAAGCCCCTACCTGGCACACCAGCTGTCGATGTTTTACCACCGATAGCCTGCCATGGGGGTACCCGAGGCAGTATGTTCGGGCTTCAGCGTATGCGGAACTCGATGGTGAACGCAAGAGACAAACGACTTATCCTGGTTCGGACCCTCGATCGTTGATCGAGTAACAGCCCTACGTCCAGCCGGTGTTAGCCTCTACGTTGGATTGATTATGAAGTATCGTACAATTATTGTTCTGTCGTTCTGTTCCCCAGGAGCCCTGCCCTCCTTTATATAGTCAGGAGGCCAGAGTCCTAGTCGGTTTACAATGAGAGTTCCTAGTAGGATTACTGAATAGTACTACTACTAAGATTACATGGGAAGAATCCTAGTTAGACTAGATCTTCTCTCTTCCTTGCGGGGTATCCTGTGGGTCCCGCATCGACACCGAGTGAGCTCAGGGGCGTTTGGCTTGGTAATCACCAATTACCGTCCAAGCTTTATAATGTTAAACTCTACATCTGCTTAATGAAAAATATGACTCGGCACGATTGCGAGAAAAAAGTATCATTCAAGCTTGTTGATTTTTTTTAAAAGCTCATATTTTTGTGTTACGCAAAAACTCGGGTTGTTACATCCGTTGACCAACGAAGGTTGAGGAGCCCTCATATCGTGGCTCTTATTTTTTATTTGGGGCCTTTTCTACTCTTGAGGATCTTTTCTTTATCTACTCCACCCAGAGCCCTTAAATGAGACCCTCAAATCCAATTCAATAGATATTGCATATGGGACGCACTCTTCATTCAGTCATATACACCATCATTCCAATTGACTAAGCTATAGAAACAGCAAGAGAGCTGGGAGAGGATCACTGGATATGCCACAAAGAGGATGAGGAGCACCGGAGATGGCACGGGTAGACGACACAAGGGGAGCCGTGACGTGGTTGAGTGACTCACGAGGAGGAGAGGAGTCGCATTGAATAGGCCTCGATAGGATGGGACGAGAGTCAAGGAGGGGAGTTTCGTTGGGCCTAGGGGCTTCACTGGGGGAGGGGAAGAGGGCGGCGGCACGAGATGAAGTCAGGACAATGAAAAAGACACGCATAAGTGAGTTGTTGAATACGTATACCATATAGGTCCATTTCAAGTCAACGCTTAGGGACAACCCGTCAATCACCAACTATATTTTTAAGAATTTTAACGTCAATTATCATCCGTTGATGTCCACATTTAAGGTAGCGCTTGGATCCATAAGGATTTCAAGAATCTGGATAGAAAAAAATCTCATAATCCTATAATTCCATCCAAACACTTTAGGATTCTAAAAGATTATAACACACACACAAAATCTAAGAAACATCTGAGATTATTTTTATCCAGAATTTGAATTTTAGAATCTCATCCAAGCATGCCTAAGGGCGTATCCAAGGGTATAAGCTCGCACTAGCTCTAAGCTAATAAATATGGTGGAGAGAGACTGCCTTAAACATCATGCTGTGAGAGAGGAATGCATCATGAAGTGTGCGAGACTATCTCTTCAGTCCATGCTAATCTCTTGTCTTTTGCACTATTTAATGATTCAAAAAATACATGAGGTAGCTGTAAGTTAGATTATTAGAGACGCCCTAAGGCCTTGTTTGGATCCACCGGCTAAACTTTAGCCAGCTAAATTTAGCTGTGGTGGATCAAACAGTCCACACCTAAAACCAGCTCAAGGCCTCCTAGCTAATGGGAACCCATTATCTCATTAGCTAAAACTAGCTCAAGGTCTGAATTTTTTGTTTTTTGGGCCCTTTTTTTGAAAGTTTTTCACAAATCTGCCCATGGAGGTATGCTTTGAAAATCTAGACCCTCACCTCAGCGCCAGGGTTATTGGCGCCGAGCTAACACGTCTCGGTGCCAGTGTATTTGGCGCCTAGGTTTTGGGGCCATGTAGCCGTCGATGAAAACGTGGCGGTGACCTGGTAGGCACCTTAGGGCCACAGATATTGGCGCCGAGCTTAGCGCCGTAGATCTTGGTGCCGAGCTCGACGAAAAATATCTTGGCGCCGTTCTGGCCTTACAGGTGGGTCCGTTTTCTTTCTCTCTTCCTTCCTCTCCTCTCTTCCTCTCCCTTCTCTCTCACGCCTCTGTCTCCTGCCCGCTCGACGCCGCCTGACGCTGGCGCCACTCCTCATCGCGCCGCCCTGCCCTGCCCCGAGCAACTCCAATGCGGCCAGCCCCGCCCCGCCCCGCCCCGCGCGCTGTCTAGCCACGCCCAGCCCACCCATCCCCGCGTGTTGCGCCGCTCCGCGTCAATAGCCGCGCCCACCCCAAGCACCGGTGCCGCGGCCAGCCGTGCCCCACCCCGCCCATCCCCGTGCGCGCCTCGGGCCGCCGAGCCCCCGCGCTGTGCTGCACCGCGCCGGCCGGGAGTGCCCCGCCGCGCCCATCCCCGCCCCACGCGCCGAGTCGTGCGGCACCCTACCCCACCCATGAGTGTTGCGCCACCCTCCCCGTCGTCGAACCCGGACGGCCGCGACCGTGCCAGCCCCTGCTGCGCCGCCCTCCCTTGCTCGCTCCACAAGGGCAGCGGGGGCCATAAGCCGGTAGCGGGGTGCCGTTTGCTGGCCTCCTGTGGCCGATCACCCCCGCCTGCTTGGCCGCTCCGGTTGCCGGCCGGGTGCACGTGTGGGCGCACGATAGCTTCCCCGACAGCCGTCTCTGCCTCTTGTCGTTCGGCTACGCCTCCCCTACACTCGAGGTACATTAGTTTTTTTTAATTTTGTTCTTATTTAATAGTGGTTATTAGTTAGTTAGTGTGGTAGTGATTTAGATAGGTAGAAAGATATTTAGATTGATAGGTTGAATGATGGATACTTTACATAGTTAGATATATAGTTAGTTACATAGTTATATAGTTAGTAAGATAGCTAGTTAAATAGTTATATAGTTTGTTACATAGTTAGTTAGATAGTTACTTGACATAGTTAGTTAGTAGTACTTAGTAGTTAGTAGTGAATTGATAGTATCTATTTAGTTAGTTATTACATACTAGAGACCTTGTACTTAGTATGCTTCATTTATATTGGACTAAAGGAAATGTGCTTCGTTATGTGTATGAACTAGATGGGCAACCTAGTGAGCATATATCATGGAGGCACCGTGGAAAGAGATCGCTATGGATATGTTCAGTTTGTTGAGATGCAAAGCGTGCCTGTGTTATTCAATGAGAAGCCTTCATTTAGTGAGTTGGTTGCCAGGACTCGGGAGGAGCTACATTGCCATGGCGATGATGGCATCACAGTTGAGGGTGTACTTCACCTAGGTTCCCCTCCCAACATCCTAATGAAGATGATCCCAATTGGGTGTGCGGTTCAGTGGGAGAACTATGTGAGATCGGCTATGAAGAGCCAGTTCCAAAGTTTGGACGTGGTTGTGCGTCGGGTGGTTCTTGATCGCATCCCTCATGGGTTTTCCCCAGAAAATGGGTTAGCAGACACACTTTGACCCTCCCGTCCCGGAACCTAATATGGATGTGGAGGTTGCACCTATGGTTCCCGATGCTCAATCTACCCCCAATGAGGTAGTTGGAGATGCTTGTTGGACTCATGATGTTGTGGCAGATCCTCCTCATGAGATCCCTTTGACACACAATCATCCGAGTATGTGTCTTATCCGCATCGTTTTTGGGAGCTTACCCCCTTCGTTACATCTATTTTTCTCATTCTTTCCTCGTATTTCTACTTATGTTGCAGGAGACATTCCTGACAATGTGGATGTGCTCCCTGTTGCTGCATAAGTGCACTGTGGAGATGGATTTTGTGGCTCTAATAGTGTTGAAATTATGAATGATTTGGAGCCATATGAGATGGCAAGGGCTCTTGATTCTGATGATGATCGTCCTGTTGGAGAGCTGACGGAGAGTGACATTGAGATGCTGAGGTGTATCTTTCTCGGCCGCCGTGATCCAAGAGTTCACGAGTTCAGCGATCTTGCTCATTCCGATCAGGCGTGTGTAGAAGGACATGATGATGACATGCTAGAAGCTCCTGAGGCCGGCCCTAACATGGTAATTGAGAAGGGTAGGGTATTCATGGACCTCCCTACATTGAAGAGGTGGTTGCAGGCATTTGCAGTGATACGAAAGAGACCTTACAAGGTCTTGCATTCATTTGGGGAGCACCGTTACACAGTTGTGTGCGACAAGGAATGGTGCCCATGGAGGGTTTGTGCAAGGAAGCAGAAGGTCACCGAAAAGTGAAAGATCACAAAAGTTGTCGGGCCACACAATTGTGCTGACCATGTGCCCACACTGAAGCATCAGCAGTTGACATCTACCCTTATTGCCAAGTGGTTGATGGGAATATTGCAGGGAGAGCCCAACATGAAGGTTAGGATAATTATCAGGACCGTTGAGGAGTTGTATGGAGTTTATGTGATAACTTATGGTAAAGCTTGGTGGGCTAAGCAGCGAGCGTGGAAGATGATATATAGGGACTGGGAGGATGGGTATGAGCAGCTGCTAGTACTTTTCAATGCAATCAAAGCGGTGAATCTAGGCATGCATTATGAGTACATCCCAAAACCAAATGCATGGAAGGATGGGAGGCATATATTCTTCCGTGCTTTCTGGTGCTTCCCTCAGTGTGTCGAGGCCTTTAGGCACTGTCGTCCTGTTTTGTCCATTGATGGTACATTCTTAATTGGCAAATACTAGGGCACACTTCTTATAGCCATATCCTGTGACGTGAACAACAAGTTGGTTCCTTTGGCATTTGCTTTGGTTGAGAAGGAGAACAATGATAGTTGGGGATGGTTCTTGAGGATAGTCCGGATACATGTGGTTGGGCCTGGCAGGGAGGTTGGCGTCATATCTTGTAGGCACTAGGGCATACTTAATGCTGTGCGAGAGTAGATAGAGGGGTATGCACCTTTGCACCATCATTGGTGTACTCGACACCTTGCCGAGAATCTACTCCGAAAGCTTGGTGTGAAGGATAACTTTGATCTAATCTCTTGGCTCTAGGAAGAGGCCTTCCTTAGGCGCGAGGTTGGTGAGCAAGGGGCTTGCACTTCTGGAATTCTAATCTCCTGGCTCCGAGAAGAGTTTGCACAGTGCCCTAAGGAGGCAGACGACGAGACAGTTGGGTACTGCTGCAGGGCGTGGATCCTACACCTGTTTGCCTATGTTCTCTTCCCCGATGCAACGGGGGACACTGCGTCATGGATGTGGGTCCACTGCCTCACTGACTGGGACCAGGCGGGTCAGTACAGCTAGGGCTCTGTAGTGTTGGCTTTTCTCCTCCATCGCTGCTTTCGCTCGATGTGCACGCTCAAGCTTCTTCTCCCTATCCTCCCTATATGCAGCAACACGCCTCCATTCGTTCTCTTCATTGTGCTCCTTTTCTACAGCCTCCTCTCTATGTCTCTTCTCCATCATCTCCTTGTCCTCTGCCTCCCACCGCAATAGTTTCAGCATCCACTCCTTGTCTTCTGGCTTGATCTCAGTGTCGATCCACTGCTCAAAATCATAGAGTGTTGGAGGGGTTTGCAACAAATGCAATTGTTACAAAACAAATAAATCATGCAAGACTTCATTTGACACAAAATAATTATTAAATAACGTCAATTTCTCACCATCTTGTTAATGCGGCGTTGACGAAATGTAGGCTCAAACGCAAAATTGGCACACATCCAGTACCTCTACCTATATGTGTCCTCTTCATCGGACTTGGCTACCTTGCAAGGATCACCACACCAGCACATGGCCACTAGAACACCACTATGCAGAGGCAATGGGTCGAAGGCATTTCTGGTCTTCCGACCATAACTACAATTCAACCAATTTTGTTCTAAGAACCGAAAGCAAGAACATTAAACCCTAAACCTAGGGTTTCCCATTTGATGCACAACAATGAATGCATAATATCACAAGAGACGCTAAGGTTACCTTAGTTTCCTAGCTTTTCCATGCCTTGGCATCCTACGGTTGTATAATACATACAAATATTAAAAAGTGCATTAAACCCTAAGTAATGACGATTCTTAGGTTGAAAAATACGACTAATATATACCGAATCGATGTGAAAATAACTAGGAGGGGAGAGAGGATACCTTGCTCTCGAAGATCTATGGATCAAATCCAACTTTCCACGGTCCAATATGCTGATTTGTGAGGTAGGGCAAAGTGGGGAGAGAAAAACCCGAGAGGGAGGAGGAACAAAAGGAAGAAGCATTGGGCAGGAAGGGTGGGGGCTGGTTTAAAACACCATCACGGTGCCACAGATCTTGGCGCCAAGCTCGGCATCAAGGTCCATGGCGCCGAGCTGGCTGCCATGTCACCGCCAGCTCTGCCTTGATGCCGACGTGGCCCCAAGACCTAGGCACCAAAAACTATGGTGCCAAGACATGTAAGCTTGACACCAATTACTCTGGTGCCAAGGTGAGGGTCTATATTTTGAAAGCATACCTCCAGGGGCGTATTTGTGAAAAACTTTTTAAAAAAGGGCTAAAAAACAAAAAAAATCGTGCTCAAGGCCTTCTAGCTAATGGGAACCCATTATCTCATTAGTTATTCCAACCTAGCTAAACCCAGCTAAGTGGACAATGACCAAATTACCCTCTTATCTTTTTACACACTTGCACGCTCAGTCTTTGTTCCTACGCGAGAGACTTTTCTGTCTACCGCCGCCACCTCGACCTCCATTGCAGGCTCTGTCTTCTTCCTTAAACGCCGGCACCTCCGCAAGCACCATGCCTCCTCCCGCGAGCAGGCCACGCCGCCCGGGGGCACTGCTCTCGAGCAACTCAGCAGCGCGTGCCATGGATCCCTACCGTGGGGCCAGGGGAAGCCTATGACGGCTCCCCTGCAGCGGGGACGAGGGCCGGGCCGCAACCTCCTCCTGTGCGCGAGCCGAAAGAAGAGCCTTGAGAACACAAGGTTGATATGTGCCCTTATGGTTCGGATTTATGATGAGTGATTGTCAACATGATTCGTGTTTTGGGTTGACTTTAGGAACTAACTATGGCGTGAGTTGAGTTGTGCAACATGTCTCTTGACTTGTGGTGCGCAGGTGTGGAACTCGGAGGCGGTGGTCGATGGCGAGGTGAAGGTCAAGGAGGGACATGCCGTGCCAATGGACCGGGAGCGGTGAAGGACGGACGTGAGGATTGGACCGAGGGACCAGGAGGCTGGGTGACCAGCCGCGGTGGCTGACATCTGGGGACATCGACAAGCGCAAGTGTACATGGAGGAGTGACCGTGTTGACCGAGTCAAGACAGCAAAGAAGCAAGTCGAGCGGAGGCTCTAGAAGACTTGGTGGCTGAGCGGTCGAAGACGGAGGTGACACGCATCAAGTTGCGGGGACACGTATGGAGTACACTACTCGCGGGTGGTTTGGTGGGTTGAGCCTCAAAACCACCGGGTGGTAGTTTCACGGGTTTGTTCCGAGGAGGAATGGGGCGACATGTGGCGGAATCATGAAGGTTGCGTCAAGGCGAAGCAAATTCGTGAAGGAAGCGGGGCCATCCGATCGACTAAAAAATAGTTGGACCATAGCGCCCTCGGGTCAGTGGTTTGACACAAAAATATGTAGGGGCAAAACTGAGATTATGTAATAGCCCTATTAAATAGGATGAGGGTGCCCTCATCACCGTTACCCCTTCCATTTTCATTTTCTCCTTGCTCTAGGTTTTCCCCTCCCTTAGGATTTCTTGAGAGAGGTCCATAAATTCCAAATTTGTGTAACAAACCTATGATTTTCGAGTGGGAATGAAGGCCCAAATCCTCCAGTTGTCCTTTGGGATGTCAGCAGCGCTAGCCAGGCAGCTGAAGAAGAAGCTGCTACTTCTAGCTTTCCTACCGGCCCACCACCGATTTGGCCCAAGAGTGTCACGAAGCCCAGCTCGCGGGTGATTGGTCCATCCTGGATCAACTAGGAGACATAGTATAGTAGCAAAGTGGAATGGGGAGAGAGACATGAACAGAAAATTGTAAAACCCTAAATTGAGTTTTAATCATTCATCATAGCTCAATCGCTGTAATTCCTATTCTTCCTGCACTTTCTTCTTCCCCAGTGCCGTCGGGTGCTAACACCTGGTATTGGATGTCTAGTTCCAATCCTGGCCATTCCGACACCACCACCCGCTCCTCCGTCGCCGCCAACTCCGCACCACACCCGACTCAATCGCGCTCGCGGCACCATGGAACCTTCCCTAAAGCAAATCCTCGATGCGCTCAACTCCCGCTTTGATGAATTCGACTGCTGTCTCGATGACCGTGACTGCGTCTTCGCCTACCGCACTGGCTTTGTCGACTCCCGCTTCGCTGCGTTGGAAACCTCCATCTCCACCCAAGCTACCAGGCTCGAGCAGCGCTTGGCAGGGATCGAGTTGCAGCTTCCGGATCCGGTGTCTGCGTCCGTCGAACAGCACCTTGCCTCCCTCGAAGCATCCTTTGCTGATGGCCACGCCCACCGCCTCACCGATCTAGAGACCAGCAACGACGTTACCATTTAGCAGGAGTTCGATTTGTGGGTGGCCGCGCTTGAGAAGGTCTCGACGGATCTCGAAGCGTGGCGCCCAGGCATGGACGGTGTCCTGGACGACATCCAGAAGGATGTCCAGAAGCTGGTGAAGAACCTCGATCGCCAGGTGTTCGAAGAATCATCTCACCGCCCGGTCACGCTTCATTCACCACGGCGGTGACTGCGTTGGCTTTGGCGACCAGTCTGCACGCCACATTGCCCAGTGGGCACCGCGTCGACATGAGTACACGGGATGCTGGGTCCGGAGTCGTCACGACTTGGACCCATGTCCTGGCCAATGGTATGTCCCCTAACCATCACTCTCGTCTTCCTACATCTGAATTTCGTCCACTGCCTGCCATCATTCCGCCGCGCCTGGCGCCTAAGCTAGTTCACCATCCACCCCCACATCTATTTCGCCCCCCTCCACCACCCCAGCCCAATTTTCATCACAGACCCCTCCATCTCCATAATCACCCTCCTCTACCACTAGTTCACCCTCCCTACCCTGATCCCAACCATCCCAATCAGCTGACTAGCCGGCTTCCTAAACTTCCCTTTCCAACGTTCGACGGGGTCAACCCGAAACGTTGGCGTTCCCTATGTGAGAAATATTTCAACACGTATGTTGTTGATCCTTCTATTTGGATTGGTTTAGTCGAACACTATATGGAGGGTCCAGCAGTGATTTGGTACCAATCTATTGCCCCCCAGCTATCCTCGGCAACTTGGGATTCCTTCTGTCATTTGCTTCATGAACGATTCGATCGTGATCAGCATGAGCATCTCCTTCGTCAAATGTTTAGTATCCGTCAATAGACGTCTATCTCAGCTTATGTCACTGCATTTTCATAGTTAGTCGATCAGCTCATTTCCTTTTCTCCTAATGCTGACCCACTATTCTTCACTCAGCGTTTCATTGATGGACTTCGTTATGACATTAAAGCAATAGTTCTTGTTCAGCGTCCCGAAAATTTTGATGCTGTTGTTCATCTCGCTTTACTGCAGGAAGAGGTGGGCATGGCTCCTAATCCGTGAGCCCCGCGTGGAGGTGATTGGCAGGCTCCATTTCGTCCCTGACTGTCAGCGGCCACAGCTGCACCCGTGCCGTTGCCCCCGCCTCCACCATGTGCTAACAAGCTGGTGGCTTCTGCTGCTGCTGCTCCGGCTAGGGCGGCTCCTTAGCCAACCCACCAAACCATGGCGGCTGTCAAGGCGTATAGGCAGGCTATTGGTCTATGTTTCAAATGCAACGCTAGGTGGAGTAAGGACCATGTCTGTGCTCCTGAGGTTCTTCATGTAGTCGATGCTCTATGGGATTCATTTTCTTCCAAGGATTCATTGGCTGATTTTGTTGAGGAGTTTCTGCCTACTGAACAGTGTTGCTTAGCACTCTCCAAATCTGCACTTTCTGGTGTGCCAGCTTCTCGCTCTATTTGCTTCATGGGCTTGTTACAGTCAATACCAGTGTAGATTTTGGTTGACTCAGGCAGCTCATCTTCCTTTGTGCATGAAGCCTTGCTCCCTCGCTTGACAAGTGTTGTTTTAGTCCCAGTGTCTAGCTCCGTCTTGGTTGCTGGCAGAACTCAGCTCACCAGCTCGGCCGTGCCGCCTCAAGTTCCTTGGTTAGTTGGTGATTGTTCTTTTCAGTCTGACTTTAGGGTGCTACCGCTGGGCTCCTTTGATGTGGTGATTGGCATGGATTGGTTGGCAACATATAGTCCTATGCAGATCCATTGGCAGGAAAAGTGGATGGCGATTCCATACAATGGTTAGTTAACTGTGTTGCAGGAGCTTCCAACTTCCTTCCCTCAGCAGCTGTTGCTTCACATTGATTTAGTGGATGCCATCAAGGCAGCTGAACTGGATTTGCCGCCATTGCCAGTTGAGCTACAGTCCCCGTAGGTTGCTTATTCTAACTTGTTCGAGACTCCTACTTCCTTACCGCCATCAAGGGCCTGTGATCATGAGATACCCCTGATACCAGGAGCGGCACCTGTCCTCGTGAGACCTTATCGGTACCCACCGAAGCTCAAGGACGAGATTGACAAACAAGTGCAAGAGATGTTATCCTAGGGGTTGATTAGGCACAACCATAGCTCCTTCTCTTCCTCGGTACTCCTGGTACGCAAAAAGGATGGCGGCTACCGATTTTGTGTGGATTTCCGTCACCTCAACACCTCGACACTGAAGTCCAAGTTTCCTGTCCCGGTCTTCGACCAACTCATGGATGAGATAGCACATGCCCGTTGGTTTTCTACTCTAGATCTACGGGCTGGCTTTCATCAGATTTTGTTGCGCGAAGGTGAGGAATTCAAAACAACATTCCAGACCCACTTAGGCCAATACGAGTTTTGTGTGATGGCCTTTGGACTCACAGGAGCACCAGGTACATTCCAGGGTGCGATGAACGCTACCCTTGGTCCCGGACTACGCAAATTTGTCATTGTCTTTTTTGACGACATACTGGTGTTCAGTCCTTCATTTGAGTCTCATGTCACGCATCTTCAACAAGTCTTTGATTAGCTCCGGCGCGATCAGTGGAAGTTGAAGAAATCCAAATGCAGTTTTGCTCGGTAGTCCATATCCTACCTAGGCCACATGATTAGTGCAGATGGCTTGTCTACTAATCCTGCGAAGGTGCATGCAGTTGCCGACTGGCCGGTCCCATCCAATATCAAAGAACTCCGTGGGTTTCTCGGTCTAGCAGGTTATTATCAGAAATTCGTCAGACATTTTGGTATTCTTGCTAAGCCCCTAACTGAGTTGCTCAAGAAGGATCAAGTCTTTGTGTGGACCCCTGCTCATGCTGAAGCCTTTTCACTGCTCAAAGCTGCTCTCTGTTAGGCCCCAGTACTTGCTCTTCCCGATTTCAATCGGCCATTCCACATCGAGATAGATGCTTCTGGTTCAGGGATTGGAGCTGTTCTCCAGCAAGATAACCATCCTATTCCTTTTATTAGCAAGCCGCTTAGCAAAAGAAATCAGGGCCTAACTGTCTACGAGAAGGAATACTTGGCGATATTGTTGGTAGTGGATCATTGGCGACATTACCTTCTCCAAGCAGAGTTCTATATCCACACGGATCATCAAAGTTTAACACACCTCAACGACCAACGCCTTCATACCGCATGGCAACAAAAGGTGTTTGCTCGTCTAATGGGTCTCCAGTACAAGATTCTATACAAGAAGGGGACCGAGAATGGAGCCGTTGATGCCTTGTCTCGGCGTCGCCATCCCGAGCAAATTCTGGCTATCTCCTCTATCAAACATTAGTGGTTGGATGCTGTGGTGCTCAGCTATCAGGCTGATTCAGAGGCTACAAAGCTACTGTCACGGTTGGCCACAAACCCGGAGTCTGTTCCTCAGTATTCTCTGGTCCAGGATGTGATTCGCTACCGGGGGCGCATTTGGCTAGGATCTACTAAAGCCATCCAACAACAGGTCTTGGCAGCCTTTCATGCTAGCCCAATGGGGGTCACTCAGGAGCCCCAGCAACATACTCCAGACTGAAATGTCTATTCTTCTGGACCGGCATGAAAGCTGATGTCTAGCACATGGTGCAATCCTGTTCAGTGTGCTTACAGGCTAAACCTGACCGCGCTCGTTACCCAGGTCTTCTACAGCCTCTGTCGGTTCCTACAAGCTCCTAGGAGATCATTTCAATGGAAGGACTTCCAACATTAGGGTCTACCAATGCCATTTTGGTTGTTGTCGATAAGTTCTCCAAATTTGCTCATTTCATCGCGTTGAAGCACCCATTCACGGCCAAGACTGTGGCTCAGCTGTTCCTAGACAATGTCTACCGTCTTCATGGTCTGCCCACATCCATCATCTCTGATCGCGACAAGATCTTCACAAGTCTATTTTGGCAAGCTCTATTTAAAGTAGCCGGTGCTTCTCTCCGCCTCAGCTCTTCGTACCACACGTAGACTGACGGACAAACTGAACGGGTAAATCAATGCCTCGAGACCTTTCTCCGCTGTTTTACTCACTCCTGCCCTTCCCAGTGGCATCGCTGGTTGTCACTTGTGGAGTATTGGTACAATACATCCTTCCATTCTGCATTGGGCAAGTCGCCTTTCGAGGTCCTATATGTCTTTCCTCCTCGACACATGGGCCTGGATGTGGAATCGGTTGCTCCTGTCCCAGATCTGCAGTCCTGGCTTGCTGGTCGCGCACGCATGCAGAAGCTTATCCATCAACACTTGCTGCGTGCTCAAGACCGCAGGAAGCGTCAAGCAGACAAAGGTCGCTCAGAGCGAGTGTTTTCAGTGGGTGACAAGGTGTTTTTGAAGCTCCAACCATATGTACTGTCTTCTCTGATGTGCCGTGCGAATCACAAGCTGTCATTTCGCTTCTTTGGCCCTTACAAAATTCTTGAGAAGCTTGGCCAATGGCTTACAAATTGGAGTTGCCACCATCTTCATCTGTTCACCCGGTTTTTCATGTTTCCTAGCTGAAGCTGTCTCCAGGTGCTCAACATGTATCATCTGCATTGCCATCTGACTTACAGGCTTTCCAAGTTCCACTTGGTATTCTGCAGCGTCGCTGGACTTCGGGAGATCACCCCATGGAGCAGGGTCTCATCCAGTGGTAGCATACTCCACCTGAGTTGGCTACCTAGGAGCCGCTCATCACTCTGCGTCAGCAATTCCCGCGTGCGCCGGCCTGGGACATGCCAGCTCTGAAGACCTGGGGAATGTCAGCAGTGCTAGCCAGGCACCTGAAGAAGAAGCTTCTACTTCTAGCTTGCCTACCGGCCCACCACCGATTCGGCCCATGAGAGTCATGAAGCCCAGCTCGCGGGTGATTGGTCCATCGTGGATCAACTAGGAGACCTAGTATAAGTAGCAAAGAGGAATGGAGAGAGAGATATGAACAGAAAATTGTAAAATCCTAAATTGAGTTTTAATCATTCATCGTAGCTCAATCGCTGTAATTCCTATTCTTCCTACACTTTCTTCTTCCCAGCGCCGTCGGGTGCTAACACGGGATTCATATATTTTGTCTGTGATTTTCGTCACTGTGTTCTTGAGCTTTTCTCCATTTTCGTGCTTAGCTTCGATCTCGATTTCCCGAAGTTTGGGTAAATCCCAGGCAATGATTTTTGGGAATAGGTTTTAGCGTGGTGAATTTGATCTGTGCAAATTTTGGGAACGTTTCATGGAGCTTTGATTCGGATTTCGTTGTCCTTTTTGGAGCCCACCTTTTCTCTGTTCATGGCGGTCAGGTGCTCTTGGTCTCTGTTCGTCGTGCACAGGTTTCAGGTTGGGGGCATCGATGTGTGCAGCCATGAGTGAATCCTCACTGCATGCAGCTCTCGGTCCAGGACCGATCGATGCTTGTGCCCGTGCCCGTGCCCGCTGTTCTTCGTCGTGCTTTTCTTTCTTCTCTCTGCGTTGCATCTTGGCAGTAGGAGTCGGACCCCAAAAGCTCTCAGTTCGGTCCGTCTCCTGCTTGCTCTGCGTCGCTGAGCAGCCTCACCATCGCGGCTCCCTCCCTTCTCGCTCGCTCTCGCAGGTTCTGTAGTCGCGCGCGTGCAGCTTCCCGTCGCCGTGCGCCTAACCACCGAGCGGACACTCGCCCTCTCTACTGTGTGGAATTTTTTTTTATTTTTAACACTTTTTTTAAACTAATTTTAAATCTAACACTGTTTCTTTTTTTTTCTTCAAATCTAACACTTTTGCCCGCGCCTATTGCCACGGCGCGGCGAAACACCTGTGCCGCGCCATGCATGGTGGCGCGGCAAGACCGCTGACGTGGCGACGACCCGGCGTTGATTGGCAGACGTGGCGGCGCTGCCGCGCCGCAAATCTTGGCGCGGCAGGGCCGAATACAGGTGCCGCTTCCTCCTCTTTCCTTCACTCTCTCCCTCACTCGGAACCGTTTGAAATCGCGCCGCCGCCGCCAGTCCCGCTCGCTCACCGCCCCCCGCTGCGCTGCCGTTGGCGCCGGCGCCGCCGGCTCGTCCCTACCCCCCTCTCCCCCTCCGCACTGCCTCCCCTCTCTCCTCTCAGTCCCCAGAGCCGGCCGCCGTCTCCCCTCACCCCCGCCACGTTCATCGGCGCCGCCGGCCGGCCATTGCCACCAGCGGCCCCATCTCTCCCTCCCTGCCTCCCTCTCGTCCTTCCCCGCTCTCCCACCTTCTCCTGAGCCGGCCCTATCTCCCTCCCTCTCCTCGCCGTTGTCCAGTTTGGGCACTGTGCCAACCTTGGGGTGAGCCCTAATCTTCCACTGCCATTGTCAAGGTAATCCCCTTCTCCATTGTGTAGCTTGATTCGGATGTTTGTTAGTTAGGGTTAGAATTTAATTTTTTTGACTGATTAGTTAGGGTTTGGAATGTGATGAGATTATTTTGATTGTACTGTAGTTTGTAGTTGTATATTTAGTTAGTTGGTTTTTATTATTACAGCTAGAGTAGGTATTAATAATAGATTGGTTAGTATAGGTACTAATATTAATATAGTTAGTGTACTTAGTTATTATAGTTAGTCTAGTATAGTTAGTTATTATAGTTACTTAGAATAGTTAGTATAGGTGTTAACATTAGATTAGTTTGTATAGTTAGTATAGGTGTAGTTAGTAGGTATGGCGATTTGGACGACTTGATGAAGTTTTGTCAAGTGCTTTTGTATATGGATTGTTGTGTCCGAGTTTTTTACGGAGGAAGTGTTAGGAAAGAAGATGGTACGTTTGAGGATATGGATGAAGAATTAGAATGGTTTGATGAACCTCCTAGCTTCAACGACCTTTATGTCCGTTTGAATGCAAAGTTTGGCGGTGATTTCACACTGAAGGGGAGGTTTGATAGTGGGAAGTCTAGGTCACACTATGTGCTGATGCCCTTGCGCGACCCTGCTCACCAGTGGCGAATCTAGGATTTTGTCTCAGGGTATGCCACCAAAAAAATTTCATATGCAATTTGGTAAATCCATTTCAGCAATTCGGTAATAATTGTAAAATTGACAACATGATTCGGTATATATGCACTAAATAACACAATAAGGCTTAAATTCATGGATTAAGTTCAAACCATCCACTAAGTATAGTATAAATAGTTCAAAAGCCATATCAATAATTGAAATAAGGCATAAAAGAGAACCAGAGACTTACAATGCTATTTTTGTGACTATTTTATTCGACGCTTTCGAAGGGACATAAATGTATTGATTATATCATCTTCATCAACTTCAAAGAAAATATCCCGCTCAATGAAAGTGACTAGACAGTCATCCAGAAGACTATCTCCCATCTTATTTCTTAACTTTGTTTTCACAAAAACCATTGCAGAAAATACCCTTTCAACACTTGCCGTTGCCACAGGTAGAAGCAATACCAATTTGAGGAGCTCATAAACCATATCATACACTTTGTGCCTCTTTGTTTCAACAAGCTTAACTGAGAGATTAACAATATTGTCTAGACCTTTGAAGCTATCATCATGTCTCATGTCATCAATATAATTATCTAGCTGCAACTCAAGTTTGAGCAAATTATTATTTGAGAACTCCTTTGGGTAGAACTCAGCTAATCTACGTAGCTTCTGTGCATCAAAAGAAGCAAATGACTTGGAAGGACTGAAGGCCGACATACAAGACAACAACTCCATATTAATCTCATCAAACCGATTATCAAGTTCTTGACTTATTTGATCAATGACACCAATATATACTTCTCTTCTAAAGTGGTCATCATTGGTTTGCTTTTGGGCATGAGCTTTCCTTGCTGATTTTCCATAAGGAACATAATCACCATCCATAGCAGGAACTTCAACACCATGTTTATCGCAAAATGAAGTGACCTTCTCAAGAAAATTATCCCAACCATCAGACCTCAATTTTTGCATTCTTTTCTTTACCACATTAACAAGTGATATTGCATTAAGAATATCTTGGTCCCTTCTTTGCAAACACTCAGATAACTCATTTGTATATCCAAGAATAATATACATTAAGTGTGCAAAGAAAACATACTCAAAGTTCTCAAACGCTCCGGTCATAAAATGTATTTTGGTCCAATCATCCTTATATGCAGGATCATCCCCAAGATCAACTAGTACATCATGGATTGCTTCATACATAGTAATGATGCTACATATAGTTTTGTAATGAGATCCCCATCGAGTATCTCCAGGCCTAGGCAAACCCATCTCTTGATGTAATCCAGTTCCAGATTCAATTTCACCACAGTCAAGTGCTTTCTTGACATTCTCAAGCCTAGCATTTCTAAGCATGTCATGACGCTTATAGGAAACTCCAACAATATTCAACAAGATAGATATTTGATCAAAAAAAGTCTTGCAATCAGTATTTCCCTTGGCAACAGTAACAAGAACCAATTGGAGTTGATGAGCAAAACAATGAATATAATAAGCAGAAGGTGATTCTTGCATGATCAATGTTTTCAACCCTTTAATATCTCCTTTCATGTTGATAGCCCCATCATATCCTTGACCATGGATTTGAGTCATAGTCAAGCCATGACTAACAAGTAAAGCTTCAATTGCATCCTTAAGTGATAAAGAGGTAGTATCATCTACATGAACAACTCTAATAAAATGCTCACATGGCCTTCCTAATTTATCAACATAACGTAAGCAAAGAGCTAGTTGTTCTTTATGTGATATATCACTAGACTCATCAGCTAAAATTGCATAGGGCTCATCACCAAGTTCTTCAATTATTCTCTTTCTAGTTTCTAGGGCACAACAGTGAATAATTTGCTTTTGTATGTCTGGGCTAGTTAAGGTACAGTTACCTGGAGCATTGTCCAAAACATACTTCTTCACTTCTTCACTATTTCTGGCAAGAAATTTCAAAAGTTCAATGAAGTTCCCTCTGTTGCTAGATTCTTCACTTTCATCATGTCCACGAAACGCCAACCCTTGATGCAAAAGAAACTTGATACACCTAAGTGAATAAGTCAACCTTTTCTTATAAAGATGAAGATCCTCATCACTCCACTTCTCAATATTATAATCAATTGCTACCTTGGGATTTGTAAAGCCAATGTATCTCTCTTGAGCTGCCATATGTGCCTTAGAACCCATATGTTTGCGAAGTGCTTTCTCTCCTATATTCCAATTCTTCCAGCCATCAACAATAAATGTGTCTGACCCAGTACCCTTCTTAAACAAATAGCATATGAAGCAAAACACAGCATCCTTCTTAATACTATACTCAAGCCAATCATTATTATACATCCAACAATAGTTGAATCCCCGATCCCTGTCTGAAATCTTTCTTTTTGGAAAATCATGTGCAAAAGGTTTGAATGGACCTTTAATAATATATGCTCTTCGAATTGCATCTTGATCATTAACAGGATATTTTAGAATAGGATGTCTTTCACCTGGATCATGTGGAAGGCGATTGGTGTCATAAACTCGTGGCAGTGAAGACGGTTGTGGCGGTGGCATAGGATTTACAATTTCCTCAACTACTCTATCATAAATTTGCTCTTCCACCATAGGTTCAATCGGATCAGGATTAGAAGTAGCAGCTGCTGCTGCAGCCTTCTTCTTTGCTGCATGCTTCTGAAAAAGAGATGCAATGCCCCCGTTTCTCTTCATAACTGCATAAATATTACAAAGAACACAATGCCAAATAATTAAATAAATTGCGCTTGCACGATTGAACTCTCAGATGCGATTATGGATCACTCACATGATATGAGTACTGAACAAAAGATCAATCAAGATCGACTCTGATGTTGAGAAAAATCCTCCACCTCGCCGCGTGATAGATGATTCTATAATTTTAGCGCTAAGCAATTAGCAATTAAAGTACACATGAATTTTTTTAAAAAGCCGAAGAACAAAGATTGAATCTCACCAGAACAATTGTGATCACAAATTCGCAGACTATTAGATCGAGTAGGAGAGTGAAGGAAAAGCAGCAGCTGGATCGTCCGTGCACCACCGCCAAGGAGGCGCCGCTGGGCGAGGGTGAGATCCGCAGCCTGTGTGCCGCCGCCAAGGACGTGTTCATGCGGCAGCCCAACCTGGTGGACTTGGACGAGCCCATCAGCACCTGCGGCGACGTGCACTTATGTGAACGCCTTCTTTGCTGCGTGGGCCGCGTGGGGTGCCTCAAGTGGGCCTTTCGTGGTGGCGTGATGCATTCTAGGTAAGTTTTTTTTTATTTTTTCTTTTACATAAATACAAATGCAAATACGTACACAATATATAATAGTATATTCATCCGTGCCGCAGGGTATGCCAGTGCATACCTGGCATACCCTGTGCCTTCGCCACTGCTACTCACTGGTCCCGCTACAATAGGGTGGTCCAAGTTTCCAATGTGCCCATGCCTGAGGTGGTGGTGGAGAATGGGTACATGATGCATGATCTCCATGAAGGGCCATCCAATGATGGTGTTGGAGGCAATGAACAAGATTGGTGGGTGGAAGGGGAACCAACTCAGGGTAATATGGATTTGGACGGTCAGTTGACGCAGGAGCAGCTTCATTCAACCCTAGCAGGCTGTATAAACAATGACTTCGATGTGAACGAGTTCGAATGGGAAGAGGAGGAGCAGAAGGAGGAGGACAGGATTCGAATGATGACCAAGGAGGTACAGATGCTATGCCAACACCGGTTCATGCCATGCCAGTACCGGTTCATGCTATGCCATTACCAGTACCAACTGAGGTACTTCATGCTATGTCGACTCAGGGTAGGCTAGTCACAGATTTGCCAGAGGGTGATACCCCCTATGATTCATGTGAAAGAATTAGCAAAGCACAACAGTACGTTCCACCACCACCTTACATAGAGACAGAGCTTATGCAACTGAGGTGGATGAACGTACCTTTCAGTGGCGTTCCGAACTATAGGGATGTGAGCATGACGAATATGGCAGTCTATGCCACCGGTCTGTAGATGTGTAGGAAATCATTGTATGACCATGAGAATGAAATCCTTAGCAAGGGGATGATATTCAATACAATGTCAGAGATGAAGTTGTTCCTTCGGGACTATGCTGTGTATCACCATAGGCCGTACACTGTCACTCATTCGGACTAGGAGTTGAGGTACCACGTGATATGCAAAAATGGTTGTATGTGGAGGTTAAATGCACGAAAGAGACAGAGTGATGGCAAGTGGAGGATAAGTAAAGTGGTCCAACCCCACATGTGCCTATCAAATAAGGGGAAGGAAAATCATCAGCAACTCACTGTATGTTACCTTGCCCGTCGTATATTGGGGCTCGTTGAGGACAATAACGACATTACAGTGTCTTCGTTGCAATAGTCCATATCCGGATTCGTCAAGTATGATCTGAAGTACAGAAAGGCTTGGTGTGCTAAGCAAATTGCCCTGGCTATTCATTGGGGTAGTTGGGAGGAAGCGTACAACAGGGTTCCCCAAATATTATGTGCAATGCATTACTACAACCCTGGCTTGAAATGGTTTGTAGACACCGGAGGGATGTATTTTCGGGACCCATTGAGGCATGTCCTATATCGTGTGTTCTGGTCGTTCGCGTAGATGCAACATGCATTCTAGTTTTGTCAGTCAGTCGTACTTGTTGATGGCACTTTCTTGACCGAAAAGTATAGGGGCACCTTGATGAAGGCTGCTGCTGTTGATCCGGAGGACCATATAGTACCCATGGCTTTTGCATTGGTAGAGGGAGAGAACAATGAATCGTGGTCATGTTTCATGCGGCTTCTACGTGTACAAGTGCTTGGCCCATCTCACACTGTATGTTTGATCTCGAACCATCACCCAGGGATTCTTAATGTTGCAGGTGAACATATCGATGGGTTCACGCCTCTAGTGCACAGATGGTGCATGCAACATTTTACCGCTAATTTCTGGCGGTGTCAGAGGAAGAAGGAGGTTTGTGACAAGGTAAAAGCCCTATGTTGTGTACGTACAGAGCACCAGTTCAAGGAGACAACGAGAGAATTAGACAAGATGGTAAATGAAGTGGGCAAGGCCTTGTTAGAGGCACATATGGAACATAAGGCTAAGTAGGCGTTAGCATATGATGAGGGTGGTTTCAGGTACGGCATCATGACCACCAACTCATTAGAGTCTTTCAACCGTGTGTTCACCAGAGTTTGGTCGTTGCCTATGTCTGGAATTGTTGAGTTTTTGTTTCAAAAGTGCAACGAATATTTTGTCAAGAGGTGGGAACTTGCGCAGAGGAATCTAGCTAAGCATGGGCGATTTGGAAAGGCCGGAACAGAACATTTGAAGGAGGCTGAGGAATTGGCCAAGTAGCATACCGCCGAGCCATATGGACCTCGCCGGCATGTCTTTAGTGTACGGGGGAAGGGTGGCACAAGCTTGGGCAGTGAATGTTGTGGTGGACAGAACTACCGAGTTGATCTTGACAAAGTAGAGTGCTGTTGCAACGTCCCTCAGATCATGCATGCACCTTGCTCTCACATGATCACCGCCTGCAGGGTCCGCGGATATGACTTTGAGGCTCTGCCATACATGTCACCCTTGTATCTCCATTCGAACACCCTTAGTATATGGGAGAAGAGCTTCAAGCCGTACCTTGACTCGACATAGTGGCCACCTTATCATGGTTATGACTACATGCCGCATCTAGACCTAATGAAGGTAGGGAAGGGTAGGAGGAAGAAGAAGTGACTCAAGGGGGACATGGACGCTATGAGAGGATATGGTGAAGACATGTACGGAGGGGGAGACTTCAACGAGACCCGTGGCAGGAATCTTTGCTCTGTTTGCAAAGAACCTGGTCACAAGGCTAGCAGGCATAGAAGACGAGGGCAACAGATCCATATATAGAACTTGCTTATTTTCCTAGTGAAGTTGTTTAATATGTTTGTTAATGTTACTTTCAATATATACATGTGCTTTCATATTGTGTTCCTGTTTCATAACAAGTAGTCTAAATTTTGCAATGCTACTTAATGTTAATTTCAATATTGTATTATTGATAGTGTTTGTTCTGACCCTTTGTTTATCAATTTGTAACAGGATGGCCCCTCCCATGCAGCACCCGATGTACCCCCTTCTTGAGGTGGAGTACGACGACAAGCACCGAGCACACTTGTTGACCGACACTGACGCAGAGGTGGTCTTGCCTCCTTTGAGGCCACGCACACACACTAGGTCACCTAGTGGGACCAGCGTTATGCGCCGTACATACGGCGTGCCGGCTTCCTCGAGCTTGTCCATGTTGTCAACTACGGTCTTACGCCCCTTGACCTAGCACTACTCAGTGCAGTTGTAGACAGGTGTGAGTCCCTTCATTCTCCATAAACATTCTTATAACAAAATTGAGGTAACAAACAGTCATTCTATTTTCATAATGCAACCTCACAGGTGGAGGCCTAAGACCCACTCGTTCCACCTACCTTGCGGCGAGATGACCATGACCATGCAGGATGTGAAGGATATCTTTGGCCTTCGTTTGGGGGGACTTCTAGTGACAGGTATAGTTGACAACGATCACTGGAGAGAGCTGGTAGCTCAGTTCTGTGGCTTTCTTCCACCAGATGATGAGGTTTCCAAGAAAAATAAGTAAGCAATTGAACTATATTTAATACTTGCATTGCTTTCCTGCAGCCATCGGGTCTCATTGGCTTTGGTGAATTTCAGGAAAACTTCCGATGTTTCATCGTCGTGGATCATAGAGTGCTTTGATTACTTGCACCCACAGGCTGATGAGGTTGAGATCGACAGGTTCGCTAGAGTGTGGCTCTGACACTTCCTTGGTGCTTTCCTATTCCTAGACACGTTGGGCAACACCATCAGCTGGATCTTCTTTGACATACTATGCCAGCTGTAGGATAACATAGCGGCGTACAGCTGGGGCAGCGTGGTCCTGGCATGGACGTATCGACAGCTATGTATTGCTTGTCGTCGCACCTCTAGGTAAGCAAACCTTGGGGGTTGCTCCTACCTACTCTAGGTTTGGTTTGGAACGATGGCCCTTTGGGAGGCCCGTTCTTAATGGTTTGCCTGTAAGTACTTCGGTTCACTATTTTCTTTGAGGCAGTTACATATAATTAAATTATGATTGGCTAATTCATTGTCGTGTTCAATGTAGCATTGGAACGGGCAGGATACACTACCTACTGCTCTATATATCTAGAAGGAAGCAGAGTTAGAGGGAATGCGAGGCGCAAGTATATGGAGTACATGGACTGTCTCGACATCCTGACATAGCACCAGGTTACGCTCGCTTTAGTATAATACATGTGTCTTGTTGGATGTACACTATATCACAAGCTAACTCAATTACAAAATGTTTAGGTGCATTGGTGTCCTTGGGATGCTCTAGAGCTCCTAGACTATCTGAGTCCTGTCACTAGGGAAGAGTCCGACGTGTATCGCTGCAACATCCCTCTTATTTTCTTCGACTTGGTCGAGATCCACTTGCCAATCAGTGTTTGCAGGCAGTTCGGTAGAATTACAGGCTACCCACCACCACTTTACTCCACCAACCAAGAATTGCACGGGTGCATTATCGATTAATAATAAAGCTACAATTGTGAGGTGTGTGTGGTAGAACTAACTATTGTTTTGTTGTAGGTATGACCATAGGAAGAGGTACAAGACCAAGGATTGGCGTGTGACGCACAACGCGTACATCCAGTTGGGTAGAATAGGGAGCGGCAACCGGTCAATGCGGGTCCCCCACACGACCAGCACACCTTCGATGAGTACCTGTGGTGGCTTCACAGGTCTACGAGGACACATATCAAGCCCCCCTACACTGAGGAGGTGAAAGCTCTAGTTTGGTTTTGGTGAATAGATGAACCCCTAAGTGCTAACCTAGTTTATCAAAGTGATTATGAGATAGGTGGCACATTGCAAGTGGTGAAGCAAATGAAGATCATGACATGATGATGGTGATGCCATGGTGATGATCAAGTGCTTGGACTTGGCAAAGAAGAAAGAGAAAAACAAAAAGCTCAGGGCAAAGGTGAAATTGATAGGAGTTTTTTGGTTTAGTGATCGAGACACTTAGTGAGTGTGATCACATTTAGGATCGATTGCCGTACTATTAAGAGGGGGGAAACTCATATCAAAATGCGGTTACCAAAGTGCCACTAGATGCCCTAACTCATTGCATACGCATTTAGGATCTAGTGGAAAGCTAACACCCTTGAAAATGTTTGTGAAAATATGGTAACAAACGTGCACAAGGTGATACACTTGGTGGTTGGCACATTTGAGCAAGGGTGGAGAAGTTGGTGAAGTGAAGGAGGTGATAGTCTCTGAAAAACAGTGACCGGACGCCGGTCACGTGGTGACCGAACTCGGGAAGCAGCGTCCGGTCAGTAGTGGATCAGTGGCGCGGTCTCGGTCTTGATGACCGGACTCTGGAGGCATTGTTGACCAGATGCAGCGAAGGTGAGTCCAGTCACTGCTGACATATGATGATGATGGTGGCTTTGGAGAAGGCATGAAGGGACAGAGAAGACCAGACGCTGCAGTGAGTCCGATCATGGTGGACCGGACGCGTCCGGCGTGAAAAATCGGCTCTGGAACCTTACTAGAAATGACCGGACTCCAGTGATGGAGCGTCCGGTCACTTTGAGCAGTGCATCCGGTCGCAACTTAACATGTGGTGCGAAGCTAACTAGCCATTGAGATCATGTGGATGAGGTTAAACCGTGGGGCCATGTGGCGCGCATCGCGCGATTGGACGCTGAGTGGTGTGCGTCTAGTCGTCCTGACCTGCACGTCCGATCAGGGCGTAGTGGGATGCTCTATGAGCCCAACGGCTCTATTCGTTGGGGGCTCTATTTAAAGGCATGTGGCCGGCTCTAGCTTATACTCTTGGCCATTTGCATTAACATAGCAACCTTGTGAGCTTAGCCAAAGCCCTCCCACTCATCTCCATCATTGATTAATCATCTTTGTGGGATTGGGAGAGAATCCAAGTGCATTGCTTGAGTGTTTGCATCTAGAGGCACTTGGTGTTCGTGTTTTGCTATGGGATTCGCTTGTTACTCTTGGTGGTTGCCGCCACCTAGACAGCTTGGAGTAGCGAGGATCGTCGAGCAGAGGTTGGTGATTGTCTCCGGCTCTGATCGTGGTGATTGTGAGGGGTTCTTGACCTTTCCCTGGCGGAGAGCCAAAAGGTACTCTAGTAAATTGCTCGTGGCTTGTGTGATCCTCATCTTGTGTTGGTTGTGCGGCACCCTATTGAGGGTTTGGCGTGTGATTCCAATTAGCGTGTGAACCTCCAAGTGAGTGAATCGCCACAACGAGGACTAGCTTGCCAGCAAGCAAGTGAACCTCGGTAAAAATTCATTGTGTCATCATTTGATTCCGAGGTGATTGGTCTTCATTGGTATTCATTCTTGTGATTGATTGGTTCATTCCTCGACTCGGCGGTATAACCATCTTGCTCTCTCTCTCTCTTTACATTACCGCAAACTAGTTGTCAAGCTCTATAGTGTAGCTAGTTGTGAGAGCTTGTTAGGTTGGTTAGTGTGGCTCTTTAGTTAGCCTTTGAGAGCATACTAACTTAGTATAGTGACATAGCCATTGTGTGGATAAAGACTATAGAAACTAGAATTGTGGTAGGTGGCTTGCAATTTTTAGTAGGCTAGCGCAACACTCGCTTCGCCTCATATTTGTCTAACCGGTTTGCTAAGTGTTGTTGTAGAAATTTTAATAGGCTATTCACCCCCTCCCCCTCTAGCCATTAGGACCTTTCAGGTGGTATCAGAGCCGAGGTCACCGTGATTTGAGGCTTAACAACCTTCGGTGTCAAAATGGCTCAAATCAACAACACAAAGAAGCCACCCCTATTTGATGGCTCCAACTATCCCAATTGGAAGGCTAAGATGACAACATATATCAAGTCAATCAATAGGAAGGTTTGGAAGGTGGTGGAGACCAAGATTGGGATTGATGATGAAGAGGCTCCCACCGCCGCCAAAGAGATGCTACTTGAAAACAATGACACTGCTCTTAGTGCCATCCATGATGCTTTGGATGAGAGAACGTTTGAGCAAATCAAGAACATTGAGAGAGCTCATGAGGCATGGAAGAAGTTGGAGGAATCATTTGAGGGTACTCAAGCCATGAAGGGTGTAAAGGCATACATTCTCAAGGAGAAGTTTGCAAGCTTCAAGATGAAGGAGGATGAGAGTGTGCCGGAGACGTTCCATAGGCTTCAAGTGCTAGTCAATGATCTCAAAGAACTTGGAGAAGAGGTGAAGGACAAGGACTTCTCCCAGAAGTTCTTGAGATGCTTACCTTCAAGATTTGGCACATTGGTCACTATTCTAGTGAGGAGTGGTTTGGACACCATGACACCAAACTAAGTGTTGGGAGATATAATGACCGATGATACATATAGAGATGATGATGACAAGGAAGAAAAGAAGGAGAAGAAAGATGAAAAGAAGGATGAGAAGAAGAAGAGTGTGGCATTCAAGGCCACATTATCCAAGGGCAAGGCAAAGCTAGAATCATCAAGTGAAGATGAAGACTTGAGATTTGATGAGATGGATGATGAGAAGATGGCTCTCTTTGTCAAGAGATTTGGCAAGTTTATGATGAAGAAGGGCTACCATGCTAGAAGAAAGAAGTCTTCATCCAAGAACAAGGAAGAGTCAACAAGGTGTTTCAAATGTGGAAGCAAAGATCATCTTGTTGCTCAATGCCCATACAATAGTGACAATGATGATGACAATAAGAAGAACAAGAAGAAGGACAAGAAGGAAAAGAAAGAGAAGAACGATAAGATGATCGTCGAGAAGAAAAAGAAGGGTGGTTCATATGTGGTCACTTGGGATAGTGATGCTTCCTCAAGTGATGATGATGATAGTGATGATGACAAGACCACCAAGAAGAAGGCACTTGCAAGCATTGCTATCAATGAGAAACATTTTCTCTTCGACACTCCATCATGCCTCATGGCTAAGGCCACTAAGGTACAAACTTGTGATGAGGAACATGATAATGAAAATTAAAATGAAAGTGATAGTGATAATAATGAACCAACTAAGGATGGACTACTTGACATGCTAGATGATGCTAAAGAACACTTTGACATTAAGAGAAGGGAATTTAAAAGCTTGCATAAGGAACTAATAGCCCTTAAGCAAGCCTTTGATGAGCTCAATGCATCTCATGAGAGGCTAGAGGAAGCCCATGAGAAGCTTGGCAAGGCTCACAAGAAGCTTGAAAAAAGCTCATTCCTCTTTGCTTGATGAGCAAAATAAGAAGAAGCATGTTGAGACATGTGATGTAGGCATAACTTGTGATATAATTGATGAATCATTCCATAAGCCTATCATTGTTGCTCCCACTAACCCTTCTTGTAGTACTTCCACTTCCACCTCATCAAGTAGTGATGGTTTCACTTGTGATGCCTCACTAATGGTTGAGAATGAGACTCTCAAGAAGGAGGTCAATAAGCTCACTCACACCTTGGCTAAGGCCTGTGGTGGTGAGGACCGCTTGCTTATGTGCTTGGGTAGCCAAAGAGCTTCTCTCTACAAAGAGGGATTGGGCTATACCCCCAAGAAAGGCAAGGCGGCCTTTGCTCCTCACAAGACTAGTTTTGTGAAGAGCAATGGTCGGTTTTGCACTAGTTGCAAGCAAGTTGGTCATGTAGAGAAAAAGTGCATGAAAAAAAAGCCAAATGCTAATGTATCCTCAATTTAGATTAATTCTTTCTATGTGCTTACTAAGGGTACAAATGGTGTGAAAGCAAAGTTCATTGGTACACCATGGATGGGCTCAACGAAGAAAGCCATTTGGGTGCCAAAGAGCTTGGTCACTAACCTTCAAGGACCCAAGCAAGTTTGGGTACCTAAAAAGAATTGATCTTCTTTTGTAGGTCAATTACAAAGCTAGATTAAGGCAATGGGTTCTTGATAGTGGGTGCACTCAACACATGACCGGTGATGCAAGAATGTTCAACTCAATCAACACCGATGGCAATGATGGTTATGATAGTATTATATTTGGTGACAATGGCAAAGGCAAGGTCAAAGGGCTTGGTAAGATTGCAATATCCAATGACATGAGCATATCCAATGTGTTGCTAGTAGAGAGCTTGAACTTCAATTTGCTATCCGTGGCTCAATTGTGTGATCTTGGATTCAAATGCTTATTTGGGGTAGATGACGTAGAGATCATAAGTGTAGATGGATCTAACTTGATCTTCGAGGGCTTTAGATATGAGAATCTATACTTGGTTGATTTCAATGCTAGTGAAGCTAATTTGTCAACATGTTTGTTCACTAAGTCTAACATGGGTTGGTTATGGCATAGAAGGCTTGGTCATATTGGAATGAAACAATTGAATAGATTGGTCAAGCATGACTTGGTTAGAGGCTTGAAAGATGTTGTGTTTGAGAAGGATAAGCTTTGTAGCTCTTGTCAAGCCGGCAAACAAATTGGAAACACCCATCCTAAGAAAAGCATGATGAGCACTAGTAAAGCATTTGAGTTATTGCACATGGACTTGTTTGGGCCAACTCAATACACAAGCATTGGTGGTAACAAATATGGCTTTGTGATAGTGGATGATTATACTAGATACACTTGTGTATTCTTTCTAGTGGACAAAAGTGATGTGTTTGCAACATTCAAATCATTTATCAAGGGCATTCACAATGAGTTTGAAACAACCATCAGGAGAGTTAGAAGTGACAATGGTAGTGAGTTCAAGAACACTAGAATTGATGAGTTGTGTGATGAATTTGGAATTAGACATCAATTCTCGGCCAAGTACACTCCACAATCAAATGGCCTTGTTGAGAGAAAGAATAGAACACTCATTGATATGGCAAGGTCTATGCTTAGTGAGTACAATGTGAGTCAATCTTTTTGGGCCAAAGCTATCAACACGGCTTTGAAGGGTCCTAATGGCAAGAGGGGGGGTGAATAGCCTAATAAAATTTCTACAACAACACTCAACAAAAGGATTAGACAATTATGAGGCGAAGCAAGTGTTGCGCTAGCCTACTCAAAATGCAAACCACCTACCACAGTTTTAGTTTAGGTAGAATCTATTTGCACAATAGCTATGACACTACTCTATGTTAGTGTGCTCTCAAAGACTAACTAAAGAGCCACACCAACCAAGCAAGCAAGCTCTCACAACTAACTACACAAAGTGCTTCACAACTAGTTTGCGGTAATGTAAAGAGAGTGATCAAGAAAGTTATACCGCCATGTAGATGAGTGAACCAATCAATCACAATGATGAATACCGATGAAAACCAATCACCTCGGAATCAAATGATGAACACAATGATTTTTACCGAGGTTCACTTGCTTGCCGGCAAGCTACTCCTCATTGTGGCGATCCACTCACTTGGAGGTTCACGCGCTAATTGGCATCACACGCCAAACCCTCAATAGGGTGCCGCACAACCAACACAAGATGAGGATCACACAAGCCACGTTTGGCGCTCCACCGGGGAAAAGGTCAAGAACCCCTTACAATCACCACGATCGGAGCCGGAGACAATCACCACCCTCCACTCAACGATCCTCGCTGCTCCAAGCCATCTAGGTGGCGGCAACCACCAAGAGTAACAAGCGAATCCCACAGCGAAACACGAATACCAAGTGCCTCTAGATGCAAACACTCAAGCAATGCACTTGGATTCTCTCCCAATCTCACAAAGATGATGAATCAATGATGGAGATGAGTGGGAGGGCTTTGGCTAAGCTCACAAGGTTGCTATGTCAATGCAAATCGCCAAGGGAGTGAGCTTGAGCCAGCCATGGGGCTTAAATAGAAGCCCCCACGAAATAGAGCCGTTGTACCCCTTCACTGGGTACAGCGCGGGGTGATCAGATGCTCCAGTCCAATCGATCGGACGCTGGCCCTCAGCGTCTGGTCACGTGATACTCGCCACATGTCCCCTGCTTCAAATACAGTTCGTCAGATTTCAACGGTCATCTTGTTGATCGGACGCTCCGCTACAACTGACCGGACTCTGAGCCTCCAGCGTCCGATCGTTTCCAGTAAGGTTCCAGAAATGTTTTTCTTTGACCAGACGCGTCCGATCATGCTTGACCAGACACAACCAGCGTCCGGTCACTCCACGTCTCCTCTGTGCACCTCACGTCAGTGTACGTCAGCACTGACCGGACTCACCCTGCCAGCGTCCGGTCATAGAGTGACCCAGCGTCCGGTCGTTTCACCGACGCCAGCGTCTTCACTGTTACACCTGACCGGACGCGCCGGTCCAACCGAGGCCAGCGTCCGGTCACACCCAGGGACCTCCATCTTTTCTATCTAGGGCGCCGGTGGCACCATCGGACTGTCTGCACTCTACGGGCGGACACTCCGCCGGTGGAGTTTCTTACCCTTGCACCCAAACTTCACCACCCTTGATCAAATGTGCCAACCACCAAGTGTATCACCTTGTGCACATGTGTTAGCGTATTTTCACAAACATTTTCAAGGGTGTTAGAACTCCACTAGATCCTAAATGCATATGCAATGAGTTAGAGCATCTAGTGGCACTTTGATAACCGCATTCCGATAGGAGTTTCACCCCTCTTAATAGTACGGCTATCGATTCTAAATGTGATCACACTCACTAAGTGTCTTGATCACCAAAACAAAATGGCTCCTACTATTTATACCTTTGCCTTGAGCCTTTTGTTTTTCTCTTTCTTCTTTTCAAGTCTGAGCACTTGATCATCATCATGGTGTCACCATCATCATGTTATGATCTTCATTTGCTTCACCACTTGGAGTGTGCTACCTATATCATGATCACTTGATAAACTAGGTTAGCACTTAGGGTTTCATCAATTCACCAAAACCAAACTAGAGCTTTCAATCTCCCCCCTTTTTGGTAATTGATGACAACCCTTTCACAAAGATATGAATTAAAATTCAATTGAATCCATGTTGCTTGTCCAAGCATATTTACCATGTGTAAAAGGATGTTGACAAGTTTCATGAACCCCAAATGGTAGCAATTGCTCCCCCTACATATGTGCTAAGAGTTTGGATTGTAGCTTGCACATATGCTTAGATAGGAAATGTAGGAGACAATGTCTACCAAATGAAGCTAAGGTATAAAAGATGGACCTTTGAAGCGTGATACCAATCGGAGTGCACCATTATACCATCCTTAGCACCATGGTTAGCTTAATACCACTTGGAAACACTTGGAAATGAAATCAATAGATATCCTATGCATGCTAGTTTTTCATTTCATCATTCAAACTTACAACTAACATACACCACACAAGCATGGATATTAAAATTTAAAACTTGTGCCATGCAAGCAAATATATGAAATGCGCATTCAAATGCACCATACAAGTTCATGAGCTTGCTCCCCCTACTTGTGTGCTCAAAATTTTAATTGATCCCTTTCATTTATCATATCTCTCCCTATGTCAAAGTCTCCCCCTTTGTTGTCTTTTTACCATCTTAGTACACTAATAAACACTAATATCTTTGTTTTTCTCCCCATGTACTAATATCTTTGCTATTTCTCTCCCTATCACTTATATCTTTGTTTCTTCTCCCCCTTTGTCATCAATGACCACAAAGGCTTCAAAACTAGATAGGTTGAGATTATCAAAGTCAATCAATGGGGTGAGGATCATTTTTCCAAATTTGGTCCAATCTAGAACATTTGCCAAAGATGTTTAACTCGGTTTGATCCAATGACAAGCTTCTTCACACCTCCAAATAAGGGTTATCTTGTACCATGTTGAGTTAAACACTTAGAGTTCGTTTTCTAGATCAAACACTAGGTTTTCAAGCCCACAAACAAGTCATATGCTATCACTAGATCAAGTCAAGGATAGAAGCAATAGTGATACCATATAAACATCAAATTCATTTGATTTTCATGAATGAGCCTAATAAAATGGAGAGATGACTAGATGCACTAAACATGTCCTTAGCAAGGATGTATGCCATGCCAATCAACTTTTACCTTGGATTGCTCGAAGGACAGGCATGTCATATAAGTGGGGGTGCATCAACACATATTTGAGAAATCCAATATGTTCAATTCATTCCTTAGCTTGCAAAACCTTTTCTCATCCAATGGCTTGGTGAATATATTGACAAGTTGATCTTCGGTGCCTACACTCTCAATGCAAATGTCCCCTTTTTGTTGGTGATCTCTTATGAAATTGTGGCGGACATCAATGTGCTTTGTTCTTGCATGTTGAACCGGATTATTGGTTAACTTGATTGCACTCTCATTGTCATAAAGCAATGGCACTTTCTTGAACTTGATTCCAAAGTCACTCAAAGTGGCCTTCATCCAAAGTATTTGTGCACAACAACTACCGGCGGATATGTATTCGGCTTCGGCGGTTGATAATGCAACACTATTTTGCTTCTTTGATGACCATGAAACAAGTGATCTTCCCAACAATTGACATGTGCCCGAGGTGCTCTTCCTTTCAACCTTGCATCCCGCATAATCCGAGTCAGAGTAACCAACTAGCTCAAACTTTGCTCCTTTGGGATACCATAAACCAACATTTGGTGTATGCTTCAACTACCTCAATATTCTCTTTGTAGCCTTCAAATGACTTTCTCTTGGCGAGGCTTGAAATCTAGCACACATGCATACACTAAACATGACATCTAGCCTTGATGCGGTCACATAGAGAAGGCTTCCAATCATAGACCGATACAACTTTTGATACACCATATTTCCACTTGCATCACTATCCAAGTTGCCATTGGTTCCCATTGGTGTGCTAATGACTTTGCTATCACTCATGCCAAACTTCTTGATCATGTCCTTGATATACTTGCCTTGACTCACAAATATACCATTCTTCATTTGTTTGATTTGAAGACCAAGGAAGTAACTTAACTCTCCAATCATGGATATCTCAAACTCTTTAGCCATCATCTTTCCAAACTCATCACAAAAGTCTTGATTGGTTGATCCAAATATGATGTCATCTACATAGATTTACAACACAAACAAGTCTTTGCCAATCTTCTTGATGAAAAGAGTGGTGTCAACCTTGCCCATCATGAACCCTTTAGAGAGTAGGAAGTCTCTCAATCTCTCATACCATGCTCTAGGTGCTTGCTTCAAGCCATACAATGCCTTCTTTAACTTGTACACATGGTCGGGCTTCTTGTCATCTTCAAAACTGGGAGGTTGCTCAACATATACTTCTTCATTGATATAGCCATTGAGGAATGCACTCTTTACATCCATTTGATAGAGCTTGATGTTGTCGGCACAAGCATAGGCTAGCAAGATTCTAATTGCTTCCAATCTAGCAACCGGGGCATATGTTTCTCCAAAGTCAAGACCTTAAACTTGTGTATAGCCTTGTGCTACCAATCTTGCTTTGTTCCTTACTACTATCCCATCTTGATCTTGCTTGTTTCTAAAGACCCATTTGGTTCCAATCACATTGTGTCTCTTTGGTCTCTCTACTAGTTCCCATACTTGATTTCTTGTGAAGTTATTCAATTCTTCATGCATAGCATTTACCCAATCAACATCTTTCAATGCTTCATCTATCTTCTTTGGTTCAATGGATGACACAAAAGAGAAATGCTCACAAAATGAAGCCAATCTTGATCTTGTTTGCACACCTCTTGAAATATCACCAATGATAGTGTCCAATGGATGATCCCTTGTAACATTGGTTGGTTGGAGGATTGGAACTTGATTGCTTGCACTTGCTTGATCATTGGGTTGAGATGATGTACTAGCCACTTGATCTTGTTCATTGTCATGAGAGCCACTTGTACTAGCTTGATTTGTATCATCTTGCACATTTGAGTTAGAGAGCACTTGCACTTGATCATCTTCATCATCATTCACTTGCCTAGGCCTCAATTCACCAATATCCATGTTCTTCATGGCATTTGAAAGTTGAATGCCTCTAACATCTTCCAAGTTCTCATTCTCTACTTATGAACCCTTGGTTTCATCAAATTCAACATCATGAACTTCCTCAAGAGTACCACTATTCAAATTCCAAACTCTATATGCTTTGCTTGTAGTGGAATAACCAAGTAGGAATCCTTCATCACATTTCTTGTCAAACTTGCCCAATCTAGTGCCTTTCTTCAAGATATAGCATTTGCAACCAAAAACACGAAAATATGCAATGTTGGGTTTTCTACCATTCAAGAGCTCATATGGTGTCTTCTCTTTCAATGGGTGACAATAGAGGCGGTTGCTACAATAGCAAGCCATGTTGATAGCTTTGGCCCAAAAATATTGACTCACATTGTACTCACTAAGCATAGACCTTGCCATATCAATGAGTGTTCTATTCTTCCTCTCAACAAGGTCATTTGATTGTGGAGTGTACTTGGCCGAGAATTGATGTCTAATTCCAAATTCATCACACAACTCATCAATTCTAGTGTTCTTGAACTCACTACCATTGTCACTTCTAACTCTCTTGATGGTTGTTTCAAACTCATTGTGAATGCCCTTGACAAATGATTTGAATGTTGCAAACACATCACTTTTATCCACTAGAAAGAATACCCATGTGTATCTAGTATAATCATCCACTATCACAAAGCCATATTTGTTACCACCAATACTAGTGTATTGTGTTGGCCCAAACAAATCCATGTGCAACAACTCGAATGCTTTATTAGTGCTCATCATGCTTTTCTTAGGATGGGTGTTTCCAACTTGTTTGCTGGCTTGACAAGAGCTACAAAGCTTATCCTTTTCAAACACAACATCTTTCAAGCCTCTAACCAAGTCATGCTTAACCAATCTATTCAATTGTTTCATTCCAACATGACCAAGCCTTCTATGCCATAACCAACCCATGCTAGACTTAGTGAACAAGCATGTAGATAATCTAGCTTCACTAGCATTGAAATCAACCAAGTATAGATTCTCATATCTAAAGCCTTTGAAGATCAAATTAGAGCCATCTACACTTATGATCTCTACATCATCTACCCCAAATATGCATTTGAATCCAAGATCACACAATTGAGCCACGGATAGCAAATTGATATTCAAGCTCTCTACTAGCAACACATTGGATATGCTCATATCATTGGATATTGCAATCTTACCGAGCCCTTTGACCTTGCCTTTGCCATTGTCACCAAATGTGATACTATCATAACCATCATTGCCATTGGTGTTGATTGAGTTGAACATTCTTGCATCACTGGTCATGTGTTGAGTGCACCCACTATCAAGAACCCAATGCCTTCCTCCGGCTTTGTAATTTACCTATAAAAGAAGATCAATTCTTTTTAGGTACCCAAACTTGCTTGGGTCCTTGAAGGTTAGTCACTAAGCTCTTTGGTACCCAAATGGCTTTCTTCTTTGAGCCCATCCATGGTTTACCAATGAACTTAGCCTTCACACCATTTGTACCCTTAGTAAGCATATAGCATGAATCAAGCTTAAGGGAGGATACATTAGCATTTTTGCTCTTGTTGGTGCTTTCATGCTCTTTATGACCCACTTGCTTGCAACTAGTGCAAAACCGACCATTGTTCTTCACAAAACTAGTCTTGTGAGGAGCAAAGGCCGTCTTGCCTTTCTTGGGGGTATAGCCCAATCCCTCTTTGTAGAGAGAAGCTCTTTGGCTACCCAAGCACATAAGCAAGCGGTCCTCACCACCATAGGCCTTAGCCAAAGTGTGAGTGAGCATGTTAACCTCCTTCTTGAGATTCTCATTCTCAACCACTAGTGAGGCATCACAAGTGAGACCATCACCACTAGATGAGGTGGAAGTGGAAGTACTACAAGAAGGGTTAGTAGAAGGAACAATGATAGGCAAAGATAGTGATTCATCAATTATATCACAAGTTAAACCTATTTTGCAAGTTTCAACATGCTTCTTTTTATTTTGCTCATCAAGCAAAGCGGAATGAGCCTTTTCAAGCTTTTTGTGAGCTTTGCCAAGCTTCTCATTGGCTTCCTCTAGCCTCTCATGAGAAGCATTGAGCTCATCAAAGGCTTGCTTAAGGTCTTTTAGTTCCTTACGCAAGCTTTTGCATTCCCTTCTCTTGATGTCAAAGTGTTCTTTAGCATCTTCTAGCATGTCAAATAATTCATCCTTAGTAGGTTCATCATTATCACTATCATTTTCATTTTCATTTTCATTATCATCATCATGTTCTTCATCACTTTCGTCATCACAAGTTTGTACCTTAGTAGCCTTATTGTAACACCCTAAAATTTGAATTCTTTTTAAATAGTAAATTTGATTTAAATATGCAATTATATGTGCATTTCAAATTTAGGAAATAATATTTCTTTTATGAAATTAAAAGAAAATACAAGAATAGAAACATGTGATGCATTCATGCTATTGCGTATTTATTTCTGTGACGGGTGGTTTTGTTCAAATGCTAAAAGATTTTAAAAACCTTTTGAAAATGAGGTTGAAAATTTTATTTATAAAAAGAAAAAGGAAATTTCCTTCCATTCCCTCCCTTCCTCGGTTTCGGCCCGCAGGCTTTTCTTTCCGCCAGCCCAACTCGGCCTACTGCTGGCGCACCGTGCCGGCCCAGCCTCGCCAGCCCAGCAACCCCGCCAGCCGCTCAGCCCAGCCCAGCAGCCGCGCGCCTCGGCGTCGCCAGCCCAGCAGCCGCAGCCCAGCCGCGCCTGTGCCCGCACCCGGCAACCGCCCGCGCCCAGCCGCTGACGCCCGGGCCCCGCCTGTCGGCGCCGCCCCCAACCTCCCGCGTCCCGCGCCCGCTCCCGGTCAAGGCGGAACCGCCGTTCAGCACCCTGGCGTCGTGGGAGCGCCCCCCCTCGTGCCCCTCGGCCTCATTAAAAAGGCAGCCGAGCCCCCCCCCTCGTGCGCCCCTGCTGCCCCCGCTCCAATTTCGCCCCGCTCACGCACCGGAGGCCCCAGCAACCGTCGCTCCGAGGTCATCGGATTCCGCCGTCCACCTCCGCGCGGGCAGCCGTCTCCGAGCCGTCTCCGCCTCCGATTTTCGCCCGTGGTGAGCTCGTCGTGGTCCCCTCTCTCTCCCATGCGTTTCATTTCGCGTTTCGTGGCTTTTAGCGCCCTATTCGCAAGCGTCCGCGAGCTCCATGCTGCCGGCCATGGCGCCCGCGCCCCGGCTTTCCCCTCCGGCTGTCTTCTCGACCCGTGCACGACCCCCTTCTTCCCCCGAGCTCTCGGGTGCCCTCGGTTCCCCGTTTGGCGGACCCTAGCCCCCCTATCCGAGCTCACCGGCGTGTTCTTTGCCGCCGGCCATGGCTAGCCTCGCCGGAGTCCCTGTTCCGGCCGGCCAACCCCCTCCAGGCCAATCCGAACCGTCCATCGCGAGATCTACGACCTGAAATAGAAGATACCCCTTCGGGGGTAAATTTGCTAAAGAGCCCCTGGACTTTTCTAAGTCCTAACCCGCCGTCCTTAGCATATTTCCCCGAATGCGCAATCCCGTTTAGAAAACGTAAACTTCACTGTTTAAGTCAAAAGTACGCTTTCAGTATTTACAGAAATGCCATTCGAACCGTTTCGCTTATATAATTGTCGTTTTAACTCCGAATTGATCCATTCAAATCGCGTTAGCTTCATAATTTCATAAGCTACATGATGACGCTACAGATAGTCAAGTTTGGAACTTTTTAATTTCATGATTAGATTTAATTAAATATAGGACTATTGGAAAACCCGTTTTAATCATAACTTTCGCATTTTAGCTCCGTTTTTCGTGAACTTCGCGTTGACGTGATCGTAGCGAAACGTAGATTAGTTTTACAAACATTTTATTTTGATTTCAATACTGTTGGTGTACTGTTCTAATGATAGGAATGTTTGCTTTGCATGAATGTTTTTTGGAATGTTGTATGTTGCCGTGTTGGCCGCGTTCAGACGGTGAGGAAAACGTTGGAGACCAAGAACTCTTCGACGACCAGCAGGACCAGCACGAGTTTGTGAACCAAGGCAAGTATAACATGGGCCTTCCTTGATGTCCTATTTCACTTTAAGCAATTACTCATTTGCATGTGTCTAATTTTGATACCCGTAAGGACATCCTAGTGATTGTTATCCTATTCCTTGTCTCCTATGGGTTAAATGCATATGGGTAGATTGCTAGTGCTCTAACTGAACTTGATATACATATTGATGAATGATACTATGGAACAAAGAGAGTAACCTGAATTATAACAACTGTTCCATAGGGTGAAAGTGCAAATGACCTTTGTTCATGTTGCTCCCGGCCCTCCATAAGGACTTATCTGTCGGCAAAAGCTGGGACTGACAGTGCAACCGGGAGAGTCATATGGCTCTGACTTTAGCTCAGTAATAGGACCTTTCCTAGCTGGTTAGAGGTTACCTTTTTGGCGCAAATGGGGCTTGCCACTTTGGGTATAGGGCTGCCTCTGTTCCTATGAGTATAGCCGTGATGGATTTGTGCCATAGGAAAGGGGGGTCCCTACATCTGCCTGCCAAGGAAACCTAGCGGCCCTAACTTGTTAGGGAAACCTATGAAATGGCTTCATAGTGTACCCTGCCCGCTCACCTTGGTAGTGACATGGGAGTAATTAACCCGGGCATATGGGGATCACGACTCGCGGTGAATGTGCACCACCTCTGCAGAGGGTAACAAACTGTTATAACAGCCGTGCTCACGGTTACGAGCGGCCCGGAAAACTCACAGAATAACTGTTTACTTGATGATGAGCATTTAAGTTGTTCTATGAGGAAATATGGTAAACCTGACCTTGATATATGTTCTTATGGGAATTAAATGGGAGCTTAAGCAGAACTTGATAATACTTGAGAGTAAAAGTTGACCTTTAAAAATGCTAACTGCAGTAAACCAGAGTCTATCCTTTTTGAGCTTCATAACCCCATGTTAGCTTGCTAAGTACGGAACGTACTTACACTTGTTTATTTTCTTTACTTGGATAAAAATCCCGGATGGGTAACAGATGACAACGGGTATGAGGATTTCCCAGAGGACTATTAGGCTTGTGGTCAACCAGTTGACCTTCCCTGTGATGACGGCCACGAGAGTTTTTTTTTATCTTTTTATTATTCCGCTGTGATGTATAAGACTAAATTTTATTATAACTCTGATGTATGAGACACCGTGATGATACTATTGTAATTTGTCAGCTTGTGTGTGTGATTGTTTCCTGGGCACACACGAGTTTTGTGCATTCAATTTTATCCTCAAAATTGGGTGTGACAAATTGGTATCAGAGCCAGGTTGACTGTAGGACGCAAGCCTAGTTAGAAAAAGGTCGTTTTAGTATCTTTACTCCTCTGGTTTCTTGCTTCCTGACTTATTCTTGTTATTTTATTAAAACATTTATGCTTTTCATACCTTAATCTATTATTTAAAATTGTTGATTCTAATTTCTATCTCACTTTAAATCTATAGATGTCTCATAATCCGAAGACTGCTCGACTCAGCACGGCCGGCTATCGTGCAATGTTCACCCCGCGTGCCCCACCGGCGGAGAGGGAGATTGTGATCATCTCCGACGACGAGGAGATGGCTGCACCGACGCCTACACCTACTCCTACACCAGTCGCCGTGCCCATCTATCCTGTGGTAGCTACACCTGAGGAGTCGACGGCTACTTCCCCTACACCTGCACCCGCCCCAGCTGCCCCCGTGGAGGACGAGGAGATTGGCTGGAAGTGCAAGTACTACTTCAAGCCAGCTCCAGAGACAGCCTACTACCACACTCTCCTCACCCGCGTGCTGGACGACTACTTCCCTGACTTGCACGCCTCCATCAGCTACCACTGCGCCGAGTACAAGCACCCACTGGAGGCTACCTTCTGGAAGGTAGAGCTGGTGGTCACCGCATGGAATGATATCATCAATGGACATGAGGTGGAGACTGTCCACAGTGCCCCTGCCAGGAGAGCCCATGCTTTGGATGGCATGGAGGATGCAGCACAGAATGCCTACATCCACTACCATGGTCGTCGCTTCGAGGCCATGAGGGAGGATCGCTTCAGGTTCCTTCCTCGAAATGATCATGAGGGTGTTTAGCAGGTTTTGGCTCCACCAGAGAATGACCCCACTTTGGAGGCAACGGTGCAGCATGTCCACACTATGCAGGGAGTGGATGATGAGGTCAAAGAAGAACTGCGTGCATCTCAGAGGGCGCAGAGACGTCTGCAGAAACAAGTGGATGAACTTCGAGCACAGCTGGGACAGCCTTCCATCTACAAGAAGAAGCGCCGTTCCTTCACCATGATTGACACCGCTCCATAGGTGTTAGGAGCCTTGATCTAGATTATCACGTCGTTAGTTCGTGTCCTTATTTAGTCTTGTTGGTCTTGTGAACTTGGTTGATTAGATGTTTGATTTGTGAACTTGGTTGAGTTGGTATTTTGCTTGATTGCTGGAAGTTTGTGGGCATGTCCACAACTTCCTTAGTTTGGAACTTTAAATTTAAAATGAAATCTTAATGCAGAAGTATCATTTTATCTTATCTCTGCTGTGCTGATTTCTGGTGCAGCCTGTGTTCTTTATCTGGTAACTCGAAATCTGGGATGATAAAAATTCTGAAATTTTTGTGGAGATAACTAGACCTCTGTATCTTTCAATTGTCTTTGGAATCACGTCAATAGCTATTCAGGTTTGGGAGATCTAATTGGCACAAGTTGATGTTCCTGCGCTGTCTGGAACTCAGAACAGTTTCGGTTTAGCTCTATTTTTGACTATGTGCGAGTTCGAATCTGTAAAAGTGGTCTAAATGAAAGTTGTAGCTGATGTCCTAAGCTTTCTAACAAATCTTGGAGCACCTCTGTTGGATCTCTGAAACTCGATTTATAACAGTTTTACTGAACTGCTGAATTTGAATCTTGCCCAGAAAATTTTCAGCATTGTTTCTTATCTCTTGTAAGTTCCCTATAATTGGAAAAATCTCTAAATTTTGCACATTTGTTGGACAACAGATGGCCGCAAGAGGAGGAAGAGGCAGAGGCCATGGTCGTGGGCGTGATGCTCTTATGAATCCACCACCGCCACCTGTGACCATGGAGCAGATATTGGGAATGCAAGCGCAGCTGATGCAAGCTATGATGCAGCGCTTGGACAATGAACCTGCAAGAGGTCCACCGCCTGTCCAGGTTAGAGATAAGCGTGGAGAGTTTATGAAAGGTCGTCCACCGGTGTTCACACATGCCACAGACCCTATGGAGGCCGATGATTGGTTGCGTGCTGTGGAGAAACAACTGAACATAGCACAATGCAACGACCTGGAGAAGGTGTTGTATGCTTCTGGGCAACTCCAAGGAGCTGCTCAGGATTGGTGGGAATCATTCCAGTTTGGACGTCCCAATAATGCTCCTGATATCACTTGGCGGGAATTTAAGGACAGTTTCCGATCATACCATATTCCTGATGGACTAGTGAAACTGAAGCAGGAAGAATTCAGATCTCTCAAGCAAGGATCAATGACTGTGGCGGAATATCGGGACAAGTTCGCACAACTATCTCGCTACGCTCCTAATGATGTGGCAGATGACAAGGATAAGCAACGCCGTTTCCTCAAGGGACTCTATGATGGACTGCAGCTCCAGCTGATGTCTAATACTTATCCTAACTTCCAGTCTTTGGTGAATCGCGCAATCGTGATTGATGATAAGCGCAAGGAGATGGAAGCTAAGAAGAGAAGGCTCCAAGGGCAAGCTTCTGGAAGCAACACTCACCCACGTGCTTATCCCCAGCAAGGTTTCCAGCAGAGGAATCAAGGACCAACTCATCAGGGAAACCGTGGTCAGTATCCTCAGCGGAACCAGTTCCAGCAACGCCCTTAGTATCAGCAACAGTTTGGAAATCAGCGTCCCCCGCAACAGACTAGCAATCCTGCAACACGTCAGGGAGTGCCTAACAATGCTCCTGTGAAGAGTGGTGCACCCAACAATCCCAATGCCTATTACCGATGTGGAGAAGTAGGTCACTATGCTCATCAGTGTCCTAAGAAGCAGAACCAGCAAGCACCTCAAAACCAGGCCAATAATCAGAAGTTCAACGCCCGTCCACCTCTCACAGCGAAGGTGAACTATGTGTCATCCGATGCAGCTCAGGAGACGCCTGAGGTCATGTTGGGTATGTTCAGTGTCAACTCTATTTCTGCTACTGTACTTTTTGATTCTGGTGCTTCGCATTCTTTTATCTCTCAAGCTTTTGTTAGAATGCATAGCATACCCTTGTGTGCCATGAAAAACCCAATACTAGTGAATTCCCCGGGAGGTAGTATGCCCGCTTCTTATTGGAGCCCCTCAACTAGCATTTCCTTAAGGGGGGTAGACTTCAAGGTGAAGCCTATTGTGTTGAGAACAGCGGGAATTGACCTTATCCTGGGAATGGATTGGATGAAACAACACCGGGCAGTGATTCAGTGTCAGGAGAAATCTATGGTTGTGACATCACTCAATGGGGATAGAATCTGTGTAGAAGTAGTAGTGCAAGCTCAGCCTACAGCCACAGTGAATCAGCTAGATGGTGAAATCAATGAACAAGATCGTGTCGTGGAGGAATTTCCGGATGTCTTCCCCGATGACTTGCCAGGTATGCCACCTGACCGAGACATTGAATTCATTATTGAATTATTACCTGGAACTGCACCAATAGCTAAACGTCCATATAGAATGGGAGTTAATGAATTAGAAGAGCTTAAGAAACAACTAAAAGAGTTGCAAGAAAAAGGTTTCATACGCCCAGTTCTTCCCCATGGGGGGCACCTGTGATCTTTGTGGATAAGAAGGATGGTAGTCAACGGATGTGTGTGGATTACCGCTCACTTAATGAGGTTACCATCAAGAATAAATACCCTTTGCCTAGGATAGATTATTTGTTTGATCAGTTGAGAGGAGCTCATGTGTTCTCCAAGATTGATCTCCGATCTGGTTATCATCAGCTCAAGATTCAGAACTCGGATATACCCAAGACAGCATTCACTACACGGTATGGATTATATGAGTACACCGTTATGTCTTTTGGATTGACCAATGCACCTGCATACTTCATGTATTTGATGAATAAGGTGTTCATGGAATTTCTGGATAAATTTGTGGTAGTATTCATAGATGACATACTAATATTCTCCAAGACAGAAGAAGAACATGCGGAACACATAAGGATGGTCTTGCAAAAGCTTAGAGAGCATAAGTTGTACGCTAAGCGGAGCAAGTGTGAGTTTTGGTTAAAGGAAGTCTCTTTTCTGGGTCATGTTGTCTCCAATGGTGGTATAGCAGTGGATCCAGGCAAAGTGCAAGATGTACTGAATTGGAAACCACCAACTACTGTAAGTGAGATTCGTAGCTTTTTGGGATTGGCTGGTTATTACCGAAGGTTCATTGAAGGCTTTTCCAAGCTAGCCAAGCCTATGACAGCTTTGTTGGAAAAGAATGCTAAGTATGTATGGTCGGATAAATGCCAGGCAAACTTTGAAGAGCTAAAGAAGAGATTGACTACAGCTCCAGTATTAATTTTGCCCGATTTAAACAAGAACTTCTCTATATATTGTGATGCATCCCGTTTGGGTCTTGGATGTGTGCTTATGCAAGAAGGAAGAGTGGTTGCATATGCATCCAGACAACTAAGGAAGCATGAGTTGAATTATCCTACTCATGACTTGGAATTGGCAGCTGTGGTTCATGCTTTGAAGATCTGGAGACATTATCTGATTGGACATAAGAGTGATATCTATACTGATCATAAGAGTTTGAAGTATATCTTTACCCAATCAGATCTGAATTTAAGACAACGTCGTTGGTTGGAATTGATCAAAGACTATGATTTGGAAGTGCATTATCACCCGGGAAAGGCAAACGTCGTAGCTGATGCGCTTAGCAGAAAGGGGTATGCCAATGGAATTCAGACAACATCTATGTCAGCAGAGTTGTGTGCTGAAATGGAGTATCTCAACTTGAGCCTGGTCACTCATGCAATGGAGTTGGTGATAGAGCCTACATTGGAGCAGGAGATACGCAAAGGTCAATTGGAGGATGAAAAACTTAAAGAGATAGCAGAGAATGTAGTGCTTGGAAAGGCACCTGGATTCAGAATGGATGAGAATGGTACCCTTTGGTTCGGAAAATGGATATGTGTACCAGAAGTGAAAGCTATCCGAGATGCAATTCTGTAAGAGGCCCATGAGTCTGCTTATTCTATACATCCCGGAAGTACCAAGATGTACTTGGATCTCAAAGAAAAGTATTGGTGGTATGGTTTGAAGAGAGATGTGGCAGAATATGTGGCTTTGTGTGACACTTGTCAAAGAGTGAAAGCTGAGCATCAAAGACCTGCAGGGTTACTACAACCAATGAAGATCCCTGAATGGAAATGGGAAGAAGTTGGCATGGATTTTATTGTAGGATTACCCCGCACTCAAAGAGGTTATGATTCAATATGGGTAATAGTGGATCGACTCACCAAGGTCGCTCACTTTTTACCAGTCAAGACTACTTATAATGGTGCAAGATTAGCAGAGTTATACATGGAACGAATAGTGTGCTTACATGGTGTTCCCAAGAAAATTGTGTCGGATAGAGGCACCCAATTTACATCGCAATTCTGGCATAAAGTACATAGATCTTTGGGAACAAAGTTGAATTTCAGTTCTGCTTACCACCCGCAAACCGATGGACAGACTGAAAGGATCAACCAGATTTTGGAAGATATGTTGAGAGCCTATGCACTTCAGTATGGTGATAGTTGGGATAAGAGTCTGCCTTACACAGAGTTCTCATACAACAACAGTTATCAAAAGAGCCTCAAGATGGCACCTTTCGAGGCGTTGTATGGACGTAAGTGTAGAACGCCCTTGTTCTGGAATCAGACTGGAGAAACCCAAGTGTTTGGTCCCGATGTCCTTAGAGACGTGGAAGAACAAGTAAGAATGATTAGAGACAATTTGAGAGTAGCTCAGTCCCGACAGAAGAGTTACGCTGATACCCGCAGAAGAGAGCTGACTTTCGAGATTGATGATTATGTGTACCTGAAAGTGTCACCAATGAGAAGTGTGAGAAGATTTAATATGAAGGGAAAGTTAGCACCAAGGTATATAGGACCTTTTAAGATTCTAGAGAGACGTGGAGAAGTAGCTTATCAGTTGGAATTGCCTGAGAGCTTGTCCAGTGTGCACGACGTGTTCCATGTTTCCCAGTTGAAAAAGTGTTTGAGGGTACCAGAAGAACAAATTCCTTTGGAAGAACTTGTTGTCAAGGAAGATCTTACTTATGAGGAGTATCCGATAAAGATCTTGGAAACTGCCGAAAGAGTTACGAGAAGCCGAACAGTAAAGATGTGCAAGGTACAGTGGAATCGTTATACAGAGGATGAGGCTACTTGGGAAAGAGAAGAGGATCTGAGAAAGACTTATCCCCAACTGTTTGAGTAAGCAATCACCCGAATCTCGAGGACGAGATTCATCTTAAGGGGGGTAGAATTGTAACACCCTAAAATTTGAATTCTTTTTAAATAGTAAATTTGATTTAAATATGCAATTATATGTGCATTTCAAATTTAGGAAATAATATTTCTTTTATGAAATTAAAAGAAAATACAAGAATAGAAACATGTGATGCGTTCATGCTATTGCGTATTTATTTCTGTGACGGGTGGTTTTGTTCAAATGCTAAAAGATTCTAAAAACCTTTTGAAAATGAGGTTGAAAATTTTATTTATAAAAAGAAAAAGGAAATTTCCTTCCATTCCCTCCCTTCCTCGGTTTCGGCCCGCAGGCTTTTCTTTCCGCCAGCCCAACTCGGCCTACTGCTGGCGCACCGTGCCGGCCCAGCCTCGCCAGCCTAGCAACCCCGCCAGCCGCTCAGCCCAGCCCAGCAGCCGCGCGCCTCGACGTCGCCAGCCCAGCAGCCGCAGCCCAGCCGCGCCTACGCCCGCACCCGGCAACCGCCCGCGCCCAGCCGCTGACGCTCGGGCCCCGCCTGTCGGCGCCGCCCCCAACCTCCCGCGTCCCGTGCCCGCTCCCGGTCAAGGCGGAACCGCCGTTCAGCGCCCTGGCGTCGTGGGAGCGCCCCCCCCTCGTGCCCCTCGGCCTCGTTAAAAAGGCAGCCGAGCCCCCCCTCGTGCGCCCCTGCTGCCCCCGCTCCAATTTTGCCCCGCTCACGCACCGGAGGCCCCAGCAACCGTCGCTCCGAGGTCGTCGGATTCCGCCGTCCACCTCCGCGCGGGCAGCTGTCTCCGAGCCGTCTCCGCCTCCGATTTTCGCCCGTGGTGAGCTCACCATGGTCCCCTCTCTCTCCCCATGCGTTTCATTTCGCGTTTCATGGCTTTTAGCGCCCTATTCGCAAGCGTCCGCGAGCTCCATGCCGCCGGCCATGGCGCCCGCGCCCCGGCTTTCCCCTTCGGCCGTCTTCTCGACCCGTGCACGACCCCCTTCTTCCCCCGAGCTCTCGGGTGCCCTCGGTTCCCCGTTTGGCGGACCCTAGCCCCCCTATCCGAGCTCGCCGGCGTGTTCTTCGCCGCCAGCCATGGCTAGCCTCGCCGGAGTCCCTGTTCCGGCCGGCCAACCCCATCCAGGCCGATCCGAACCGTCCATCGCGAGATCTACGGCCTGAAATAGAAGATACCCCTTCGGGGGTAAATTTGCTAAAGAGCCCCTGGACTTTTCTAAGTCCTAACCCGCCGTCCTTAGCGTATTTCCCCGAATGCGCAATCCCGTTTAGAAAACGTAAACTTCACTGTTTAAGTCAAAAGTACGCTTTCAGTATTTACAGAAATGCCATTCGAACCGTTTCGCTTATATAATTGTCGTTTTAACTCCGAATTGATCCATTCAAATCGCGTTAGCTTCGTAATTTCATAAGCTACATGATGACGCTACAGATAGTCAAGTTTGGAACTTTTTAATTTCATGATTAGATTTAATTAAATATAGGACTATTGGAAAACCCGTTTTAATCATAACTTTCGCATTTTAGCTCCGTTTTTCGTGAACTTCGCGTTGACGTGATCGTAGCGAAACGTAGATTAGTTTTACAAACATTTTATTTTGATTTCAATACTGTTGGTGTACTGTTCTAATGATAGGAATGTTTGCTTTGCATGAATGTTTTTGGAATGTTGTATGTTGCCGTGTTGGTCGCGTTCAGACGGTGAGGAAAACGTTGGAGACCAAGAACTCTTCGACGACCAGCAGGACCAGCACGAGTTTGTGAACCAAGGCAAGTATAACATGGGCCTTCCTTGATGTCCTATTTCACTTTAAGCAATTACTCATTTGCATGTGTCTAGTTTTGATACCCGTAAGGACATCCTAGTGATTGTTATCATGTTCCTTGTCTCCTATGGGTTAAATGCATATGGGTAGATTGCTAGTGCTCTAACTGAACTTGATATACATATTGATGAATGATACTATGGAACAAAGAGAGTAACCTGAATTATAACAACTGTTCCATAGGGCGAAAGTGCAAATGACCTTTGTTCATGTTGCTCCCGGCCCTCCATAAGGACTTATCTGTCGGCAAAAGCTGGGACTGACAGTGCAACCGGGAGAGTCATATGGCTCTGACTTTAGCTCAGTAATAGGACCTTTCCTAGCTGGTTAGAGGTTACCTTTTTGGCGCAAATGGGGCTTGCCACTTTGGGTATAGGGCTGCCTCTGTTCCTATGAGTATAGCCGCGATGGATTTGTGCCATAGGAAAGGGGGGTCCCTACATCTGCCTGCCAAGGAAACCTAGCGGCCCTAACTTGTTAGGGAAACCTATGAAATGGCTTCATAGTGTACCCTGCCCGCTCACCTTGGTAGTGACATGGGAGTAATTAACCCGGGCATATGGGGATCACGACTCGCGGTGAATGTGCACCACCTCTGTAGAGGGTAACAAACTGTTATAACAGCCGTGCTCACGGTTACGAGCGGCCCGGAAAACTCACAGAATAACTGTTTACTTGATGATGAGCATTTAAGTTGTTCTATGAGGAAATATGGTAAACCTGACCTTGATATATGTTCTTATGGGAATTAAATGGGAGCTTAAGCAGAACTTGATAATACTTGAGAGTAAAAGTTGACCTATTAAAAATGCTAACTGCAGTAAACCAGAGTCTATCCTTTTTGAGCTTCATAACCCCATGTTAGCTTGCTAAGTACGGAACGTACTTACACTTGTTTATTTTCTTTACTTGGATAAAAATCCCGGATGGGTAACAGATGACAACGGGTATGAGGATTTCCCGGAGGACTATTAGGCTTGTGGTCAACCAATTGACCTTCCCTGTGATGACGGCCACGAGAGTTTTTTTTAATCTTTTTATTATTCCGCTGTGATGTATAAGACTAAATTTTATTATAACTCTGATGTATGAGACACCGTGATGATACTATTGTAATTTGTCAGCTTGTGTGTGTGATTGTATACTAGGCACACACGAGTTTTGTGCATTCAATTTTATCCTCAAAATTGGGTGTGACACTTAGCCATGAAACATGATGGAGAGTCAAAGAGAGAAGGCTTTTCATTTATAGCAATGCTTGCAAGTGCCTTCTTCTTGGTAGTCTTGTTATCATCACTATCGTCATCATCATCACTTGAGGAAGCATCACTATCCCAAGTGACCACATATGAACCACCCTTCTTCTTCTTGAAGACCATCTTGTCCTTCTTCTCTTTCTTTTCCTTCTTGTCCTTCTTCTTGTTCTTCTTGTTGTCATCATCATTGTCCCTATTGTATGGACATTGAGCAACAAGATGATCTTTGCTTCCACACTTGAAGCACCTTCTTGATTCTTCTTTGTTTTTGGATGAAGACTTCTTTTTTTTAGCACGGTACCCTTTCTTCATCATGAACTTGCCAAATTTCTTGACAAAGAGAGCCATCTTCTCATCATCCATCTCATCAAATGAACTATCATCTTCACTTGATGTTTCTTGCTTTGCCTTGCCCTTGGATGATGTGGCCTTGAATGCCACTCTTTTTCTTTTCATCTTTCTTCTCATCTTTCTTCTCTTTCTTTTCTTCCTTCTCATCATCATCTCTATATGTATCATCGGTCATTATGTCTCCCAACACTTGGTTTGGTGTCATGGTGTCCAAACCACTCCTCACTAGAATAGTGACCAATGTACCAAATCTTGAAGGTAAGCATCTCAAGAATTTGTGGTAGAAGTCCTTGTCCTTCACCTCTTCTCCAAGTGCTTTGAGATCATTGACAAGCACTTGAAGCCTATGGAACATCTCCGGCACACTCTCATCCTCCTTCATCTTGAAGCTTGCAAACTTTTCTTTGAGAATGTATGCCTTTGCACCCTTCACGGCTTGAGTGCCCTCAAATGATTCTTCCAACTTCTTCCAAGCCTCATGAGCCATTTAAATATTCTTGATTTGCTCAAATGTTCTCTCATCAATTGCATCATGAATAGCACTTAGAGCAATGCCATTGTTTTGGAGAAGCACCTCTTCGGCCACGATGGGATTCTCCGGATCTTCAACATCAATTTTGGTTTCTACCACCTTCCACACCTTTCTATTGATTGACTTGATATATGTTGTCATCTTAGCCTTCCAATAAGGATAATTTGAGCCATCAAATTGGGGTGGCTTCTTGGTGTTGTTGATTTGAGCCATTTTTACACCGAAGGTTGTTAAGCCTCAAATCACGGTGACCTTGGCTTCGATACCACTTGAAAGGTCCTAATGGCTAGAGGGGGGGTGAATAGCCTAATAAAATTTCTACAACAACACTCAACAAAAGGGTTAGACAATTATGAGGCGAAGCAAGTGTTGCGCTAGCCTACTCAAAATGCAAGCCACCTACCACAATTTTAGTTTAGGTAGAATCTATTCACACAATAGCTATGACACTACTCTATGTTAGTGTGCTCTCAAAGACTAACTAAAGAGCCACACCAACCAAGCAAGCAAGCTCTCACAACTAACTACACTAAAGAGCTTGACAACTAGTTTGCGGTAATGTAAAGAGAGTGATCAAGAAAGTTATACCGCCATGTAGATGAGTGAACTAATCAATCACAATGATGAATACCGATGAAAACCAATCACCTCAGAATCAAATGATGAACACAATGATTTTTACCGAGGTTCACTTGCTTGCCGGCAAGCTACTCCTCATTGTGGCGATCCACTCACTTGGAGGTTCACGCGCTAATTGGCATCACACGCCAAACCCTCAATAGGATGCCACACAACCAACACAAGATGAGGATCACACAAGCCACGAGCAATCCACTAGAGTACCTTTTGGTGCTCTGCCGGGGAAAAGGTCAAGAACCCCTTACAATCACCATGATCGGAGCCAGAGACAATCACCACCCTCTGCTCGACGATCCTCGCTGCTCCAAGCCGTCTAGGTGGCGGCAACCACCAAGAGTAACAAGCGAATCTCGCAGCGAAACACGAACACCAAGTGCCTCTAGATGCAAACACTCAAGCAATGCACTTGGATTCTCTCCCAATCTCACAAAGATGATGAATCAATGATGGAGATGAGTGGGAGGGCTTTGGCTAAGCTCACAAGGTTGCTATGTCAATGCAAATCACCGAGGGAGTGAGCTTGAGCTGGCCATGGGGCTTAAATAGAAGCCCCCACAAAATAGAGCAGTTGTACCCCTTCCCTAGGTACAGCGCGGGGTGATCGGACGCTCCGGTCTAATCGATCGGACGCTGGCCCTCAGCGTCCGGTCACGTGATACTCGCCACGTGTCCCCTGCTTCAAATACAGTTCGTCAGATTTCAACGGTCATCTTGTTGATCGGACGCTCCGCTACAACTGACCGGACTCTGAGCCTCCAGCGTCCGGTCATTTCCAGTAAGGTTCCAGAAACGTTTTTCTTCGACCTGACGCGTCCGGTCATGCTTGACCAGACACAACCACCGTCCGGTGACTCCACGTCTCCTCTGTGCGCCTCACGTCAGTGTACGTCAGCACTGACCGGACTCACCCTGCCAGCGTCCGGTCGTAGAGTGACCCAGCGTCTGGTTGTTTCACCGACGCCAGCGTCTTCACTGTTACACCTGACCGGACATGCCGGTCCAACCGAGGCCAGCGTCCAGTCACACCCAGTGACCTCCGTCTTTGCTATCTAGGGCACCGGTGGCACCGTCGGACTATCCGCACTCTACGGGCGGACACTCCACCAGTGGAGTTTCTTACCCTTGCACCCAAACTTCACCACCCTTGATCAAATGTGCCAACCACCAAGTGTATCACCTTGTGCACATGTGTTAGCGTATTTTCACAAACATTTTCAAGGGTGTTAGCACTCCACTAGATCCTAAATGCATATGCAATGAGTTAGAGCATCTAGTGGCACTTTGATAACCGCATTCCGATAGGAGTTTCACCCCTCTTAATAGTACGGCTATCGATCCTAAATATGATCACACTCACTAAGTGTCTTGATCACCAAAACAAAATGGCTCCTACTATTTATACCTTTGCCTTGAGCCTTTTGTTTTTCTCTTTCTTCTTTTCAAGTCCGAGCACTTGATCATCATCATGGCGTCACCATCATCATGTTATGATCTTCATTTGCTTCACCACTTGGAGTGTGCTACCTATATCATGATCACTTGATAAACTAGGTTAGCACTTAGGGTTTCATCAATTCACCAAAACCAAACTAGAGCTTTCAGGCTTGCTATTGTAGCAACCGCTTATATTGTCACCCATTGAAAGAGAAGACACCATATGAGCTCTTGAATGGTAGAAAGCCCAACATTGCATATTTTCGTGTCTTTGGTTGCAAATGCTATATCTTGAAGAAAGGCACTAGATTGCGCAAGTTTGACAAGAAGTGTGATGAAGGATTTCTACTTGGTTATTCCACTACAAGCAAAGCATATAGAGTTTGGAATTTGGATAGTGGTACTCTTGAGGAAGTTCATGATGTTGAATTTGATGAAACCAAGGGTTCACAAGATGAGAATGAAAACTTGGAAGATGTTAGAGGCATTCAACTTTTAAATGCCATGAAGAACATGGATGTTAGTGAATTGAAGCCTAGGCAAGTGAATGATGATGAAGATGATCAAGTGCAAGTGCTCTCTAGCTCAAATTTGCAAGATGATACAAATCAAGCTAGTATAAGTGGCTCTCATGATAATGAACAAGATCAAGTGGCTAGTGCATCATCTCAACCCAATGATCAAGCAAGAGCAAGCAATCAAGTTTCAATCCTCCAACCAACCAATATTGCAAGGGATCATCCATTAGACACTATCATTGGTGATATTTCAAGAGGTGTGCAAACTAGATCAAGATTGGCTTCATTTTGTGAGCATTTCTTATTTGTGTCATCCATTGAACCAAACAAGATAGATGAAATATTGAAGGATGTTGATTGGGTGAATGCTATGCATGAAGAATTGAATAACTTCACAAGAAATCAAGTATGGGAATTAGTAGAGAGACCAAAGGAACACAATGTGATTGGAACCAAATGGGTCTTTAGAAACAAGCAAGATCAAGATGGGATAGTAGTAAGGAACAAAGCAAGATTGGTAGCACAAGGATATACACAAATTGAAGGTCTTGACTTTGGAGAAACATATGCCCTGGTTGCTAGATTGGAAGCAATTAGAATCTTGCTAGCCTATGCCTGTGCCCACAACATCAAGCTCTATCAAATGGATGTTAAGAGTGTATTTCTCAATGGTTACATCAATGAAGAAATATATGTTGAGCAACCTCTCAGTTTTGAAGATGACAAGAAGCTCGACCATGTGTACAAGTTGAAGAAGGCATTGCATGGCTTGAAGCAAGCACCTAGAGCATCGTATGAGAGATTGAGGGACTTCCTACTCTCTAAAGGGTTCATGATGGCTAGGTTGACACCACTCTTTTCACCAAGAAGATTGACAAAGACTTATTTGTGTTGCAAATCTATGTCGATGACATCATATTTGGATCAACCAATCAAGACTTTTGTGAAGAGTTTGGAAAGACGATGGCTAATGAGTTTGAAATGTCCATGATTGGAGAGTTAAGTTACTTTCTTGTTCTTCAAATCAAGCAATTGAATAATGGTACATTTGTGAGTCAAGGCAATTACATCAAAGACATGCTCAAAAAGTTTGGCATGAGTGATAGCAAAGCCATTAGCACACCAATGGGGACAAATGGCAACTTAGATAGTGATGCAAGTGGAAATATGGTGGATCAAAAGGTTTATCGGTCTATGATTGGAAGCCTACTCTATGTGACCGCATCAAGGCCAGATGTCATGTTTAGTGTATACATGTGTGCAAGATTTCAAGCCTCACCAAGAGAAAGTTATTTGAAGGATACAAAGAGAATATTGAGGTACTTGAAGCATACACAAAATGTTGGTTTGTGGTATCCCAAAGGAGCAAAGTTTAAGCTAGTTGGTTACTCCAACTCGGATTACGCGGGATGCAAGGTTGAAAGGAAGAGCACCTCGGGCACATGTCAATTGTTGGGAAGATCAATTGTTTCATGGTCATCAAAGAAGCAAAATAGTGTTGCATTATCAACCGCCGAAGCCGAATACATATCCGCCGGTAGTTGTTGTGCACAAATACTTTGGATGAAGGCCACCTTGAATGACTTTGGAATCAAGTTCAAGAAAGTGCCATTGCTATGTAACAATGAGAGTGCAATCAAGTTAACCAACTATCCGGTTCAACATGCAAGAACAAAGCACATTGATGTCCGCCACCATTTCATAAGAGATCACCAATAAAAAGAGGATATTTGCATTGAGAGTGTAGGCACCAAAGATCAACTTGTCGATATATTCACCAAGCCATTGGATGAGAAAAGGTTTTGCAAGCTATGGAATGAGTTGAACATATTGGATTTCTCAAATATGTGTTGAGGCACCCCCCCACTTATATGACATGCCTCTCCTTTGAGCCATCCAAGGTAAAAGTTGATTGGCATGGCATACATCCTTGCTAAGGACATGTTTAGTGCATCTAGTCATTTTTCACATTTAAAAGGCTCATTCATGAAAATCAAATGATTTTGATGTTTGTATGGTACCACTATTGCTTCTATGCTTGACTTGATCTAGTGGTAGCATATGACATGTTTGTGGGCTTGTAAACCTAGTGTTTGATCTAGAAAATGAGCTCTAAGTGTTTAACTCAACATGGTACAAGATAACCCTTATTTGGAGGTGTGAAGAAGCTTGTCCTTGGATCAAACCGAGTTAAATATCTTTGGCAAATGTTCTAGATTGGACCAAATTTGGGAAAATGATCCTCACCCCATTGATTGACATTGATAATCTCAATCTATCTACATTTTAAGCCTTTGTGGTCATTGATGACAAAGGGGGAGAAATAGTGTACAAAGATAGTGAAAAGATAACAAAGGGGGAGAAATTGAGAATTTGACATAGGAGGAGAGATATGACAAAGGAAGGGGATCAATTAAAATTTTAAGCACACAAATAGGGGGAGCAAGCTCATGAACTTGTATGGTGCATTTGAATGTACATTTCATATATTTGCTTGCATGGCACAAGTTTTAAATTTCAATATCCATGCTTGTGTGGTGTATGCTAGTTGTAGGCTTGAATGATGAAATGAAAAACTAGCATGCATAGGTTATCTAGTGTTTTTATTTCCAAGTGGTATCGAGCTAACCATGATGCTAAGGATGAACTTAAAGGTGCAACTCCGATTGGTATCATGCTTCAAAGGTCCATCTCTTATACCTTAGCATCATTTGGTAGACATTGTCTCCTATATTTCCTATCTAAGCATATGTGCAAGCTACAATCCAAACTTTTAGCACATATGTAGGGGGAGCAATTGTTACCATATGGGATTCATGAAACTTGTCCATATCCTTTTACACATGGTAAATATGCTTGGACAAGCAACATGGATTCAAATGAATTTCAATTCATATCTTTGTCAAAGGGTTGTCATCAATTACCAAAAAGGGGGAGATTGAAAGCTCTAGTTTGGTTTTGGTGAATTGATGAAACCCTAAGTGCTAACCTAGTTTATCAAAGTGATTATGAAATAGGTGGCAGATTCCAAGTGGTGAAGCAAATGAAGATCATGACATGATGATGGTGATGCCATGGTGATGATCAAGTGCTTGGACTTGGAAAAGAAGAAAGAGAAAAACAAAAAGCTCAAGGCAAAGGTGAAATTGATATGAGCTTTTTGGTTTAGTGATCGAGACATTTAGCGAGTGTGATCATATTTAGGATCGATAGCCATACTATTAAGAGGGTGAAACTCATATCGAAATGCGGTTATCAAAGTGCCACTAGATGCTCTAACTCATTGCATGTGCATTTTGGATCTAGTGGAAAGCTAACACCCTTGAAAATGTTTGTGAAAATATGCTAACACACGTGCACAAGGTGATACACTTGGTGGTTGGCACATTTGACCAAGGGTGGAGGAGTTGGTGAAGTGAAGGAGGTGTTAGTCACTGAAAAACAGTGACCAGACGTCGGTCACGTGGTGACCGGACTCAGGAAGCAGCGTCCGGTCAGTAGTGGATCAGTGGTGGGGTCTCGGTCTTGATGATCGGACTCTGGAGGCATTGTTGATCGGACATAGCGAAGGTGAGTCCGGTCACTGCTGACGTATGATGATGATGGTACCTTTGGAGAAGGCACGAAGGGACAGAGAAGACCGGACGCTACAGTGAGTCTGGTCTTGGTGGACTGGACGCGTCCGGTCATAAAAAATCAGCTCTGGAACCTTACTGGAAATGATCAGACTCTAGTGATGGAGCGTCTGGTCACTTTGAGCAGCATGTCTGGTCACAACTTAACACATGGCATGAAGCTAACTAGCCATTGAGATCGCGTGGATGAGGTTAAACCATGGGGCCACATGGCGCGCATCGCGTGACCGGACGCTGAGTGGCGTGCGTCCGGTCGCCCTAACCTGCGCATCCGATCAGGGCGCAGTGGGATGCTCTATGAGCCCAACGGCTCTATTCGTTGGGGCTCTATTTAAAGGTGTGTGGCCAGCTCTAGCTTATACTCTTGGCCATTTGCATTGACATAGCAACCTTGTGAGCTTAGCCAAAGCCCTCCCACTCATCTCCATCATTGATTCATCATCTTTGTGAGATTGGGAGAGAATCCAAGTGCATTGCTTGAGTGTTTACATCTAGAGGCACTTGGTGTTCATGTTTCGCTGCAGGATTCGCTTGTTACTCTTGGTGGTTGCCGCCACCTAGACGGCTTGGAGCAGCGAGGATCGTGGAGCGGAGGTTGGTGATTGTCTCCGGCTCCAATCTTGATGATTGTGAGGGGTTCTTGACCATTCCACGACGGAGAGCCAAAATGTACTCTAGTAAATTGCTCGTGGCTTGTGTGATCCTCATCTTGTGTTGGTTGTGCGGCACCCTATTGAGGGTTTGGCGTGTGATGCCAATTAGCGCATGAACCTCCAAGTGAGTGAATCGCCACAACGAGGACTAGCTTGCCAGCAAGCAAGTGAACATCGGTAAAAATTCATTGTGTCATCATTTGATTCTGAGGTGATTGATCTTCATTGGTATTCATTCTTGTGATTGATTGGTTCATTCCTCGATTCGGCGGTATAACCATCTTGCTCTCTCTCTCTCTTTACATTACCGCAAACTAATTGTCAAGCTCTTTAGTGTAGCTAGTTGTGAGAGCTTGTTAGGTTGGTTAGTGTGGCTCTTTAGTTAGCCTTTGAGAGCATACTAACTTAGTGTAGTGACATAGCCATTGTGTGGATAAAGACTATAGAAACTAGAATTGTGGGAGGTGGCTTGCAATTTTTAGTAGGCTAGCGCAACACTGGCTTCGCCTCATATTTGTCTAACTGGTTTGCTAAGTGTTGTTGTAGAAATTTTTAATAGGCTATTCACCCCCTCTAGCCATTAGGACCTTTCAGGAGGCGATTGACGAGGACGACGAGGAAGATGCGATTGAAGATGTGTACGACGTTGCCACTAGGGAGGACACACAACTACAGAGAGCCCCGCTTCAGAGAGACATGGTAAGATACTCGAATGTTACAATTTGTTATCCATTTGGCATTTAGTAAGTGTACTAAAACTGTCCAACCGAGTTTTTGTACCTAGGCCACACAATTGTTAAGGTTGTCCAACGAAGCAGCGCTTCGAGTTCACGAGTCTAGAGGGCAGGGGCCAGGCGTTCTCTAGGCTTTTGTGGAGGTAAACATAAACCTGTCTGTTCTGAAAATATTTCTTTATTCTAAATGCGCTTGGGAAATGCACTAACTTTAACGTCTGTTCATGCAGAAGGTGAAGTTGAGCTGCAAGAAGCTAGCTCAGAAGTTGAGCTGCATGGACACTCCGTGGGTGGAACCCAAGTACCCGGCGTGGTCTGGTGTCATGGCTTCTGCCTCTTTGAGGACACCAGCTGGCTCTTCTGAGCCGGTGACAGGTGCCACTTCCACTGTGCATACACCACCACACTATAGCGCTGGGAAGGGCCCTGCAGACGAGGAGGACGATGACGACGCCCCGGGCTTCCGCATACAGCACCGCCAGTTGGACCCTTGGCAGTAGGACGAGATCGGCATGTCTCAGCTAGGTGGTGCCCCGCTTGGTACCCAAGGAGGCTCACAGGTAGTAACAAAGGTATTTTTTAAATACGTAGCCTGTATGAACTAACAATCATAAAGATTATAACTAATCTTGCTTATCTTATACTTGCAAGGTACGAGCCGTACGCACCGCCATTGCGACCGCACCGACGTTGGCTACACTCCCAATGTGTTGCCTACAAATCCGAAGATACAGAGGCGTCCGAGGGATCCTTACACTCCTGGGATGTAGGTTGTAGGTAAGCATTGTTCCATGTTTTTTTCAAGTATCCTCAATTGCAAAACTTAGATTTGTCCATACTAACCGTTGTGACAATAATGTCTTGCCTGCAGATGCTCAAGATCTTGAAGGATCATGTCAGCAAGACGTCCATCCTTGATGACTTTGTGTTATTTTGGACTTCATGTAGACCTCCATACATATTTTGTGCACTTGGTTGACTTATTTGGTTATGTCGAACTTATGTCGAACGAATATTGTCGTGTCAAACTTATATGGCCCTGAACATAATTTAGTGTTATGTGGCAACTTGTGAACTTGTGCACGCACTCCATTTATTTGCTTCAAATTCGTTTCAATGTGTCGCGCCAGCACTTGTAGTTGTTTGGTGGGGCAAACGATGCAATAGTTTCGGTGAGAGCAATGCCCAAAATGGCATAATCGAATGATTGTTTAGCCACAGAATGAATCATGCCACAGAATGAACCGAAGAACTGAGAACGTTTTCAATCCCGACAGCAGCTCCCGCTAAAGCAATTGTAGCAGCTCCAGCACATATTGATTTAGCTCCCTCTTGGATGCTGCTGGTCGGCTTCTGTCCGCTGGAAACAACGTCCAGGAGGCGCAGCAGCCTGCCGCGCTGTTGACAATGGCACGTCAGCCTGCCACACCATGGGCGATGGCGTGTCAAGGTGCCGCGCCGTGGGCGATGGCGCGGCGGAACCTGGGCAAGCTTTTTCGCAGCGTGGGCGTTGGCTGCTGCCAGCAAGCCTGCCATGCCGAGCTGCCATCGGGTGCCTGCTGCCAGCAAGCCTGCCATGCCGAGCGGCCATCGGGACAAGTGCATTTTTTATTTTGTAATTCCTAGAAAATCTAGGAAGGGGTTTCCGTTGGTGATTCAAGGTAAATATTTTTGGTGCTACACATAAATTCCAGAGAGCTTGACTTGGACCTACGGGTCATTATTCCGTATTGATTTTTTGTATGCCGACCATGTTCGACATAATTCGGCTCGATTTGGTTCGTTTTAGAAATTCTCAACGCATTCGCTATTATTAAAAAAAAACTTGGATGGATCGGAGGGTGACAAACGGATGGGATCACTTAAGATCGAACATGGGTAATCCGAGTACATGGAAACAGTGTTTGATACATGGGTACAATCAATATTTTCCTAAACGGTAAACGGTCTTTACACGGTCGCCCTTCATTTAGCGTTTAGGCTATTTACACGGTGTTTAAACGAAGTTAAACGGTTTTGTACTATTTAAAAAAAATACATATAATTATATATGTGCATGTAAAAAATCAAGTATTCTAGCATTTATACATATTTATCCGAGTAAAAATCAATTATTTTGGTATGTATATATATTTATGCATGTGAAAAGAACCAAATATAGATATTTATGCATGTAACATATCAAGTGTACACATTTATAAATATAATAAACTTAAGTATACAAATTTATCCATACAAAACTGAACTAGATTTACCTTGTGTTCGCCTAAACAGCCGTTTAAACAACTGTTTAGCCCATTTAATGTTGTTTATCTCTATTCCGTTTATGCCGTTTCTACCGTTTTTCCTGTTTTTTGACCATTTAAACGATCAACCATTTAATTTCTGTTTACCCCCTAAACAAAACAGTTTACCACCGTTTACCGTTTACTAGTCGTTAGGTGGACACTGGGTACAATACATCAATAGTTCAAATGAAACACAAGACAACACAATAAAAGTTCTAGTACATAACTACATTAATCATTAATAAAGCATGGAACTAACCGATGGCGCAATCAGAAATCCTCAGTCAGAAACATACTGAGTAAGCAACTCGTCGTCCGAGTACCAATCCTCTACCACAACCTTGTTGCTGTGGCTAGGGTCACCTGCATTGCCCTAATCTACCTGTCGCCTGTAGTAAGCGGCATCGGCTTCATCTGCAGCCTGAGACAAGAACGCGTTCTCTTCCTCCTCGTTCATATGGCTAGGCTCACCTGCATTGCCCTGATTCACCTGTCGCCTGTAGTAAGCGGCCTCCGCTTCATCTGCAGCCTCTACGGCTTGAGAGAAGAACGCTTCCTCATCGTCCTCTACCTGCAAACCCGCCTCTGCTAGAGCCATGAGCTCGCTCAGTCTGTCAGTGTCGTCCTCATCCTTCTCCACCTATAAGCCTGTCTCCGCTAGAGCGATGAGATCGCTCAACCTGTCAGTGTCGTCCTCCTCATTGTCCAACACAATCGGACATAGAACGCTACGACCGGCTCAGGTTATGTGCTCATGTAACTTGTTTTCCACATAACTTGCACGTGCCACCTCTGCGGCATGGTCCCCACTGCATCCAATCCCTTCATGTATAAAATGCAACAAGTTACCAACGCAATTATAGTACATTTAAAAGCATGCAACGAAAATAACAAGGCTTCCAATGACTCACTTGCACACAATGCAGCAACATAGTCGTTCAAGACCTGCATCTGTACTGTTTCCTCCTCCATTGCAGCCTTCCTTGCCCTATCCTCCTCTAATGCCAACCGTCTCTCTAACCCCATTTGTCAAGCTTGACATCGATCGGGTTACGAATACCGCTCTTTCTAGCAAACTCACGCATGTCCTTCTTCCGCTTTTTAACGAACAAGTCGACGTAGTCAGATCCATATCCCGTCTTCTGTGCAATTACTTGCCTCCCCTTCAAATCATCCAAAAACCGAGCCTGACCATCATAAGATTCCCACTTGCATTTCCTAGTGCTCTGTTTAAACGAAAAATGAGATCATAATTCTTAAAAAAAGCAAGAAAACACAATTTCAGGTTTTCAACAACAATAACCAATCTCATCGTAGTCAACCATATGGCCGCAATAATGGCCTATTCCAAGCTCCGAAGGGACTAGGCCGTAGTTGGATTTAACACCACATTCGCACATGACAGGTGGTGCTTTGAAAATTACCCTTTCTTTCTTCTTTTCCTTTTTCTTTTCCTTTGCCGGCTCCGGCCATTGATTCTTAGGACCATAGAGCCACTCCTTAAAATGACACTTCGAAAATACAAACACCTAAAAGAGGTGACATTAGTACATGAACATCTATAGCAAAACATTTCAACAGATACACTGTCCACTTACTTCATGCTTGTTTGGACACACAAACTCCAACGTATTCTTAGGGTTTATCACAGCTCGATCTCCGCAATTGCACAGAGGAGGTTCCTCGAGTCATCTAACTGCGGATAAGTGCTTCTCCTTAGCCATCATTGGAGGGGTTAGGGGGAGGTGGAACCCACTGCTCGAAGTTCTCACATGAATGTCGCCCTCTCCACCAATCGTCGAAAAGGAAGTACCTTAGGTCAAACTTGTCTGCACCGTCGATCCACTGAAAGAAAAAGCACATCTCATGGCCTACACAACATAATTCGAACAAAATATTAGTAACCTACTAACAAAAAAGAGGTAAAAAAAGGTACGAGAATAATGACTTACATTAAAACGACTGCATGTGTAGAAGCAATGCGCCGCTGTGTCCGGATGTCTCGATTGAAACACATCGGTCAGAAAACCACAGTCACAGTTAGGGATAGGGAGGTCAAGAGGGACGGGGGCATCTTTGCTGGACGCGTCGGGGTACAATTCTATAGAACGACCCCGTTTTCGCCACAACTGCTCCCGAAATATGTCTTCCATCTAATAAAACGGTTCAAATTAAACATCAATCTAAACAACGCAAATTAATGTAAAATATAACCATTTGCATTGCAACTCAAATAATATAACCAACACTTATAGAAACAAAAATATACATGGTAAACATACTTCTAACTAAATAATTAACCTTAACATTGAGAAAATCAAACTAATATCTTCCTCCAAACCCTAGCCCATAGTTCTCAAATATAATTTTCCTCCTAACCCTAACTCCCATTCATAATATGTCAATCCACCATTCAAACGACAATAAAAATGGCATCATTACCGTGAACGAGGCTGAGGAGGGAGGTAGGCGGGCAGGGAATGGAAGGGAAGGGAGGGAGGGAGGCGGCAACGGAGGGCCGGGCGCCGGCAGCCCTTGGGAGCGGCTGGAGGGGGCGGCGCGGTAGACCTCCACCACGTTAGCAACTAAGGCAGATAGAGGGAGGGCGGCTCGCGTCATGATATGTACCTAGGCCTGCCGCACCGTGCGGCATGGCGCGGCAAAGTGTGCCACGTCAGCCGGTCAACGCCACGGTCTTCGCTCCCACCGCGCCACCATGCATGGCACGGCCATGGCAATAGACGCGGCCAAAAGTGTTAGATTTCAAAAAAAATAAAAGTGTCAGATTAAAATTAGTTTAAAAAAAGTGTTAAATATAAAAAAATCGCTGTGCGTGCTGACCAGCAGTCCAGGCGCAGACAGTCTGCTCTTTAGACGGCGGACAGTCCGCCGCTGCTGCGTTCACATAGATCAGAAGCTTTTCTTCCCATTCGTGTTTGGAGATTTTGCCTGCAAACAGTCCGGGGCTGAGTCCGCGACTGCAGTTTGTTTTGCGAGCAGAGAAGTTCTGTTTCGTTCAAGTGGACTGCAGATAGTCCGGACATCTTTCCCAGGCAGTCCGCGGCCCTGATTCTTACTGTTTTGATGGCTGCTCTTTCATTCTTGCTCCGAATTGTGTTCTGTCTTTTGTGTTAGCTTTCTACCGTTCCGAGTGTTTTTTCTAGATACTCTCGTTACTAGTTGGCTTGGGTATTTAGTTTGGGAACTCACTTGTGCTTGGCGGTGATTTTGGGATAGCGGCAGAAAATATTTCGAGAGGAATTTTACGGCTCCCATTCACCCCTATCTGATCCGTTTTCGGTCCTTCAACTGGTACAGGAGCCGGTTAAGGATCATTCCACCTTAATCGGTCCGTGATCCACGAAGGCGACATGGAGCGCGGTTCCGGCAAACCGCGGCACTTCGATGGAACAAACTACCCCTACTAGAAGATCCGCATGTCTGCGCATCTTCAGGGCATTGATTGGCAAGTTTGGGAGATTTGTGAGGATTCTAACTACGAGGTGCTTGCTGCTCGTGTCGGTCAGGAGCAGATTGACCAACACAATGCAAATAGCAAGGCTCGTAGTGTTCTCTTTTCGAGTCTTTCCTTTTCTGAGTTTGAGAGTCTCTGATTGTACCACTGCTCGAGAGATCTGAGTGAGGCTTCAGAGCTATCACGAGGGAACCGCACAGGTCAAAACCAGACTCTTTGAGACGTACAAGTGTGAGTATGAGAACTTCTCTCAGTTGGATTGAGAGTCTATCGATTCTATGTTTTCTTGTTTCCAGTCGATTGTGAACAAGATGTGGACAAACAAGCCGCAGCTACCTTATGATGATCATGAGAGGGCTCTCAAGTTACTATATGCCCTAGATCGGAAGCTTTGGGATGTGAAGGTGTCCGCTATCGTTGAGTCCGCTAACTACGACACCCTCACCGTTGATGAGCTTTTTAGCAAGCTCAAGTCCACCGAGATTGATTACCAGACCCAAGCCAAAATCAAGAATCCCTCTGCACCGACTATGGCTTTGGTCTCAGGTAATAGTTCAAGTTCTTCAGCTAACCCTTCACATATCTCCTTTGCCTTGTCTTCTTTGGTGTCTGTTACAGAGGAGCAGATGGAGGCACATGGGGATGACGAGCTGGCACTGGTCATCAACCGGTTCTCACGATTTCACAACAACCGCATGAACCACCGGCGTGGTGGTGATCCAAAGGAGGGTTGCTATGGCTATGGAGACCCCGACCACTTCGTCGCCCACTGCCCCAAGAAGAACAAGCACTCCTCTGACAAGTACGACGCCATCAAGCGCAAGGACAAGCGCGAGTACTCCTCCAGCAAGCATAAGTCGAAGGGAGGATTCGACAAGGAGGCGCTCAAGCAGAAGTACCTCAAGAAGGCCAAGGCCTAGCAGCGCGCTTTCCTCGTCTACCCTAGTGACCTCGACAACGACTCCGATGACGGCCACACTTCTTCTCCGTCGAGCGGCGACGAGTCCGAGAGGAAGCGCAAGGACAAGCTGACCAAACTCTGCTTCTTCACCGACTCTACCCATGGAGGTTTCTGTACCATGTCTGTTGATTCCGAGGTGAAGGCTAGCAAGGACGAGGTTTTTGTCGGTGACAACATTTCTGAGGTAACCCCTTCCATCGACAATCTTGTTGGTGAGCTTGATATCATGAACGACACCTTGATGAGCCAAGATAGGCTGCTAAAGCGTGCTGCCTGTGAGAGGAAAGAATATAAGGACAAACTAGAAATTGCGCTAAAGGAGCTTGAGGAAGCTAAGAAGCACGCTGTAGCAGTCTCTGACGAGGTTGAGTGCGATGAGGATGCTGTTCACATGTCCAGTCTTATTTCCTTGCAATCCAAGTATGTTGCTTTGCTTGATGAGAACGATGAGTTGAAGTCTAGGTCTGGCTTCTTGGGTGCATGCAAGTCCTGCTCGGGCTTGCAATCTAAGCTAGCAGAGAAGGTTGCTAGGATCTCTTTACTTGAGAAGGCCAGTTCAGATAGCACTGCTGCTAAGTGTGTATGTTGTGAGGGTTTGAAGCTAGAGATTGATTCCTGCAGGCACGACAAGATGAGAATCAAGGAAGAAAACACATACCTTCGATCTATCTTGAGTTGGGTGTCCTGCAGTGAGGCACAGTTGGGCATGATGATGAGCTAGTTCAGGCGGGGAACTGGTGCATCGGGTGTAGGCTTTGCTTTAGGTGGGAAGGGTGAAAATATCTATGGCAAGGTTGGTGAGTATAGTGGTTTGAACCCAAGTGAGAAACCTTCTACTACTCCCAAGTTGATCAAAATCACTCCACCTAAGCCCACTGAGCCCACTGTCAAAGATGGAGTGTTTGAAGAACCTCCAAAAGCTCCACCTCAGAAACAAGTCTGGGTTCCAAAACCGAACTATCTCAAGAACCCACTTGACACTCTATCAAACATCTCTGAGGATCCCCTTCCTAAAGCCAAACAGCCACCAAGAGTGAACCATACCCATAAGAGAGTGAACCAACAACCACCCAAGAGAGAGGGGAGGTATCACTGTGACTATTGCTATAGGGATGGTCACCTTGCTGAGTTCTGCTTTAGGAGGAAGAGAGATGAGCGACGAAAGTACGAGTTGAACAACTGGAACATGTACCGCCTGCCCCATGGCGTACATGTGCCGCCTATTCAGAGGTGCAGTGCTAGGCCTAGTGGTGCAATGCCTCAAGGTGCTAGGCCTCAGGTTATGAGACCATGCAGTGGTTGTGTCCAGCATGGTTCAGGTCGTGATCAATATGACTTTGGACCTCGCGGCAGTGGCTTTCAGTCCTATAGCTCTAGCGGACCACGTTTTCCCCCACGTGGTGATCGCTTCCCTCAAATGGGACATGGCATGTTTGGTGTTTTTCCAAACACTTTTCTAGGGTAAATGAGCCAACCCTGGTATCCTTCATAGTTTACTAACCCAAGTGTTGTGCCATTTGCTCATCCTACACCTTTCTATTGATGCAGGACGGAGGCCTAGAGAACACGTTGCTCATTGATTCCGGCTGTTCGCGCCACATGACCGAAAGTTCAAAATGGTTCTCCAGCCTTGACCCCGTGCAATGTAAGGAGTACATCACATTCGGGGATAATAGCAAAGGTAAGGTGCTTTCTCGTGGGACCATTTGGGTCAACGAGAGTTTTGTCTTGAAGGATATTGCTTTGGCTTCGAATTTGCATTTCAATTTGCTTTCAGTTTCGCAACTCCTTCAGAATGGCTTTGAAGTGCGCTTTAAGATTGGCTTGTCTCGAGTTCTTGATTCTCAGGGAAATCTTGTTTGCTAGATTGTCCCTTTTGGCCGTGTCTTTCGAGCTGATTTTTCTCACTCCTTTGGCTCTTTTCGATGTTTGGTGGCCAGATCCTCCTCTGAGCTTTGGAAGTGGCATAGGAGACTGGGTCACTTGAGCTTTGACTTATTGGCTAGGTTGAGCTCACTCGACTTAATCCGAGGATTGTCCAAGTTGAAATTTGAGAAGGATTTGGTCTGTCACCCTTGTCGACATGGGAAGACGGTTGCCGCTTCTCACCCACCTGTGAACCAAGTCATGACCAGGGAACTCGGCAAGCTACTTCACATGGACACAGTTGGTCTAGCTCGGGTTCGGTCAGATGGTGGGAAGTGGTACGTTCTAGTGATCGTGGACGATTTTTCTCGCTACTCTTGGGTGTTTTTCATGGAGAGTAAGGATGAGGCTTTTTCACATGCTCGAGATTTGATTTTTCGGTTGCAAAATAAGTTCCCTAAGAATGCCATGAGAGCGATTCGCAGTGACAATGGCAAAGAATTCAAGAATACTCATTTTGAAACCTTTTATGCTTCTTTGGGCCTCGAGCATCAATTTTCCTCTCCTTATATCCCCTAGCAATATGGCGTTGTTAAGTGCAAGAATCGGACCCTTGTTGAGATGGCTAGGACGATGCTCGATGAGCACAGGACTCCTAGGAGATATTGGGCTGAGGCGATCAACACAGCTTGCCATGTCTCCAATCGCATTTTTCTACGAGCTTTCATGAAGAAGACTTCTTATGAGCTGCGATTCGGACGACCACCCAAGGTAAGTCACTTTAGGGTGTTTGGGTGCAAATGTTTCATCCTGAAACAAGGTAATTTGGACAAGTTCGAGTCCAGGTCTTCCGACGGTATTTTTCTTGGTTATGCATCTCACTCTCATGCATATCATGTTCTTAACCTTGAAACTAACCGAGTTGTAGAGACCTGTGAGGTCACATTCGATGAAACCATGCCTTGTTCCACTTCTATCTTTGATTGTGCAGGTGATCATGAGATTCGTGAGAGTATCTTTGTGGTGGAGGAGCAAGAAGATGCCGATTGGGGTGATCTCGAGCTGACTCCACCGGCTGCCCCTCGCAAGCCTGCGACGTCTACTTCAGCTCACGGCCCCGATCCTTCTTCTTCCACTACTTGGGGTCCGTTCGAGCAACTTCCTTAGCCTGCACAGACTACACCTGAGGAGGCCCCAACTGCTGTTGAGGGGGAGGCGACCTCTTCAAGGGAGGCACCACGACACATTCAGCGTTGCCACCCACCTCAGACCATGATTGGCGACATCAACCAGCGAGTCACGCGGTTCATGTCATATCACATCTCACACCTCTAGCATCGGGTCCTCCAAGACTTCGCATGTGGCGTGCGTTGCATCCGGGTATGTTGAGAGCAACAATGGATCGATCTCAAAGAGGCCCCGTATATGGCATGTCTCGCTGGTCGGCTCACCGTCACCTTTCCAGGTAGCACTGTCGGTGGTGACAATAGTGGAGGCCGTTGCCACGGAGGTGCCGTCCTCGGTCGGCCGTCGCCGGCATCTTCGACGTCTTCAATGTCGACGCCCTCCACCGCCGTGCCCAGCTGCACTCGGCACAGCTCCAACCGAGCCTGGCGTGTCGCCCTGAATGCGTGAGGGGTCGCGGTGACCCTGGGCAAAGCATCGAGGTAGGGTGCCCAAGTCATCAGGAATGACGGTCCTTGCCGAACCCGCCGCCCACAACAGCTTGCAGTCACATGCACCTGGCTGCTCTGCTTGTAGTCCCTAGCGAGGTGGCGGAAGCCATGGCAGCGCACTCAACGCCGGTGCAACCGGCAAGTTGCTACCTAGTGCGAGTAGCAAAGGCAGTTGAAACATCTGTCACGGAGCTCGGGTGGGATCCTTTCGAGTCTGCGGCAGCTGCTTTGCGCCACGGCGATGCTCATCCGAGTCGGCCACAGGTCGCGCCTCCTGCCGAGCGAGGATCTCCCACCACCCATCAACGTTGGGGACAGAGACCCATCGTCAAGAAGACGTGACACGAGGGCCAAGGCGCTGGTGGGCGGGGATGCGGCCATCCACTGGCCGAGCAGGCATGCCGCACATGCACCAGCTAGGGGCGTGGTCGGCTGCGTTTCCGACGCCTTCACCCATTCCTCTGCCATCCTCCGTCCGCTCTGCAGTAGACCAGACCCTCAGATGAGCGAGGCTAGGCGCACACGGGGATGCAATGGGCAGTTTCGCCGGTCGACGAACAACATCTAGGTAGGTCGCTGCGGAGCGGTCATCGTCAGAATCCTCAAGACCGGCATCGTCCGCGCACCGATGACGCTTAGAGCGCCCTCCCAAGGAGTCGCTCAGGAAGAATGGGGCCGTGGCTGGAGAGAGGGAGCTGACCGCAGGTGCCACAACGGCCTCTAGGGAGCCCACGGGCCCAAAAGGTCCGGTCTCGGACCCGGACAATGCGGATTCGAGCAGATCGATGGTGGTTAGGGACCTGCCACCACCAGCACTCCGTTCATCGGCAGTCATCGTCGACGGCAAAGGCCAAGGCCCAGCGACCTTAGGTGCCATCCTGCCGCCAGCCCTAGCTCCGGCGGTGAGTAGCCGGCCTGGCGCGTCATCAGCCCGTCGCCTCTGCAGGCACCGACGTCAGGGCCACGCTACGGGGGAGGGGGCTGCGGTGGGGGAAGGAGGGATGGGAGGGGAGGGGAGGTGGAGGTGGCCACTGTGGCCGGAGTACCAGCCGCCGCGGCCGGCGGCGGCGGTGGCACCCTTGACGGGGAGGAGGCGCGGCCAGCCCTAGATGCAGCACTCACGCACTGCAGCAAGGAGTCCATGGTGGAGGCCGTGCCGCGCTCGCGTGCTCATCCGAGCACGATTGAGGAGGGGAGGGGGAAGTGGATGTAGAGAGGGGAGGGGAGGAGGAGGTGGAGGGCGGGGGAGGTGATCTGAGGGCGCCGGCGCCGGGGAGGCCAGGGGCTCCTAGGGGTTGGGAGCGCATGGGGTGCAAGGCTCCTTGACTTGTACGGAGTGTTGTGGAGTTCGCTCATCAGAGCAAAAATTGGAGTTACTCTATACTCATACAAGAAATAAATAAAAAAGCTCCCTATTCCTTCCATCTCTCGTGTTTAATATTGTGCTTGTGTTCTTGATCGATATAACGATTTCTCAACATGCCTCTGGATAATGCTTAAGGTTGCTGAAAATTTGGACAGAACACAAGGATTAGGTCATTAGCTAGTCAAAATGCGGGGGAGCTTATCTAAAACTGAAACCCAGGTCAAACTGAAACCGAAATTACAGATTTTGTGAGTTATTTACTTTGGCTCATTTTATTTAGTTTCAGCCAGTTTTTGCTCACCCTTAGCAACAATGGAATTGGTTATGAAGTTGAAGACTACGTATACCATATAATCTTTATAAAAAACAAGACGTATATACCAGAGTAATTAAGTCTGTAACAAGTCCACGCTCAGGGACAATTGGCACCCCATTTTTTACAAGGTCAGTATATTTCATAGATGAACTGGAACCGGAACCGGAACTCTGGAAGGTTAATTATCATCCACATGTTTACATTCAAGTCTCGGTTGCCGTGTTGGCTGTGTGGTTATTCCGTCCTATCCTCCACTCCAGGTTCAGAATGAGACTGCAAGTCAGAGACGTGGAACGACCGGCAGGTACAGAAATTTCCACACGATGACAAGACCATCTAAAATTGACAGCCCAGACCAAGCCAAATCCACAACGCGCATTTGTTCGTTAGACTGAAGAGGGCTAAGATTTCACCTACATAAAGGTTACCACATTTGCAGAGTACGCTGCATTACGGCTGCTGCTGTCCAATGATGTTCTCCAAGAGCTTGGCCTTTGCCATTCTGTTCCTGCTCCCGCTCGTCTTTGCCGCCATTGATGAGTTTGTCTTCAATGGGTTCAACGGCACTGCCGGCAGCTGGGTCCTCGACGGTTCGGCCGTGATACTGCCAACCGGCGTCCTCAGCCTCGCTGCCACCAACAGTGTACACAACAACGATGAATCCTTCTACTCTCCAAGCCACGCCTTCTACCCTTCTCCTTTCCAGATGCGAAACCTCACCGACGGCTCCCTCTTGTCCTTCTCCGCCACCTTCGTCTTTGCTATACTTCCTTCCAATCAGTCGCCTTACAGGTTACCGAGAAATGGTGACGGAATTGCCTTTTTCCTCGCCCCAAACACCAGCTTCACCACCTTAAGAACTAGTTACGGCTCCTTTGGTCTTGTTGACATCGATGACAGCGGCAAATCAGCAAACCACCTCCTATATATTGAGCTTGATACCACATACGACTCAATGTTTGACGACATAGATGACAACCATGTCGGCATCAATGTCAACAGCTTGAACTCCTCACGATCCTCTCCGGCAGGCTACTATACGGCTGGTCCGTTCTCAGATTTGCACCCCGTGCGTCTATCCAGCGGCAAAGAGATGCAGGTATGGATAGATTACAACCACGGGCTCAAGCAGCTCAACGTTAGTCTGGCTCCTATTTTCATGCACAAGCCCGAGCACCCTTTGCTATCTCACAACATTAATCTATCACAAGTTTTATTGGACCACATGTATGCTGGCTTCTCATCGTCGTCGCGGGGCAATCATGGTTATTTCATTCTCGGCTGCAGCTTCGTGGTTAATGGGAAGCCTGCACAACTTGACTACTCCAAGCTACCAGTAATTAACACAACTCAAATTGGTGATGATGCGAGGAGGCCCACTTATCGTACCAGTTTCACGACCATAGCTTTTTTTTCGGGCTCAGGACTTGGTCTTGTGTTCGTCATAATACTTGTGGTTGGTACCATAACTGTACGAAAACAATGCTTCAGGTACCAGGAGATCCTCGAGGAATGGGAGCGTGACTTCGGGCCCCATCGGTTCACGTATAAGGATCTATTCCATGCCACCGATGGCTTCAAAGACAATCAGTTGCTTGGAGCAGGAGGGTTTGGGAAGGTGTACAAAGGAGTCCTTCCGTCATCAAAGTTGGAAGTTGCAGTAAAGGTCATGTCCCATGACTCAAAGCAAGGGATGAAAGAGTTCATTGCAGAGGTTGTAAGTATGGGCCACCTACGGCATCGTAATCTTGTGCAATTACTTGGGTATTGTCGTCGGAAAGGTGAACTGCTGCTAGTATACGAGTACATGTCAAATGGCAGCCTCGATAAGCACTTGTATGATCTAGAGATGCCTTGCTTGGGTTGGGCTCACAGGTTTGAGATCATCAAGGGTGTTGCATCAGGTCTGCTTTATCTCCACGAGGACTGGGATCTGGTTGTCATACACCGGGATGTCAAGGCAAGCAACGTGCTACTTGACAGAGAGATGAATGGACGACTAGGTGACTTTGGTCTAGCTAGGTTGCATGACCATGGTGTTGAGGCACACACAACATGTGTTGCAGGAACTAGAGGCTACATCTCCCCGGAATTAGCAAGGCTTGGAAAGGCCACAAAAGCAACAGATGTGTTTGCATTTGGCGCATTCATCCTGGAAGTCGCATGTGGCAGGCGGCCGATCTGGGTGAATTCCCGTGGTGAACCTCAAGTCCTCATGGATTTCGTGCTCAGGTTTTGGCAGCGTGATTTGGTTGTATGCATGATGGATCCTAGGTTGGGAGATGAATATGTGATGGAGGAGGCAGAGCTGGTGCTGAAGTTTGGGCTTCTTTGCTCACACCCATCCCCAGTCAGCAGGCCAAGCATGAGGCTTGTCATGCAGTATCTATGTGGTGACGCTCCATTTCCAGAGATGCCAGATGCTTATCTGAACATCAGGAGCATCAGTGAGCTGCACGACAATGAAATTGTCTCTGGTGAATACGATGTCCAGTATACCTCGGTTCAGACCAGTATAAGCAGTCTCTCAGGAGGGAGATGAAATTGTCATGCAGTAGGATGAGTTATTTGGAAAAGAGTAGAACTAGGCCGGGTGTTGCTTCATATATAGTTGTATTGTTGTACTGTTTTATCTCTTATGAATATCAATGATCCCCCTTTCCTTTAGCAGTTCTGATCTCCATGCAATTCCTCTCCTTTTGCTCCACACCACACCATTTTAGGGTCTATTTGGTTTAGCTATGGACCGTGAACAAGATGTTGTGAGCTGTGAAAAAGCTGCTATGAATTATATGCAGTGAAAAGCATGTAGGTTGTTTGGTTAAAATAACTATAAAACATACCCTCATCTCTTTATCTCCATTGAAACAATTGTATTATTTCCACCCATTTGGAAAAACTGAAAGCTAAAAGCCAACTTCAGGGTCAAAGGTGCTACGAAAATTGTACTATGTGGAAGCAGCTGCTTCTGGTTCTACCTATTTGGTTGACTTTCTACTTTTTGGCAACAGGAACACTTTTCAGAAGTTGAACCAAACATAGCCTTAGTCTATCCTCTCACCATAGCACTAGGCTTGCGAGTCACTCTTTCTCCATGTCTTGCCTAGAATGTTTTGGCATCGCCATCGACACAGATGAAGAAGGAAGAAGAAGAATGTATCACTTCTAAGGACCCAATATGATGGCTTCCATTGGTGGAGACCAAGGGGAGAAACAAATTTCAATGACCAAAATTATGACAAAATCATGAAAATCATATCTGTCGTACCCTAAAATTTCTATTTTTGGATGTGAACAAATAACATTAACAAAATTAATAATTTAAATATTTTATATAGTATCTTCAAGATTTAGTGAGTGAGAAAAAAATTAGTGTAAGAATAAAAATACTTTTACTAATTCCTCAATTAAATTGGTAGGGTTTTGCATTCAGGCTGGTTGCACTTAGTGTTTATGTGTGCAAAAGTTTTTAAATGTACATTTAAGAGACAACTATATATCTCTAGGATTCTTTTTCAACCTTTTTGTTCCTCCTTGAGCTTAATCTTTTTATTTGGATCCTCCAGCAATATTTTCATAAGGTCCAAATGATTTATTTGAGTTCCTCATCTTTCAATCTATCTCCAATATTTCCCTTGGTTTTTCATGAGCTTCAAACTATTTTCTTGTAACTAAAATAGTAACTCTAGAATTTCTGGTATTATTTTAATCATGACATTAAATAGTTCCAAAAATAGAAATCCCTAAACCTTATTTACCACATGTCTAAAACCACTACTCATCAGCACCACATCATTGTAAAACCATCTTTTAGATGGCTCAAGAGGCTAATTTGCACAATTTTGTTACTTAAGGATTAATGCCCTAGTTTTTCAGTTAAGCTAGGAATCCACACTCAATCGATGTTTTATAGAGGTAAATTGGACTTTTTCTTTCTTTGGCAATAATTTATCAGTTCTTGATTGGGCCCATGGTTTCATTGGGCCCTCAGCCCGTCATTCCATCGTTTGGTCAGTCCACGGCCCAAACTGGAATGTGTCATATATTTCTGGTCAAAGATAATAATAAGGTTATAAACCCGTAAGTGGCCGAATGGCCGTCAAAGATAAGGTTGAGGTTGCAATTTAGTCTCATTCCAAAGTCATCACAACGCTAATTAGTCAACATTACACGCTTGACCGATCAAGAAAAAACATTACACGCTTGACTTCCAGCTGGCGCCAAAGAATGTCCGCTCGATGACGTAGTGCTTCACTTAATTAAACTGACAGCCCAAATGAAGCCACAGTCGCCACGCGCACCTGCTCGATCAGAAGAGAAGAGCTATAACAATACCAATGTTTAAGCTAATTGTTAGCTGCATATCCAACTACTAAGGCCATATTTAGTTCCAGGGCGTAAAGTTTTAGGATGTCACATCGGGTGTCGCATGGGGTGTTCGGATATTAATACAAAAATAAATTGCAGAATCCGTCAGACCGCGAGATGAATTTATTAAGCCTAACTAATCCGTCACATCGGGTGTCGCATGGGGTGTTCGAATACTAATCGCATGGGGCGTAGCACTTTATTGTCAAATCATGGACTAATTAGGCTTAAAAGATTCGTCTCGCAAAGTAGTCATAATCTATGTAATTAGTTATTTTTTTAGACTATGTCGTTCGCCGGCGTGCGAGCCTTCGTCCTCGGTGGCGTATCGCCCCGGCCGCGGTGCCAAGGCGCGTCCCCCCGCTGGTCCTAGGCTGTTGCTGGGAGGTTGCGATGCGCCAAGTCAGGCGTGATGCCGTCGTCGCCTCTGAAAAGATCAAGATGTCCAAAATAGGGTGAATTAGGCTAATTCTAAAATTATTTACAATAATTAAACCCTATACTTAGCCCACTTCACCCCTTGTGCCTAAAATGTGTTTCTAATGTTCTACCGCACAAAGTTTTACAACCTAAGTTCCAATCCTACTCTAGCATGACAATTTTATGAATGTAAAGACAAGAATTGAATTGCTCAAATGTAAATGCTTAAAGTAAAGAGAGGAGAAGGAACGCGGCGATGTTTTACCGAGGTATCGGAGAGTCGCCACTCTCCACTAGTCCTCGTTGGAGCACCCGCGCAAGGGTATAGCTCCCCTTTGATCCGCGCAAGGATCAAGTGCTCTCTACGGGTTGATTCTTCGGCACTCCGTCGCGGTGAATCACCCACAACCGCTCATAACTTGAGTTGTGTCATCCACAAGTTCCGTCGGATGATCACCAAACTCCCAATCACCACCAAGCCGTCTAGGTGATGGCGATCACCAAGAGTAACAAGCACAAACTCTCACTTGACCATGACAAACTCTCACTTGACCACCAAGCCGTCTGGATGCACACTTGCTACTCTCCTTGCGCTAATGAGGCCTTAATCTTGGATTCTCAAATCTCAATCAATTCACTAGACTCTTGCTCTCCTAAGCACTCTCAAGGGTGTTTCTCAGCCGTTGAAATGGGCAAGAGACCTCCCTTGGATGAATAGAGGAAGTATTTAAAACCCCTCATTCAAAACGAACCGTTAGGAGATGGAAACACCACTCTGCGGGGTGACCGGACTCTCCGATCAAGGTGACCAGACGCTCCAGTCAGTTATCCCCACCAAGGAGCCGTTAAGTTGTGACCGGACTCTGACCTGCGTCCGGTCAACACTGACCGGACGCGTTCGGTCACAAAAACACCCCTCTGGAATCTTACTGATGTTGATCGGACGCTGGCACCCAGTGTCCGGTCACTTTGCTGCTCAGCGTTCGATCAGCAATCGGAACCTGACCAGCATCCGGTCAGCACTGTCCGGACACGTCCGATCAGGATTCTCCCTCTCTGGAACCTTACTGGAGTTGACCGGACTCTGGCACCCAGCGACCGGTCACTTTACACTCAGCGTCCGGTCGTAACCAGATGACTTCTGCTTGATCAAATGAACTGACCGGACTCTGCTGCCAGTGTTCGATCACACTGGGACCAGCGTCCGGTCAACATTTGACCCTCCATTCACTTCCAACTCGAAATCATATGTGAATGAAGTTTGCTCTAATTGATCTTAGGGCTACTTCGGAGCTACCTAGTGCTAGATTTGACAAGTGTGCACCACACCTAACCCACTAGACTCACCTAGGTCAAGCTACTAGTCCATACCCCTCTTAATAGTACGGCCAAAGGAAAAACAAAGTCCTAAACTACTCTAAGTGTCTCTTCAACACCAAACGACACTTAGAACTAGTCCATCCTTAACCTTGTCGTCCATCCTTTGAAAACCGAAACGAATTCTATCGTAGGGGCATGACAACCATGATTGCACAATCAATTGCCATTACCATGACCTAACTTAATTGCATCTACAAAACACACGTTAGTCATAGTAATCTCATATTGTCATTAATCACCGAAACCCAACTAGGGGCCTAGATGCTTTTAGCCTCGTCATGTGCAACAGTCGACCACGCTGTCATTGTCACCGCAACAGCACCACAGCAGCAGCCTGCCGCTATAACCACCTCTGGGTGACGCCAATAGCCGTCCCAAGATCGAGGTCTTCGTTGTCCCAAAGAACACGGAGCTCACCGCGCCTGAAGCGAGCTTCTCCCTTGTTCTTGTCGCGCTCGTTGGTGGGAATCAGCCAGCCGTCTCGCCAAAGGAGTTTCGGGAGCACCTTGCCTCGACGTACGAGGTGTCGGAGGGCACGACCAGCGTCTGTGCCCGGCTCAGGGGAACCTTCGCACGCGAGAGTCGGCTGGGCGGCCGCCCTAGCTCATCGTGCGAAGGAGTTGGTCTTGAGGCCGAGGCGGACCTGGTGCTGTGGAGCCAGCCGAGGCAACTGCCACCCGCAGTCAACTCGTCGTTGGACCCAATGTTGGTTGAAGTGGCAATCCAAGTTCCGCCACCAAACCGACGCTCCGCTTCACAAACAGGCCATCAGGACATGGCCACCTTCGTGGCCGACAATCCTAGCGATGTCCAGCCGGTCTTGACTTCGCCAAGGGAAATGGAGATGATGGGCGCGCCGAGGGACTCCACGAGCGATGACGACGCGGGTTGGCCAGCGTCCCCGAGGCCTGTCGAAACGATGGAGGCACGACTTTGCCTTCAGTTGCAGACGCCCCTCATCCCCAGACCACCTAGGCTATGTAGGCCTAGGACGCTGGTCTCCATTCAGTCGCTGCGGCGCAGTGAACGCCTTGCGGCGAAGCCACGCGAGGCGGACTCCACCAAGCAGGCTCAATGCGTGCTCATGCAGAAGCTGGGAGTGGTAGCTAGCTCGCCCAGTGTCGACTCTAAGACGGTGCGCAAGTACAAATCTACCTTCCGGGAACCTTTGTCGGCATCCACGCAGGAGGCGCTGCAGCTTCTTTTCGGTGGGGAATTTGACCCGTTGGCCATGAACTTGGATATGATTGGGGAAGAATCAGAGCATGGGGAGGCTGCAACGTGGGAGAAGAGAACCCAGGCTGATGACTTTGTTCCGTTCGTTGATGCCCTACTGCAGCTGTGACTCTACATTCTAATGTAATCCATACTTCACATTTGGGCATGGATCTACAGGTAGCCCATTGGTTCAGGCTGGAAGCACAGTCCTTTGGGCCCAAACATGTTCATTGCATGCACACAACATAGTCTATCGTTCTTCATTGTCATCCTAACGCTTAACTTAATTCCACAATTTGGATTATCCATGGTAAGGCTTTCGGTAAAAGATCCAAGCAAATTAATGATACTTTCGGTCTACAGTTGTAAGGCTCCTTAGCGACTCCTTAGCGGCTCCTTAGCGACGCCTGTTCCTCCTACACGTGCACGAGCTCCGCGCTCGACGTTATGGTTAATGGGCTAGTTAGGGCTGGAGACTCAGCTACACACTAACTGTTCGGGCGGTTTATATTAAATATAAATATATCTTCACGTCAACTGATCGCCGAACTGCATACGCCGTTTCATCGCCATTGCTGATTTTTCTCCGGAGTTTATTTATTTGTGCATCATGTACTACCCGTTCTACATGTTTGTATTGTAGGATCATCGTCCAGGTGATCGGATCACCTGGTGCTCGGGCTTCTCCACCGATCAACTGGTTGGACCGCTCGGTTCGGGGACTCCGTCGCCGACCAGTTGATCGAACTGTTCGCCGGTCGCTTCTACTTAATGCTCACTTCGCCGCCGACCAGTTGACCAGACTGTTCGTCGCTCGTGCTTCGTCGCCAGCTACGCCGGGGACTCCTCGGCACTCGGTTTCTTCATGCTCGAGGAGTAAGTGGGCACAAAAGATGCTCGACAGTCCACCGAGGGGTATCTCACGATGGTAGATTTGTCGGTGGGGATGCGCGTAATCAGGAACCGGATGGTGACACAAGGCGCAGAGACAACGATTTAGACAGGTTCGGGCCGTCTGATCGACGTAATACCCTACGTCCTGTGTCTTTGGTGTATTGTATTGAATACATGATGTCGAGTAGAGGACCCCTGCCTCTCCTTATATACTCTGCAGGGGCAGGGTTACAAGTAAAGTATCCTATTTGGTACTATATAATGTCTTGCGGTGCATGCCGAGCAGCACCGTGCATGCCTTGATCTTGTGGGTCGGGCTACCTCCGATGGTGCGGCCCATGTCTTAGGGGGCATACCCCCACAGTTAGTCCCCGAGCCTGATAGTAGATGACGCAGTCACGTGGTGCCAGGGTCATAAAGTAGAAGGCCAGCCGAGCAGGCAGCCAATCCCCGAGCGTAGCCTCGAGATGAGAACAAGCACATTCACCGCAAGGTGAAGTGTGCCCACTTAGTCCCTGAGCCTGCTAGAAGATGAAGAATGAATCTTGTAGCAGGGTCAAAGAAGTCTGAAAGCTTGCCGACGTCGTCTGACATGCGCGTATCAAGACCCCAGACGTGCTTCCCAAGATCAGCACCCTGATCCGAACAGCATGGAGCAGCTTGATAGCACACCGACGAGATGTAGCAAGATCCGAGCAGCAAGGGAGTTCCCGGCGTCGCTGGCGATGTCCAAGCACCGAGGAGCGAGGAGTCCTCGGCGTCGCTGGCGATGACCGAGCACAGAGGAGCGAGGAGTTCCCGGCATCGCTGGCGATGTCCGAGCATCGAGGAGCGAGGAGTCCCCGGTGTCGCTGGCGATGACCGAGCACCGAGGAGCGAGGAGTCCCTGGCGTCGCTGGCGATGACCGAGTGTAGGACACGTGGATGCCTAAGAGGGGGGGTGAATTAGGCAACATCAAAATTCTAACTCTAAACTATGGCATCTTTTTCTAACCTTAGCAAAACCTATGCAAAAGATAAATTATCTAAATGTGCAACTACGGTTTTGCTAGTGTGTTGCTATCTCTACCGCAAATATAGTAAAGTAATCAATGTAAATGCGGAAGCTTAAAGAGCAAGGTAGAGATATGCAAACTCCCGTCGACGACTCTGGTATTTTTACCGAGGTATCGAGAAGCGCGCAAGCTTCCCCCTAGTCCTCGTTGGAGCCCCTCGCAAGGAATCCCTCGCAAGGGCCAAGCTCCTGGCCGGGTAACTCCGTGGATAGCCTCGGGCCTTCCCCACGCGCAAGTGGGTCTCCAATGTGCCTTCCGGCAAGCCTCTCCCGGATGCTCCCCGCCGTCTTCACTATCAAGCTTTCGGCCGAAACGCCGCGGGCCTTGTTCCCTTCGGTACACGGTGGCGGCCGCACCACAAACGCGGTTGGTGCGATCTCGCAAGACTTCAAGCCCCTCTGATGTACAACTCTTGTGCTCGCAAGCACGGGGTGGCAAGAGGTATGCAAACCTCACTAAACACTAGGCATACACCTAGAGCAAGCGCATAAGCGGTGGTCTAATCAACCTAAGCACTTCGCAAAGCACCTACGCTAATCACCTGATGAAACACCGAGCAAGGATCTCCCACCACCCATCAACGTTGGGGACGGAGACCCATCGTCAAGAAGACATGACGCAAGGGCCAAGGCGCTGGTGGGCGGGGATGCGGCCATCCACTGGCCGAGTAGGCATGCCGCACATGCACCAGCTAGGGGCGTGGTCGGCTGTGTTTCCGACGCCTTCGCCCATTCCTCTGCCATCCTCCATCCGCTCTGCAGCAGACCAGACCCTAGAATGAGCGAGGCTAGGCGCACACGGGGGACGCAATGGGCGGTTTCGCCGGTCGACGAACAACATCTAGGTAGGTGGCGGCGAAGCGGTCATCGTCGGAATCCTCAAGACCGGCATCGTCCGTGCACCGATGACGCTTAGAGCGCCCTCCCGGGGAGTCGCTCAGGAAGAATGGGGCCGTGGCTAGAAAGAGGGAGCTGACCGCAGGTGCCACAGTGGCCTCTAGGGAGTCCACGGGCCCAAAAGGTACAGTCTCGGACCCGGACGATGCAGATTCGAGTAGATCGACGGCGGTCGGGGACCTGCCGCCACCAACACTCCCTTCATCGGCAGTTGTCGACGGCAAAGGCCAGGGCCCGGCAACCTTCGGTGCCATCCTGCACGCCCACCCTAGCTCTGGCGCCGAGCAGCCGGCCTGGCGCGTCATCAGCCCGTCGCCTCTGCAGGCACCGGCGTCAGGGCCACGCTATGGGGGAGGGGGCTGCGGTGGGGAAAGGAGGGAGGGGAGGTGGAGGTGGCCACTGTGGCCGGAGTAGCAGCCGCCGCGGCCGGCGACGATGGCACCCTTGATGGGGAGGAGGCGCGGCCAGCCCTAGATGCAGCACTCACGCGCTACAGCAAGGAGTCCGCGGTGGAGGCCGTGTCGCGCTCACGTGCTCATCTGAGCATGATTGAGGAGGAGAGGGGGAAGTGGATGCAGAGAGGGGAGGGGAGGAGGAGGTGGAGGGCGGGGGAGGGGATCAGAGGGCGCCGGCGCCGGGGAGGCCAGGGGCTCCTAGGGTTGGGAGCGCGTGGGGTGTGAGGCTCCTTGACTTGTATGGAGTGTTGTCGAGTTCGCTCAACAGAGCAAAAATTGGAGTTACTGTATACTCATACAAGAAAGAAATAAAAAAGCTCCATATTCCTTCCATCTCTCGTGTTTAATATTGTGCTTGTGTTCTTGATCCATATAACGATTTCTCAACATGCCTCAGGATAATGCTTAAGGTTGCTGAAAATTTGGACAGAACACAAGGATTAGGTCATTAGCTAGTCAAAATGCTGGGGAGCTTATCTAAAACTGAAACCCAGGTCAAACTGAAACCGAAATTACAGATTTTGTAAGTTATTTACTTTGGCTCATTTTATTTAGTTTCAGCCGGTTTTTGCTCACCCTTAGCAACAATGGAATTGGTTATGAAGTTGAAGACTACGTATACCATATAATCTTTATAAAAAACAAGACGTACATACCAGAGTAATTAAGTCCGTAACAAGTCAACGCTCAGGGACAATTGCCACCCCATTTTTTACAAGGTCAGTATATTTCATAGATGAACTGGAACCGGAACTCTGGAAGGTTAATTATCAATTTATCATCCACATGTTTACATTCAAGTCTCGGTTGCCGTGTTGGCTGTGTGGTTATTCCGTCCTATCCTTCTCAACTCCAGGTTCAGAATGAGACTGCAAGTCAGAGACGTGGAACGACCGGCAGGTACAGAAATTTCCACACGATGACAAGACCATCTAAAATTGAAAGCCCAGACCAAGCCAAATCCACAACGCGCATCTGTGGAGCCAGCCGAGGCAACTGCCACCCGCAGTCGACACGTCGCTGGACCCAATGTTGGTTGAAGTGGCAATCCAAGTTCCGCCATCATCAAACCGTCGCTGCGCTTCACAAACAGGCCATCGGGACATGGCCACCTTCGTGGCTGACAATCCTAGCCATGTCCAGCCGGTCTTGACTTCGCCCAGGGAAATGGAGATGCTGGGCGCGCCGAGGGACTTCGCGAGCGATGACGACGCGGGTGGGCCAACGTCGCCGGGGCCTGTCGAAACGCTGGAGGCGCGGCTTTGCCTTCCGTTGCAGACGCCCCTCATCCCCGGACCGCCTAGGCTGTGTAGGCCTAGGACGCCGGTCTCCGTTCAGTTGCTGCGGCGTAGTGAACGCCTTGCGGCGAAGCCACGCGAGGCGGACTCCACCAAGCAGGCTCAATGCGTGCTCATGCAGAAGCTGGGAGTGGTAGCTAGCTCGCCCAACGTCGACTCTGAAACAGTGCGCTCGCCCAACGTCGACTCTGAGACAGTGCGCAAGTACAAATCTACCTTCCGGGAACCGTTGTCGGCCGCCACGCAGGAGGCGCTGCAGCTTCTTTTCGGTGGGGAATTTGACCCGTTGGCCATGAACTTGGATATGATCGGGATGGACGAGGTTTGAGGTGTTTCCTTCTTTTAGTCGTAAAATTGTATCTTGTGTAATCACAAGCACGTGCGAGTAGCGTGAGAGGTGTGGGCTGTAGGTTTCAGTAATCTTTGGATTACTGTAACTTGATAGTTTTGTAACAAAACTTTCTACTCCTGCTTAATGAAAAACGTGCCAAGGCACGATCTCGAAAAAAAAATACTCCATGCATGTGTCCAAACATTCGATGGGATATGGTGTAAACTTTTGGAGGAGGAACTAAACAAGCCCTAACTATTTCACTAGTTCTCTTTGTCTGCCACCTTGGCCTTCCTTCCGATGAATCTTCATAAAGCCTATATAGATACAGATACAGTAGTACGGGTGATGGGACCATTGTTCTTGCCCCAAACACCAGCTTCACCAACGTAACAACTAGCTATGGCTCCTTTGGTCTTCTTGACCCCAACCACAGCGGCAAATCATCAAATCACCTCGTGTACATTGAGATAGATACCGGTTACAACTTACAACAGTGAGTTTGATGACATAGATGACAACCATGTCGGCATTAACATCAACAGCTTGTCTGCTCCTCTCCGGTAGGCTATTACTCGGATGATCCATTCTCATATTTGCACCCCTTAGACAAAACACAAGGATTAGGTCATCATTACCTAGTCAAAATGTGTGGGAGGTGTGCTTAGGGGCAGCTCCACAACATATTGGTTTTCCACAACTAAAAAACGGATCACATGGAACCCAAATGACAGATTGTTGCGGTTGCTTCTGCTCATTTTTTTAGGTTCAGCCGGTTTTTGCTCACCTCTAGCAGAATGAGACCGCAGTATTTGTGAAAAAGGACGTATATATCATATAGGTCCATCTCAAGTCAATGTCAAGGACAAGGACAACCAGTCAACAACCGTGGGACCAACGGCAAGTATTTCCACACGCCATGACAGGACCACCAAACTTAAATTGAATTGACAGCCCACCAAAGCCACAACGCGCATTTGTTTGTTAGACAAATTATTATTTTGAACAGAGCCAAGATTCCGCCTGCATAAATAAAGCTAGGTTAGCATATTTGCAGAGCACGCTGCAGTACTCTGCTGCTGCTTTCCAAAGTCCAATGATGTTCTCCAAGAGCTTGGCCTTTGCCATTCCGTTCCTGCTCCCACTTGTCCTCGCCACCATCGCCGACGAGGAGTTCGTGTTCAATGGATTCAATGATTCTTCCGGCTGGGACCTCCAAGGTTCGGCTGTAATGCTGAAAAATGGTATCCTCAGCCTCGGCACCACCAACGCCGGTATAGTCCAACCCAAGAGCCATGCTTTCTATCCTTCTCCGTTCCAGATGCGTAACCTCACCGACAGCTCTATCTTCTCCTTCTCCGCCACCTTCGCCTTCTCTATACTTCCTTCCGATTGTGACGAATCGCCAAACAGCCTATACAGATACAGTAGTACAGGCGACGGAATTACCTTTGTCATCGCCCCAAACACCAGCTTCACCAATGTAACCAGTTATGGCTCCTTCGGTCTTCTTGACCCCAACAACAATGGCAAATTGTCAAATCACCTGGTCTCCATTGAGCTAGATATCAGATACAACAGAGTGTTTGGTGACATAGATGACAACCATGTTGGCATCAACATTAACAGCTTGAATTCTTCAGTATCCTCTCCAGCAGGCTACTACACGGATGATACATTCTCTGATTTGCACCCACTGCGGCTGTCCAGTGGCAAGGAGATGCAAGTATGGATAGATTATGACCAAAGGCTTATGCAACTCAACGTCAGTCTGGCTCCTATCCCAGAACCAAAGCCCAAGCACTCTTTGCTATCTCACACTATTGATCTTTCGCAAGTGCTGCTAGATTACATGTATGTCGGCTTCTCATCATCATCCTGGGATAGTTATAGTGGTTTCATTCTCGGCTGCAGCTTCAAGATGAACGGAGAACCTGCGTCACTTGACTACTCCAAGTTGCCGAGAGTAAATACAACCCAACCTGTTACCTCCAGATGTCGGCCTGCGTCTCAGTTTGTTAATGTGCTGTCAATACTTGCTCCTACCTTGGTTTTTCTTGGTTCAGCTGGGACCCTAATACTGCTTGTGCCCATCATCCTAGTTGTGAGAAGATGCTACAGGTACCGGGAGATCCATGAGGACTGGGAGCTCGAGTTCGGACCCCACCGGTTCTCATACAAGGACCTATTCCATGCAACAGATGGCTTTAAGGACAAGCAGTTGCTTGGGACAGGGGGATTTGGGAAGGTATACAAAGGACTACTTCAATTATCAAAGCAGGAGGTTGCAGTGAAGGTCCTGTCCCACGACTCCAAGCAAGGGATGAAAGAGTTTGTTGCAGAGGTTGTAAGTATGGGCCGCCTTTGGCATCGTAACCTTGTGCAGTTACTTGGGTATTGCCGTCGCAAAGGTGAATTGTTGCTGGTCTACGAGTACATGCCAAATGGTAGCCTTGATAAGCACTTGTACAACCTCGACCCGGAGAAGCCTTCCTTGGGTTGGGCTCTTAGGTTCGAGATCATCAAGGGTGTGGCATCAGGGCTCTTTTACCTGCATGAGGAATGGGAGCAGGTTGTCATACACCGGGACGTCAAGGCAAGCAACGTGCTTCTTGATGGTGAGATGAACGGACGACTAGGTGACTTTGGCCTAGCTAGGTTGCACGACCATGGAGTTGAGGCACATACAACATGTGTTGCAGGAACTAGGGGCTACATATCACCCGAATTAGCAAGGCTTGGAAAGGCCACAAAAGCAACTGATGTGTTCGCGTTCGGCGCGTTCATCCTGGAGGTTGCCTGTGGTAGGCGACCGGTCGGGGTGAATTCCCATGGTGAACCTCAACTCCTGGTGGATTTCGTGCTGAAGTTTTGGCAGCGCGATCTGATTGTTTGCATGATGGATCCTAGGTTGGGAGAAGAATATGTGATGGAGGAGGCAAAGTTGGTGCTGAAGCTTGGGCTTCTTTGCTCACACCCGTCCCCAGTCAACAGGCCAAGCATGAGGCTTGTCATGCAGTATTTATGTGGGGACACTCCATTCCCGGAGATGCCAGATGCTTATCTGAACATCAGGAGCATGAGTGAGCTGCACGACAATGAAATTGCCTCTGGTGAATACGATCTCCAGTATACCTCAGTCCAGACCAGTATAAGCAGTCTCTCAGGAGGGAGATGAAATCATCGATAAAATAATGTATGATGTGCTTGTCATGGAGTAGGATAAGTTATTTGGAAGAGTGTAGAACGGCTTGCTTCATATATACCTGTACTCTGTACTGTCTTTATGAATGCCAATGTCAATGATTCCTCCCTTCTTTCAGCTACCAGTGTGGTTAAACTGCTAGAGTACACTCCCAACATTTTGTCCAGGTAGCTGTACCATTACAAGACGCACTGTTGCATCCATGTTATTGCTCAAACACCAAATCAACACTTTCTCAAAAAAATACAAGTACTAGGGATACAATTGTAGAGGACTGGAATGGTGGGAGCAGGGGATTGAGATAGGAAGAATCAGAGCATGGGGAGGCCGCAACGTGGGAGAAGAGAACCCAGGCTGATGACTTTGTTCCGTTCATTGATGCCCTACTGCAGCTGTGACTCTACATTCTAATGTAATCCATACTTCACATTTGGGCATGGGTCTACAGGTAGCCCATTGGTTCAGGCTGGAAGCACAGTCCTTTGGGCCCAAACATGTTCATTGCATGCACACAACATAGTCTATCGTTCTTCATTGCCATCCTAACGCTTAACTTAATTCCACAATTTGGATTATCCATGGTAAGGCTTTCGGTAAAAGATCCAAGCAAATTAATGATACTTTTGGTCTACAGTTGTAGAGGTACACCATAAGTTCATGACAAGTAAATACTCAGGGGCACCGACTGATTGGAGAAATAAAAAATTGGCAATCTCATGCTTCATACAGATTCACCACAGATGTTGCCAATATAAAGGTTTTGCATGCCTAGCTCCTAGTTAGCAATGAGAATTGTGAAGCAAAGCTACATAATCCACTCCTCCAAGCTAGTAAGTTACTAACAGAAACAGCTAATCCACAGTAGAACACAAAGTACAAAACACAGCTATACACTCATTATAAGGCTCAATACAAAAGTAAGATAATAATTTAGCTGACTCTCAAAGAAAAACAGTAATTTAGCAGCGTAGGATGTTCTTACATTGTCATCATGAAGCTCAAAGTAGCCCCACCACAGGCGCCCATCCCTTGCTTCATGTAAACCCAGTATCCACAACCCTGAACTAGAGAATAGAGAGGAAAACTGAATCCAACAGCAACCGATGAAGTGAAATTAACACTATCACAAAGCATAATTTTCTGAAAACACAAATTGATCCTTTTCCAGAAAATGTGCAGCTCAAAATTAAAGTTAGCCAGTGAGGGAAGTTTCATGAACCAACAGCACAACATATAGTTGTTTCACTCCTTCTGGCTAGCATTCAGCATTGTGATGTAAAGGTACAGAACCCTTTTATCCAATCTTTACTAGATATAGCATCTAAAGAACAGAAATCTCCATTTCCATATAAGGTGTGACATGAAGTTTGTGCTAACGCCTTAAATCAGGACTTAGCAAGGACTTGAGATTATCATGCAGAAGCACCCTCCTGGACTTCACAAGTTTACATGTAAATCTCTGTGTTGCGAAATCCCAAGGTTTACAACAGCGATTTACCGGATCCGTACAACCAAATACTACTGCAAACTAGAACTAGAAGGCTCAATCCTATCTATAATCAGAAACTCCAGTAGAGAGAAAAACGAACAAGACAGCTAGTTAGGCAAAGATCTAGTCACTGGGAGGAAGCAACTGCAATCGAGACCAAGCAGACGACGGAGGAGTCGGGGTCGTTGCCGCCGCCGCCGCCGAGTCGAACGGCTTAGCCGCAGTAACTGCTCGGCTCAACGCCGGCCCCGGCGCCGCCTCCTAGGGCCCTCGTAGAGTGCATTTCAGAGCCGGAGGAGCCACCTTGCATTGAGCCGTGAGGCGGTGACCGGCCAGCGTTGCCAGCGACGGCGCTCGGCCGGCGACGGCGCGATGCAGAGTATGCGGTCGGCGGCGAGCGCTGGAAGCCCATATGAAAAGTTTTTTTTTTAAGGCAGCCCATTTTCTTTTTGAGGAACTTTTAGAGCAGGCCAGATGGGCCTAGTAGCTCATGTTCTCTTCGGCTTACAATGGCCCAGCTTAGAAGCAGCACTTGACCACCTCTCTGTACACAAATGAAATGAAGGCGTGTCTTATTTATTTAACCAAACTTTACAATTGACCGACAATTAGTTGAATTACAGTCATGTTCGATATATAAAAGCTGCACCAATCAAAATAATTGAAATAAAGGAGGCCATAGAACCAAGTTGTGAAAGGCAACCGCCAATAAAAAAAGTACTCTCTCCGTTTAAAATTATAAGACGTTTTAACTTTTCTAGATTCGTAGCAATTTGCTATGCACCTAGACATATTTTATGTCTAGATATATGATAAAAACTACGAATCTAGAAAAGACAAAATGTCTTATAATTTAAGAAAGGAAGTATAATACTCCGTAGTTCTTGATGATGATGAGACACACACAACAACAACAACAAAAAGAGAAGGCGGACATTACTCGACAAATAATTATTGGGCCTCCTCGTTTGCGCTTGAAGGCAGCCGTTTGGGCTGCTGCCACCGCCAGCCGATCGAACAGACCCATCTAGTTAGTTGACCAAACCCCAAAAATTTAAGCGTATCAGTCCATCAGGAAAGCATATCATCAGGATTAGTCACTGTCTCCCTGGGCCCCAAGCGAAATCGACAGCAGGACGGCGGCGTCAACGGGCAACCATCAATCCTCTTAGGTAAGCACGGCATCGATCCTCCAGAACATTGCGATTTGACTGCATATATATCTGCTCCTACTGCAGAGCTGGAGAAAGAGAAGGCCCGGCCCCCTCTTTCACGGTCAGTGAAATATATGCAAAAGGGACCTCGCACCCAGTCATGCACGTCCGAGCTTCCAAAGCATACCGGCCGGTTAATTTGTTCTGGCGGCTCTTGTAGGTATCACTCGAGGTATGATTGTGAAACTTCAGTGTAGCTAGTACGTTTGACTGCGTCTAGTCTAGGCTAGTCTTGTGAAAACTACCGATGCAAAGAATATTCCCTCCGCGATCTTAGGATTATATTATGTATGTTCAAGCATACCGGCCGGTTAATTCTTGCACGAGACATGGAAAAAAAGGATATATCGTAAAGTCTTTGAAGATGCATAGACATCTAGCTATCAGTTCAGTAAACTACTAATTAGATTTATTTTATTGTATGAGGAAAAATATCTAGCTCCAAAAATAGTTTAAAAATAATAACCTTATAAGTTTAAAAATATTTTTAGAGATGTCTCCCTTTTAGTCTAGAGAAGGCTCTATCAAGAATCATCACTAAAAATGGATTCTGAGTCTGTTCGTTTTTAGAAATCGATTTTTACGTGGTTGAAAAGTCTAGCCGATGTCTAGAAAGATGGTAGGTTTTCTAGCCACCTCTAAAGATAGAGGCATTTCTAGCTGCAGTCGTTGATTGCACCCGTTCCTAGAAATAGATTTCGAGATGCAGTTGGTAATTTGGCCAACATCTAAAATAGGTGCAACAGAGTAAAATTCACAATTTTTCCAAATCAAGTCGGATTAAGAAAAACTTTATATCAATGCTATGAACTCGAGGAGAACCGTAACTTTGTAGATGACTAAGTTTTCTTTTGAAAACATTTGGGGCCTGGAAATCATGTTTTGAGCTCCAAATTTTGAAATTCATTATTTTTGAATTTTTCAAATGGCCTCAAATGAAGAAACGACGTAAACCAAAGTTGTAGTATTCGAAGCGATCTGTAACTTTACAGTCGACTAATTTTTCAATTAAAATAATTTAGGTCATTGAAATTATATTTTAAGTGTTTAGATTTTGAAATTCAATCTTTTTTTATTTTTTCAAATGACCTTGCCTAAACCAAATAATAATACTCGAGGAAATCTAAAAAATAAATAAACATGAAATGGTTCCATTATATCTAAGAAATTGTCTTCCCTTTTTGTCCTTTTAATAAAGTTGAGCTGGCAATGAATTGAAATTTTGTGGTTTGGTAACCATGTCAATCCCCATCTCTAGTAACTTTACAAATTATTTGAAAACTTTTGAACTATCAAAAATATAATAATTTGTAAATTTCAAATAAGTTTGAAATAATTTACGATGTCATAATGGTATACATTCCAAATGTTTATACCAAAAAAATATTGCAAACAATTCATAAGTCGCATTCAACTTAACTAAAAGCATATAAAAAAAAGCAAATTTCTAGAGATTTTCATAGGAAGTTCATGTAAGATCCATCTATGAAAATGTGTTTCCACGAGTGGTTCAAAGTTACAGAACACTTCAACCAACTACAAAGGTGTGCCCAAAAAGTTAATTCATCCGTGGAAAGGTAGGGGCCCGGGTGTTGTCTAGGAAGGTAGGTTTTGTAGTAGTAACGGACTATTTTTTTTTCCATTGTATTTACTGAGAGTTCTATCTAGAATATAATATCTAGATTCTTGAGAAAAAATCAAAGAGATACCATTAGCACTAGGATTTCAAATTGACATGTGCAGGAAATAATCTTTTTTATATTGCGGTACATGAGATCAAAACTGGTAAATCAAAATGTAGATTAATGAAATCATGACAAATGGTCTACAATATATTACAGGTAACATAGCTCAAGCATTACGTTTTCAACTAAAACACATGTTCAACCCGAAGATATAATGCAAAAGGGAAAGACTGAATGGGGATGGGAAATCCCATATAGCAGTGTAAAATACTACAAAAATTTCGATACGACAATTGTGTTAGAAAATGAATGTAGATAATAAATTTTCATTATTTGTAGGTCTTAAATTTATCTATAAACTTTATTCTTCTTTTAAAATTGCTACGTATGTAGGAGCACAGATTGGTCAACTAATGTTTGATCTGATTCAAGAAGGTTGTTGTTCTAACTTTTCCTTATGTTAAACATTTGTATTTTTTACCATCTAGAAATCCAGATAGTTTAACATTATAAGATTTATGCTTTTCGGTTCACGGTAAGAAACCATTCATAATACATAATTCATATACGAGTTTTTAAGAAATGGTGGTTAAAGATAAAAATGGTTGATTTAGAATACAGCTAGAATGTCAGCTTTTTGTTTTTTACCAGGAATTGACAGACTGGTGCTAGTCAAATCGATCGCGCTTGCGTGCACTTTTCTCTTCTAAAAAGCGTAACACAATTCGCGAGATATATTACTCGCTGCTCACAGATGAGACTGACCGGGTGCAGAAAGTCCCAAGATCATGTCAATTGGTAAATTGTCAAATCTCGTAGCTTGTCGCCTCTAACAACCATGTAGCTCTTATACTTCATAAAAACAAACATGCATGTTGCTCGTATTATTACTACCAATATCAATTCTGCCTTCCAAATTCAGATTTCCGCAGCAAAGACCAAATTATACTCGGCAAAGAACACACGGTAAAAAATTGATCGACAAAGCCCTCTTTACCGAGTGTCTTTCATCGGGCACTCGGCAAAGGCTTTGCCGAGAGCCCCGGGGGCACTCAGCAAAGAAAAGCAACCGTCATGGCGCCGGCCCCGTTGACGGTCGCTTTGCCGAGTGCCAACCCTGCAGGCACTCGGCAAAGATTTTTTATTTTTTTTAAAAAAAATTCTTTGTCGAGTGCCCTCTATCCGGCCCTTGGTAAAGATGTTTTATTTTTTTTCTAAAAATTCTTTGCCGAGTGCCCCCTGGCCGGCGCTTTGCAAAGTTTGAATTTTTTTTTAAAAAAATTCTTTGCCGAGTGCCCTCTGGCCGGCACTCGGCAAAGTTTGATTTTTTTAAAAAAAATTCTTTGCCGAGTACCATGGTCATGGCACTCGGTAAAGCTGGAAAAATGGTTTTCCGAGCATCCATTTTTTCAGCTTTGCCGAGTGTTGTGACCATGGCACTCGGCAACGGGGTCCTTTGCCGAGTGCAAACTCGGCAAAGTGATCCAAAACGGCAATTTTTAATTTTTTTTATATTCTATCATGACAAATAAATTCATACAAACATATATCACATATATATCTCATTCATCACATATATATCTCATCTATCACATATATATCTCATCCATCCACACATCCATCCGCACATATCACATCCATCACAATATATATCATATATATAATAATAAGTGCTCAAATCCATCTAAATAAATCCACAAGTCCATCACAAGTCCATCAAAGTCTACAAGTGCATCACAAGTATATCACAAGTCCATCACCAAGTGAACAACAAATAAAAAAAATACAATGTGCACTCATCTTGGGCACTGCGACTGTGGTGAAGGCCCAGCTCCATCATTCGGAGGTGCATGAGGTAGATTATTCGAACCATCATCAGATGAAGACTGCACAAAGAAGAAAAAATTGCACGTGAGACAAGATTATTTGGATAGCTAATCTAGGAAGGTAGAGGCCATACAAGCAAAGCACAAGCGAAAAGTAAAAAACTTTCATACTCACAGGAGTAGCTGCAGCTGCAGGACACGGAGGCGGAGGTGGAACCAACAGCCCAGCTGGCAGAGAGAAACCCACACGTTGCCCAAGCCCTTGTAGGAACTCCGTAATGTCCGTCAGCCTCTGCGCCTAGGCCTGCCGCTCGGCCCGCTCGGCCTCCAGCTGGGCCGCCATCCTCTGCTGCCCGGCCTCTAGCTCCTGACATTGCCTCATTTCTTGTTCCAGCCAGGCCTGCAATATTTTACTCCAATGTTTCAGTAATACAAAGCTAATTAAGGTGTGTAAAGATCAATGTATGACGAGTAAAACATGAATAACCTCGAGTGCGTCGACCCGGTGCTGTGCAGCGGTCGGCCATTTGCGAATGACCAGGCTCTCGTTCGTGCTCCGTGCTCGGATCTGGGAGAGAGAGGGAGTAGAGGTCGTGTCGATGACGCCGTCACCAAGCCAGAACCGTCCATGCTTCTTACCTTGCCCCGCCCTCATGGCGGCCTCTCCATCGAAGTCCTAGGTGCTCGGATCGTGGTCTGGCCCATGGAGCGACCTCGTCACCTCAGTGTACTCATTGATGTGGGAGTGGACGCTCGGGTTCGTGTATGCCTCGGGCGGGTCCTCCAGGTTGAAGGAGACGTTGGACGTCGCCTTGCCCTTGTGGGCCATACACCATGCCTGGAAGTCTGAGCAAGCCTAGCCACTATGTGACGCCGACTGCGAGAAAGACAACACGATGATTAGAAATCAGGCAGAACTGAGCGTCACAATAGATAAATGAATTCGCGTACCCATGCTTGTTTATATCCTGCGAGGCTACGGCTGTCTTGATGGTGTGCTGGACCTTGCATCTACAAACGACGGTCCCGGGCATCCCTATGCATCTTGAGGTACTCCTCCGTGACCCACCTCTCCACCACCATCGCCCAGCACTCGGGATACGCTTAGCACCACCAGAGAATCATCTACACGTCATCAAGTATTGGACATATAAGAAGATCAAATTAAACCAACTTAATCTCAAAACGAATCAATATTGATGTTCTTCATTTACCTCAAGGTACTACTCCCGGATCAGCTGCATCTCTCTTGCATCTTTCTTGGTTTTCCTCTCTCCAAGCTTCGACCTATAGTAGGTTACGATGGCCTGAATGCGCACCTCGTGATGCATGTCGGTGACGAATTTGTTACAGGCTTTGGTCAGATTTCTGCATTACGTTATTACTAGTCCCAAGTCACCTTTTCAATGCAAGTCCTCTAACGAGACTACTGCAAGAGTTCGTAAGGAGCAATCACTGCTGTAGACCGAAATTAAGATATATATGCGGTCAGTTTTCATATTCACATTTTGGTCCACTGGTCCATCAGTGCTTGCACCGCATGGCGTAGAATCTTATAACACGTAAGCATTAGATGTTACTATTTAATAGGTTAATTAATAAAAAATGTTTAAAGTAACTTACACGCTTTCCCCCCTCATTGTCCACTGGTCCATCGGTACTTGCACTACATGATTAGAGTATATTAAATTGAAAAGACAAGGGTAAAAAAGTCAGTTCACCCACCTTTTCTCTCGAAATAAAATAGTGAGTTCTGTGTCTTACAGCAAATAACTACGATTTCACGATGGTAGCAAATTTCGGTGTTTGCGGTGTGAACTACATTTCTCTTATGTCCCGTAACAAAAATTCTTTTAAAATTCAACAGATTCAATAGCTATTATTAGTGATTAGAGCCTATACCAAATTAAAGCCTAGATGTTTTTTTTATTAGTACGAAGATTACCAAGATTTATCTTTTTTCTAAGTATCTTATGAGAATTTGCGTGAAAGCTCCGATGAGATCTCCAATTACCAGTAGTAACAATAGTAACATTTCTTTTCTTCAGCGGTAATGCTCAAGAGAGGGCGTCCGTCTGTTTCGACGCCGCATCCCCGGGCATGCGCAGCGGTCTGGCCCAACAGGCAACTGGCCCGCCCCCTCTATGCTCTCCCCATCTCTCTACTCTCTACTAAGTATGTTGTGACAGAAACTCCCTACTGGTTTCGGCCGTCGAGGCTTCATGGTTGCGTCCGCCCGCCCCACTCCGGCGTGCCGTCACCGCCATCCCCCGTGGCACCCATCCCCCGCGCTGCCTCCGTCCTCTGCCAGACCTAGGCCAAGCACAGGCATAGCTGACCGCTGCTAGGCCGTGCCACCATCCTCTGCCGCTGGCTGGCTAGACCCGACCGTTCCCCGCTCTGCTCTGCGTCGCACGGAAGAAGAAAGGCGAAAAACAAATGTTGCAAGCATATGTTTCAAGTGTTTCAGAGGTATGTTGCAAGTTTTGAGGTATGTTGCAAGTGTACATCAGGATGTTACATATGTTCTAATGGTTGTACACGTATGTTGCAGAGGTTTGTTCCTAATATTTCATCTGTGTTTTCGGACGTATGTTGTAAGTGTGTTTATCTGGATGTTGCTATGTTTCACACATATGTTGCAAGTGTTCTATCTATATATTGTGTATGTTTCCAATGGTTGTCAAGTGTTCTTCGGGTGCTTTTGCAAGTGTTTTTGAAGCATGTTTTAAGTGTTTCATCTATCTATTTTTTGTATGTTGCAAGTGTTACATCTGGATGTTTCAAAAGTAGATCGGGTGAGTGCAATAGATCTCCATCGGGCCGGTGTGAATTTGACTTCTAGCAGTGTTTCTCTTAGTGGCGGCGAGCAGACCACGCCCCTATAGCAGTGGTTAGCAACGGCTTGAGCCAGCTCTTGGACGGATGCCTCCGGGCGACGTGGGCCCACATGGGCGCGTGAAATGGCACGGGAAGAGAACTGCAGGTGTGGGCGCCTGGACGTCCGAACACTGGCAGTGCCGTTTTTTCGGTGCTAGGCTATAATTAAGCCATGACATACCAATGAACCCCGGATCAGTCAAACCTGAAACACCCTAGAATAATAGAAAATGATGTGCCCAATTGATATATTCTGAATCTTTAGGCGCATTCGGCTTTATCTTCCTAGCGTCACTTCTTTCTGTAAGCTTTATTCCACCAAACCAATATATGTGAGTTAGTATATATAAATCTCGTACTGGCAACTTGGAACAATAGGTTAAACTAGGAGACCCTTCCAAGGATATGTAATGGCAAAAGCATCCAAAACAACACAGCACGGCAAAAGTACATATACAGAACAAAAGGACAAGCTTGTCTTGTAACTACCACATTATATTCAGGGAAATTAAATTCAGACGATGTCCGCCACATGTGCAAAACGAGACGAGTCACGACGACTCCGGCATCCACCGGTCTCCGGTCGTCTACCGGTAGCTTACAAGTTGCTGCAGCCGCCGGCAATCGCTGTAATTCGTCAACAAACAACGGAGTAAAGAAGGTAGACTAGAAACTAGTAAATCAGAGTGGTTAAGAGCACTAATACCTTGTGAATTTGGTCTTGGTTGAGTTCTCACACAGTCCAGACATGAATCTTCTTCTTCTTCCCATGCCCTCCTTCCTTGTAGCCTTCGTCCTCCTCTGCCTTGGCCTCAGCCTTCCCGGGTTAGGTGACGCCGGCAACGAGTCCTTTGTCTTCTTGGGCTTCCCCGTCGGTGCCGACCTCACCCTCGACGGCAACGCCACAGTCACCGGGGAAGGACTCCTCGAGCTGACGAACAACGAGCCAGATGCCAAAGGCCACGCGTTCTACCAGAACCCGGTTCAGTTCAAGAACTCGACCAATGGCACGGTGCAGTCCTTCTCCGTCGCCTTCGTCTTCGCCATCATGTCTGCCTACTCCGATTTGAGTACTGATGGTATGGCCTTCGTCATCGCCCCGGGCAAGGATTTCTCCAACTCGCCGGGGGCTCAGTACTTGGGCTTGCTCAACAGCACGAGCAATAACGGCCCCAGCGACCACTTCTTCGCCGTGGAGCTCGACACCATCAAGAACAACGAGTTCCACGACATCGACGACAACCACGTCGGAGTCGACATCAACACGCTCACCTCCCTGTATTCTCACACCGCCGCCTTCTACGACGAAACCGACGGTACGCTCAGGAGCTTGAGTCTCATTAGCAGCCATGGGAAGGCCATGCAAGCGTGGGTAGACTATGATGGCCAGAGCAAACAGCTCAAGGTCACCCTGGCTCCCATGGGAGTGGCGAAGCCGTCGAAACCGTTGCTCTCAAACACCACCGACCTCTCAGCTGTGATCATTGACGACAAGGCTTACGTTGGGTTCTCCGCCGCGACCGGGCCGATCTCTTCGCAGCACTGCGTGCTCGCCTGGAGCTTCGCCGTGAACGGGCCTGCTCCACCGATTGATTTGAAGAAGATCCCCAAGCTTCCCAACTCTGGCCACCACGAGGCTGTGGTGAAAGACATGGAGATCGGACTGCCGATAGCAGCCTTCGTCTTCATCCTCGCCACTTGCATCACAGTCATCCTCCTGGTCCGGAGGCACCTGACATACGCGGAGCTGCGAGAAGACTGGGAGGTCGAGTTCGGGCCGCACCGGTTCTCGTACAAGGAGCTGTACAATGCGACAGAAGGCTTCAAGAACAAGCACCTGCTCGGCGCCGGCGGGTTCGGCAAGGTGTACAAGGGCGTGCTCCCGATGTCCGGCACGGAGATCGCCGTGAAGAGGGTCTCCCACGACTCCACCCAGGGACTGAAGGAGTTCATCTCCGAGGTGGTGAGCATCGGCCACCTCCGGCACCGCAACCTCGTGCAGCTGCTCGGCTACTGCCGGCGGAAGGGCGAGCTGCTCCTCGTCTACGACTACATGCCCAACGGCAGCCTCGACAAGTACCTCTACGGCGAGGACGACAAGCCGCTGCTGGAGTGGACGCAGCGGTTCCAGATCGTCAAGGACGTGGCGTCGGGCCTCTTCTACCTCCACGAGAAGTGGCAGCAGGTGGTCGTCCACCGCGACGTCAAGGCCAGCAACGTGCTACTCGACGGCGGCATGGTCGCGCACCTCGGCGACTTCGGCCTCGCCAGGCTGTACGACCACGGCGCCGACCTGCAGACCACGCACGTGGTCGGCACCATGGGGTACATCGCGCCGGAGCTCGCCAGGACCGGCAAGGCGTCCCCTCTCACCGACGTGTTTGCCTTCGGCACGTTCCTGCTCGAGGTCACCTGCGGCCGGCGCCCGGTCGTCGACACCGTGCACCACGGCCGGAAGTTGCTGGTTGACCGGGTGCTGGAGTACTGGCGCAGGGGATCTCTCGAGGAGACCGTGGACTCCAGGCTGCAGGGAAACTACAACGTTGATGAGGCGAGGATGGTGCTGACGCTTGGGCTCATGTGCTCCCATCCGTTCCCGGGCGAGAGGCCTACCATGAGGCAGGTCATGCAGTACCTCGACGGCGATGCGCCGCTGCCGGAGCTCACGCCGGCGGACAAGAGCTTGCTGAGCCTCATGCAGAACCAGACGTCGTTCGACCAGTCTGCTCTGCAGTATCCGTGGTCGGGAACCAGCATCGGTACGATGACATCGGGCATCTCGGTTGGAAGATGACAGTCTCTATGTATTGGTTGTTTGCGTCACAAGCTATCTGTAGTGTATTTGAGCACTCTTGTAAACCCACATGAGAGATTCATCTTGTACATAAATTCAAGAAAAAAGATTGGTTTGCCATTATTTCAATGTTACTTGGTGTTTGTCAAGTTCGTTTCCTCCCTACCCGGGAATTAATTGCATTAGGACGTCACGCCCCGGGACGTCTGCACGCTGCCGTCGAAGACCAGCTTCTGCTTGCGCGCCGTCACGCCCCGGGACGTCTGCACGCGGAGCTTCACCGACGCGATGGAGTCGGACGCCATCACCCGCATCGGCATCACCGCCAGGCCCGGCGCCGTCAGGTAGATCATGATGGCGGCGGTGGCGGCGGAGGAGGAGGGCATAATCCCATAGCATCATCATAGATTTTGATTTTCAAATTTAATTTTGATTTTACCAGTTGGTACAAAAAATTTATATTAAATTTAAAACTCTTGTGCTTGTTGTATCTTTATTAACTCTCTTTAATGTTGTAGACCGTGCTTTTAAGGGCAGTCCTAATGAAAGAAACTAGTAGTTTCTATAATATAGGATACCGCACCAAAAAAGTACTGCTTTCCAACCCATGGTTCCTATGAGTAATAATTATTTTCTCTTTCTCTCTCCCAACTCTATATTCTTCCTCCAATGGGAGTGCGGCACGAGCCCCCTAGAAACTGGTGATTTCTCCCTAATGGCGATTTCATGGTTTCTTGGTGCATTGGGTCAAGAGAAGACCTAATTTCTTCATGAGGAAACCATTTCTAGGATTTTTGCTCTCTTTCTTCATTAATTACGCTGCCATGTCAGCGTTTTGCCTACGTGGTAAGTCATTTAATGAGGATAGAAACCATCATCAATACACCATTGGGACTGCCCTAAGTAATGCTATAGGAAGAATGATCATTTAAGTCGACAATATGTTGCTCAAATCAGTGTTAGAGGACACTGTCAAGTGAGGGGAGAGCAGCCCCCACGTCGTCCTTTCTGGGTGACATGGGTGGCACCGCCGCCGTCTAGGCCAGTCTCGGCGGGCCACCCTGCCACCTCCCCTCGCCATCGTCGGAGCGGCCTACCGGAATCTTGGCATCCGTGAGGAAGCACTAGTAGAGAACAGACCTTTGATCCTCGGTCAAAATGGACTCTAGTCCCGGAATTTTTTGCCCCCGGGACTAGAAATACCTTTAGTCCCGGTTGGTGGATCCAACCGGGACTAAAGGCCCCTGCCCAACGGCTACTGCGCCAGACAGAGGTGGCAGGGACCTTTAGTCCCGGTTGGAGCCACCAACCGGGACTAAAGGTAGACTTCTACTCCCGGTTGGTGGCTCCAACCGGGAGTAAAGGTCTACTCCCGGGCCGTGGCTGCGCCCGGGGTTGGAAAGTTACCTTTAGTCCCGGTTGGATCTATCAACCGGGACTAAATGTTCTCCCTTTATAAATCGGCCGTCTCCTCCTTCCTCCCCGAGCCCGAGCTCAGCACATTTTGAAGCTCACTGCAGTAGTGTTCTTGCTTCCTCCCTCCCTCCATTGTTCCTCCATCCATTCTTCGATTCCTCCGTCGATTCTTCAGTTGTAAAGGTTACCAATCTCATACTCTCATTTTTTACCATTTTCTTATGCCATTTTATTCACTATATATATTTATGGTTCTTTATTATGGTTTTTTTTCATTTGTAAGCAATTTGAGCTCAAAATCACTTTAAGCTTGCATATTTACATGAAAGAAGGTTAAAGTATATATAAATATAAAGTTAGAAAATAGTTAGAAAATTATAGCAAATCCTTACTAGTTGAACTTGCGGACCGTGTTCAGGTCGGCGAGGATGTTCTCTGCCGAGCGGTAACGGACGTCAAGGAGGAGCTTTGATTCTACGAGGGAGAGCGATAACGGTCGTGGAAGACCGTGTTCCCTTCCTCGTAGAATCGGAGCTCTTCCTTGACCAAGTACGGTGCCGTCCGGTGGAGAAATCCTCGCCAAGCTGATCACGTAAGCAAGGTCAACTAGTACGGATGGTTATTTATTCACATGTCCCGATATCGTCGTAGTAGTCTGTCAATCACCGTACCTAAACGTAGTATATATAAATAAAAACTTAGAAAATAGTTAGAAAATTATAGAAAATCCGTATTAGTTGAACTTGCGGACCGTGTTCAGCTCGGCAAGCATGTTCTCTGTCGAGCGGTAACGGACATCAAGGAGGAGCTTTGATTCTACGAGGGAGAGCGACAACGGTCGTGGGAGACCGTGTTCCCTTCCTCATAGAATCGGAGCTCTTCCTTGACCAAGTACGGTGCTGTCCGGTGGAGAAATGCTCGCCGAGATGATCACGTAAGCAAGGTCAACTAGTACGGATGGTTATTTATTCACACGTCCCGATATCGTCGTAGTAGTCTGTTATGTGTGTACATTCCCATTCTTCTGTTAATTTGCGGAAATATCATATGAATTACTTACCTGCCGCAGTAAAAGACGAGAACACAATGACCATTAAAAATATCATTGTTTAGAGATCTAGATAATTTTATAGTTTGTTAATTTTATTTGTTTATAAAAGAAGAAATTTATAGTGTATTAAAAAATGAGTATAGAGAGTAGATGGCAACTGCTTCCGGGTCCTCGGCCTCTCATGGGTTTCCAAAGCGACTTAGGCCGGGCCTTCCTCTCATTCCATGCGGCAAGTGTCGTGATGAGATGAAGATTGTGATGGAGTACCGAGTGAAGAAGGAGGGTCCCAACAAGGATCGTATCTTCTACAAGTGTCCGGATCGCAATGTGAGTTATTTTATCGTATTTAATGATTATGGTTAGTTTATACCTATTTTCATGATGGTTGTGATTAAAGTTCTAATTTTTTGTTTTAATTTCAGTGGGATGGCAGTGGACGATGTTCAGGCTTCTACTGGGAGGAAGAGTATGTTGAACTCGTGCAAAAATATCTTGCACAACAGGCAGATACGGCGGCTAATGAGGCAGTGATCCAGCCGAAGAAGCCCAAAGATGTTGCACAATCGGGGGATCTGTCTGTTTTAGTTGAGATTGGTCGCGAAATCCTTGTGCTCCTGAAATGTATTTTAGCTTTAGTTCTTTTAGTGGTAGTTGGGATTGTCTACATTGTAGCGATGCTTTCATAAATTTGTATCTTTTGTGGTGGCACGCATGTTGTATAAATAATTAATTATGATCTAGGTTTTAATATGATATTTATGTCATGTAATGCAGATGAGCCGTCATTGGATGTATAATGCTGATCGCCGCTCACAAGAGTTCATTGACGGCGTGCATTCTTTATTACGTGCAGCCGAGACAAACAAACGCGACGGTTTCATGTGCTGCCCATGTGCCATATGTAAGAATACGGTGGAATATCCTTGCTCAAGGACTCTTCATTCACACTTGTTCAAGTCGGGTTTCATGCCAAACTATATTTGTTGGACAAAGCACGGAGAAACCGGTGTTGTAATGGAAGAAGATGAAGAAGAACAATGGGACGACAATGATATTATTCCTGATGGTGCGTGCTTCAATGATACTGCAATGGGAGAAGCTGAAGAAGAGGTAGTCGCAGAAGATGAGCTGGCTGATGATCTTTGTCAGGTCATTCGTGATGCACAAAGAGAATGTGAAAGTGAAAAGGAGAAGATCAAGTTCGAGCGGATGCTAGAAGATCACAAGAAATTGTTGTACCCAACTTGTGATGCAGGGCAGAAAAAGTTGGGAACCACACTAGAATTGCTGCAATGGAAGGCAAAGAATGGTGTATCTGACAAGGGATTTGGAGAGTTACTAAAAATCCAAAGAAGATGCTTCCGAAGTACAATGAATTGCCCGCCACTACCTACGAAGCAAAACAAGTTGTCTGTCCTATGGGGCTAGAAATAGAGAAGATACATGCATGTCCTAATGACTGCATCCTATACCGTGGCAAAGAGTACGAGAAATTGGATGCATGCCCGGTATGCCATGCGTCGCGGTATAAGATCAGGCGAGATGACCCTGGTGATGTTGAGGGCGAACGTCCACGTAAGAAAATCCCTGCCAAGGTTATGTGGTATGCTCCTATAATACCACGCTTGAAACGTCTGTTCAGAAACAAAGAACATGCAAAATTGTTACGATGGCACAAAGAAGACCGTAAGGTAGACAATATGTTGAGACACCCTGCTGATGGGTCCCAGTGGAGAGCAATCGACAGAGAATTCCCGGAGTTTGCAAATGACGCAAGAAACTAAGGTTTGCTTTAAGTACAGATGGTATCAATCCTTTTGGAGAGCAGAACAGTAGTCATAGCACTTGGCCTGTTACTCTAAGTATCTACAACATTCCTCCTTGGTTATGCATGAAGCGGAAGTTCATTATGATGCCTGTGCTCATCCAAGGCCCGAAGCAACCTGGCAATGACATCGATGTGTACCTGAGACCACTTATTGATGAACTTCTCATTTTGTGGAATAAAGAAGGTGTACGTGTGTGGGATGAGTACAAACAGGAACACTTTGATCTGCGAGCATTGTTGTTCGTAACAATCAATGATTGGCCTGCTCTAAGTAATCTTTCAGGACAGTCAAACAAGGGATATAATGCATGCACACACTGCTTCGGTGATATTAGAGGTGTATTCTTGAAAAAATGTCGAAAGGTCGTGTACCTTGGCCATCGTCGATTTCTTCCTGCAAATCACCCCGTAAGAAAGAAAGGTAAGCATTTTAAAGGGAAATCAGACCACCTGACCAAGCCTCGCAACCGAACCGGTGAGGATGTACTCGATATGGTCAATGATGTGAAAGTCGTCTTTGGAAAAGGACATGGAAGCCAACCTATTCCGAAAGACGCTACCGGTCACGCACCCATGTGGAAGAAAAAGTCCATATTTTGGGACCTACCCTATTGGCAAGTCCTGGAGGTCCGTAGCTCGATCGACGTGATGCACCTGACGAAGAATCTTTGTGTGAACCTGCTAGGCTTTATGGGTGTGTATGGAAAGCCTAAGGACACATTTGAAGCACGACAGGACCTGCGTTGTTGAGAGAAAGAGACAACCTACATCCAGAGAAGACAGATGATGGACGCCATTACTTACGTCCTGCTAGCTACACTCTAAGCAAAGAGGAGAAGGAAATCATGTTTGAATGCTTAAACAACATCAAGGTACCATCTGGATTCTCCTCGAATATAAAGGGTATTATAAATGTGCCAGAGAAGAAATTCTGTAACTTAAAGTCCCATGACTGTCACGTTCTCATGACGCAATTACTTCCAGTTGCATTAAGAGGAATTCTACCTCCAAATGTACGTCTAGCCACCGTAAAGCTATGTGCATTCCTCAATGCAATTTCTCAGAAGGCAATTGATCCAACTGATCTAGCTAAACTACAGAATGATGTGGTTCAATGTCTCGTCAGCTTTGAGTTAGTGTTCCCTCCTTCCTTCTTTGATATTATGACACACCTCCTAGTTCACCTAGTCAAGGAGATTTTCACTCTCGGTCCTGTGTTCCTACACAACATGTTCCCCTTAGAGAGATTCATGGGAGTCCTAAAGAAATATGTTCACAACCGTGCTCGCCCAGAAGGAAGCATCGCCAAGGGCTATGGAACAGAAGAGGTCATTGAGTTCTGTGTTGACTTTATTCCCGACCTTGACTCGATTGGTGTTCCTGAATCGAGACATGAGGGGAGACTAAGCGGAAAGGGGACACTAGGGAGGAAAACATATATTGGTACGGATGATGATTATTTCAATAAAGCGCACTACACAGTTCTACAGAACTCCTCTTTGGTAGATCCGTATATTGAGACACACAAGGATCTCTTACGATCCGAGTTTCCTGGGAAGACTGAAGCTTGGATTACGCATAAGCACATGGAAACTTTCGGCGGTTGGTTGCGAAAAAAATGTCAAGGTGATGAGAGCATCCATGAGCAACTGTATTTATTGGCTATGCAACCATCATGGCATATCGTCACATACAAAGGGTACGAGATAAATGGGAACATATTCTACACAGTAGCCCAAGATAAAAGGAGTACCAACCAAAACAGTGGTGTCCGCATAGATGCCACAGACCCGAATGGGAATAAGCAGACATATTATGGACGCATAGATGAAATATGGGAACTAGAATATGCACCTACTTTGAAGATCCCATTGTTCAAGTGCCAATGGGTCAAGGTGACCGGAGGCGGAGTAACAGTAGACAACGAGTATGGAATGACAACAGTAGACCTTAGTAATATTGGGTACAAAGACGAACCATTCGTCCTTGCCAAGGATGTGAATCAGGTGTTCTATGTCAATGATATGTCTACCAAACCAAAAAGAGGGAAAAATGATAATGACTCAACCAAAGAGCCAAAGCGCCACATAGTTCTTTCAGGGAAAAGAGTCATCGTGGGAATTGAGGACAAGTCGGACATGTCAGAAGAATATGAAAAGGATGACCGAATTCCGCCCTTCAAAGTGAACAAAGACCCTAGCATCTTGGTAAATGATGAGGACACTCCATGGTTACGAAGCGATCATAACCAAGGGACATACATAAAGAAGAAGTTCACTGCTGTGCCCACTTGATGATATAGTGATTTAATATAGTGTGTGTTTGAGATATTATGTAATAATTGTGAATTCAGATGTTTATTATGTCATGTTTTAAATTAAATCAATGTTTGATTTGGTGGGATTTCTCTCTCAAAAGGTAAATTATTAGGATACTGAGTGATGAAAATTAAAATATTAACGTTAAAATGATATGAAAACAAATTTCCTGTCCAAAACCAATAATTTTAATAATTTTAATTAAACACTACATTTTTGCATTAACGAAATAATAAATATTAGTTACATTATGTTTTATAATTCTAACAAAAAATAAAAAAAGTTAGGTTATCGATTTTTCCTATGTGCAATAAACAAAAATAAAATTCATATTTTTAACAAAATAATTTTATGCCTTTTATTTAATTTACTATGTATTTAATAAAAACTATTGCATTTCTATTGTATGTAACAAGACTATTGCTTAAAACAGGCGGGAAACGAAACTGCAGGCCACCTTTACTCCCGGGTGGGAAGCCCACCCGGGAGTAAAGGTGGGCTGCAGTTTCGCGGCCCGCCAAAAAAAATCCTTTACTCCCGGTGCGTGTTACCAACCGGGAGTAAAGGTATACCTTTACTCCCGGTTGGTAACACGCACCGGGAGTAAAGGTACCTTTACTCCCGGTTGGTAACACGCACCGGGAGTAAAGGGTTTTTACTCCCGGTTGGTGGATGGCACCGGGAGTAATTCTCCTCTGCTATATAACCTCCAGCGCCTGGCAGATCGATCCGCTCGTCTTCTTCCTCGTCGAACACCGCCGCCCTCTTCTTCCTCGCGCCGCGTCTGTTCGCCTTCCGTGACACCGGCGTCGCCGTCTTCTTCCTCGTGCGGCCTCCACCGCGCGCGCCTGTGCCCCTCCTCCGCGCTTGCCCGTGGCCCTCCACCGCGCCCTCCTCCGCGCCCGACACGCCCTCCACCGCGCGTTGCCCCACCGCGCCGGCCCGAGGCCCTCCAGTAGGTACACTGCCGATATTTGGAACTCTAAATGATTTTAAATAAAAACATATCTTAAGGCAAGTTTTGAATATTTGGAACTCTAAATGACAAGTATAATTAAGGATCACCAATAAAATTACTTTAGAAATTAATTGGATCGATATAAATCCATGGCTTGTATAATAAACACGCTATATATTATTCGGAAACAACGCTACGAACCATCCGCTTGCTGTTAAGATATGTTTGTTAATAAACACGCTATATATTATTCGGAAACAACGCTACATTAATAGAAGAATTTTTTCTATCTTCATAGATCAATGTTTGTTAACGAAATTTTATCCAAATATATTCATGTAGGGTCTTTTTTTTTGAAGGATTTGTTGTAGGATATATAATGGTCAAATAGGAACTCAATTTTGATACCCAGTTTGTAAACTAAGCGTTTTTTAGTTTATCAAAAATATCACATGTTTCTTCATTTGTGAACTTTGAATATACAGATATAATATATTAATGTTGCTAAAGTAATATGAGCATTACATATTTTTTCCGGGAAGACTATCTTCAAACTTTATATCATAGCATCAGAGATCGCCTGTAAAAGAAGAAAATAAATTCTTATCATTTCGGAAATAGTAATGGTTATATGAGCAATAAGACACATATACTTACATTTCATAATGACTTATACTTATATTATTAACATAGAATTTTCTCATATGATGAATGACTACATGGTTGATCACATGGTACATAGGATCACAACATCACGCACCGACACCGCCCCGGCCCGCCTCACGTCGTCGTCGTCGTCGTCAGCACGCCGGCCCGCCTCACGTCATCGTCGTCAGCACACCGGCCACCGCGCCGACACGTATATATACGTCATTTGTATTCATATGCATTTCGTCCATGCGTTTCTATGTATACGGCGGAGCACCGCCGCCCTCGTTCACCCATGTGTACAGACATATATACGGCGGAGTGGAGCACCGCCACTCTTGTCACACCGCCCTTTCTCGTGCCCTAATTCGCCCTAGTACCGACGTAGTTCGTCCTAGTGTGGCGAATTGCGTCCGTGATCGAGGGGCAAGATTTAATAATGCATATTGTTTGTAGATTTTACGCATGTAATAAGCAAAGATTTGACGTACTATATATTGGTTTTGTTTTTTGAAGCTAGATGGCCGACCCGAGAAATATGGATGAGGAGGAGTTGATGATGAATTTGATCAACACTGGCACTCAAGTTGCCGGCGATGATGGTGCTAAAAATAACATGCAAGAGGATGTAGATGACGGGAGTCAGTACTTAGCTCTTGAACAAAATGAGCAACAACATATTGGCCAAGTATATATTTTTTATTATTAGCTATATATATATATTATCATATGTCCTATGTGTGCTCATGACATTAAAAATAATGTTTATGTTTTGTAGCCCTCTGGATCGACATCAACAACTACAACGAAGAGTAAAAATGTTCGAGGTCCCAAAAAGCCATTGGAGGGTCGCTTCATCATCTCAGAGTTCAATGTGGATACAGGAGAACCGGGGGGGCCGAATAAAATGAAATTTGTGCACCACTGTGGTTACCTTGTACGGGACCGACTCCCGATTAGTACCCGTGAATGGAAGAAGAAGACCAATGCTCCTCATATCAGTTTTGTCTCCGATCGTGACAAGGCGTTAATTTGGAATGATGTCTTGGTACATTTCACGCTCCAAACAGATGATTATGATGATATAATAGATGGTGATGAATTGAAGGAGCGAGTTAGGGATTGGGCAATGAAGAAGATGGCCACCCAGTTTCAGACTTGGAAGAAACACCTATACACGACGTATGTCAAGAAGAACATAGCACCAGATTTTACTGTCCCAGGCCCGATCTCAAAGCAGAGGCCCTATTGGGATGAGTTTGTACAGTACAAGACTTCGGAAGAGGGTGTGAGTCGGGTGATAAAGAACCAACATAATGCCCAACAGAAGACATACCACCATACCTTGGGATCAGGTGGCTACCCGACTGCCATTAAGAAGTGGAACAAAATGGAAGCAGACCTTCTTGCCAAGGGTATCAGACCAGAATCACTCGAGTGGGGAGAACGTGCAAAGAATTGGTTTTTCGCTCATGGGGGAACACTAGACCAGGAGACAGGGAAGTGCGTTTATGGCGCAAGACTGCAAGAAGCAGCAGAAAGATTGTTTTATGCTCAGAGAGCTACTGCTAGTGGTGCGTTCAGGCCCAACAGAGAGAAGGATGAGCTGACATACGCCATCGGGACTATTGAACATGGTGGCCGAACTAGAGGCAAAGGAAGTGTCTCGTGGGAGCATGGATTCCCTCAGGACAGACCTTCCTACAGAAGTCGCCAGAGAAAGAAGGAAGAAGAGGCACACCGGCTCCAGAGGTTGGAGGAAGCGGTGCGTGAAGCACAGGAGCGGGAAAAAAACCTTGAAGCGAGAATGCAGGAGGAAATCAAAAGGCAAGTGCAAATAGCAGTGAGTGCAAGCAAGCAGGCATCAGAGCCAGGAATCAACATTAGCCAATCTGTTCAGTTGAAAAGCAGCTGCGCTTCCACGGAGATACCAAATCAAGGGGACACAGGACTGCGCTTCCCTGTGGATGACGTCACTGAACCTTGTACAACGTGTGAGCTACACATTCCGAAGGAGAATTCCACAATCAAGGTGGCTATCGGTCTTGTTAATCCTATCGACCGAACCAAGACACCAAGGATTCATGGGAATATAATCCAAGAAGGATATGCCACCATCTCGGTAGATAAAGCTGAAAAAGGTTTTAGTGATTTGCCTCTTGACATTCCTGGAGGTGATGGCGAGAAGACTCTAGGAGAAGCGGAGAAGACATTCATTCTATGGCGCAAGCGCTACATCATCATTCCAGGGATGTCGGCTCCACCTCCTCCTGAACTACCTCACCATAGGTATGTGCGGATGAAAACACTACATCATTAATTTGTATTGGCTTAAATAATTAACAATCTGCTCATAATAATATGTCATTCCTTTTTTTGTAGCAGATCCTCCCCCAATCTAAATCCAATTGTTCAATCGCCAGATCATCATAGTGCTCTGTACGATGACATTGTGTTGGAAGACGAGGCTGCATCCACACCCTCTCCAAGGAGGTCTCCAACGCCGCAGCCGCCACCTCCAAGGAGGTCTCCAACGCCGCTGCCAACACCTCCAAGGAGGTCTCCAACGCCGCTGCCAACACCTCCAAGGAGGTCTCCAACGCCTCCCCCGCCCCCACCTACCAAGAAGCCTAGCAAGAGGCCAGCCCCTCAAACGAAGAACCAGTCCCCGCCTGCAAAGAAAGCCACCGTGAAACCAAGGGTTATTCCCAAAATAATATCTGAAGAGAAGGAAGAAGGAACTGATGCATATAAAAAAGACATGTCTAGATTCTATGACAAACTTAAAATGAATCAAGAAGCAAGGAGAAACCCAGAGAAACCGTACTTCTTCGTAGCTCCGGATATTTTAAGAAAAAAGGTGATTTCTTACCAGCATCAACAGCGGGAATCTCGTAAGCCGTCCAAATCAACGTTATCAGACTATGACCGCACTCTCACCAAGTCAATTGAGGCGGCACAGAAAAAGAAGCGGGCAGGGAAAGGAGTTGCCCAACTCGGACAACAAGCGCACCAATCAATCCCCCCGCTAGTTGTTGGTAATGAATATGGTTCGAATTTAGGATTAATGCATCAGGCAAACATACCTCCGGATGTCGATTTGGATCACCTTGGTGAATTTCTTGATGAGACTGGTCTCGACCTTTACCAGATGTTTGGTGATGGAAACATTGAGAGTGCGGCGGAGGTTGATATTTGGAAGAAAAAATTTGTACTAGGCCAGAGTCTATACAACCCTCAAGCCTTATCTGATCTGGGGACGCAAATGTACCTGCTAAACAAGTGGTACATGCAGGCGTCTACCAGTGGAGACTTCTGCGTTGGTGTCAGAATTAGAGACGAACATTGGTTCCGTGGCGATGATGTTATGTATGTTGACTTTGCAGAATTTCATCAACTATGCCACCTGACCTCTCTGGACAAAGTTATCATTAGCTGCTATTGCCTGTAAGTAATAATTCTTTCGATCTATTATTAAACTCATCATATGTGTGTATATGCATATAAATTATCCTAACAAGTACTATATATATGCAGATTTACAATGACAGAGCTCAGAAAGGAAGGCTGCAATGAAATTGGTTTTGTTGATCCCCATATAGTATTCAAAGACCCAATTACTCCAATGACTAATTGGAAGTCTGAGTCAGAGAGTAACCTCATGAACTTCTTAGTGAACCAACGCCACAAGAAGGATATACTCTTTCCCTATAACTTCAAGTGAGTGTTAATCATGTCGATCATAGCCTTAATGGCTCATATGTTGATTCTAGTTAATTAATGAGTGTTATGCGTTATATCCTATAAACACATGCAGCAATCACTGGATATTGATGGACATCGATCTGGTGAAAAGTCACTTGATAATCTATGACTCGATGAGAAAACCACAACAAGACTACCAAGATATGATAGATATTATCCAGAGGTAATTTCGAGATCTCTAGCAACTATATATACACACAAACATGATGATTAACTATATCTGATGACGTGGCAAATTTTTTATTGGGCAGTGTTTGGAAAACCTTTATTGAGAAGCAACACATGGAAAAATGCAAAGCGCCACTGAATGTAATCCCATTGAAAGTAAGTCCCCTGAATCGCATCATCTTTATTAATTAAACATATAGCTTTCACCGGATCACCAGATTGGATGACAAATCTTTTTCTCGTAAAGTGGTGTCTGAGGCAGGAACAGGGGAACAACTACTGTGGTTACTATGTTTGCAAGTTTATCAAGGTGGTCTCCCAAAGAACTCCTACAGAGAGACTCAAAGTACGTTAAAAATACACTATATATTCATTTAATTATTATTATTGATTGTGTTACTATGTCTTTATATATATATATGTACATATATTAATTTATTTTCCTTTAATTCAAACCTGTAGACTCGATGGTTGGAGGAAAAGGTCATACGGCAAGACCAAATCAAAGCAATTCAAGAGTCTATAGCCGGATTTTTTAATGAGCAGGTCATCGATTCCAAGGGCGAGTTCTACTTCGACCCAACACTGCCATTGAAGCCAAGCTAGAGGATGAGAAGAAACTTGTTATGTCACAACAACTATAATGCAATCTTTTGTAATATATGCACATGAAATAATATAATGTAAAATACACATATGCATGCATGCATGTAAATATATATATGATGCATGCATGCATATATATATATATATATATATATTTCTATGATTGAATTGTGTGATTTAATACGTTCATTGTGCTTGAACCGAAACATACTATATGCGCGTATAAATGTATAATTAGCAGCGTACAATACGACTTCGAAAACCTATTTTGAAAAGAAAACAAAAAAATGAAAAGAAAAGAAAAAAGAAAAAAACCTTTAGTCCCGGTTCGTATTACCAACCGGGACTAAAGGTGCCGGCCATCGTGGCATGTCAGGAGGCACCTTTAGTCCCGGTTGGTGTTACCCACCGGGACTAAAGGTCCTCCTTTAGTCCCGGTTCCTGACCCGGGACTAAAGGACCCCCCCCTTTAGTCCCGGATGCTTGCTCCCGGGTGGGGAACCGGGACTAGAGGGGGTTCCCCACCGGGAGTAAAGCTCGGTTCTCTACCAGTGAAGGTGACGGCAAGGCATCTTCATCTTCTTCCTCACCACCTCGTTTCCCCCCACCTCCACTTCTAGGTTCCATCCGTTAGCTAGTCCCCGCATGTGGGCATCGGCCTGCGGAGGTTCCAGGTCTGCCATGGCCGGATCCGGTGCTAGGCGTGTGGATCTGCCCAGTGGCTAGTGTCGGCGACCATCCTCTTCCTCTCTCGACCTTGGATTTTCATGGCGCAAGGACGGCCTACGACGGGCTCCATACATCAGATCCGGATCCCCTGGGCCCAGATCCGGCACCCCTAGTCCCTGATCCGACACGTGACGGGCGAGATGCGGCGGCCAGTGGCCTGCTGGTGGAGCGGTGTGCGAGTAACGGTTGCCGGCAGACCAGGCGCAGGGCGCAGGGCGGACCCGGCTTCGGCTTCCTACGGTGCAGCGGCTGCCCATGGCTACCTGAATAGCGCCCACCGAGCGACGACGACGCCGACAGCGCGCTCCACGAGTCCGGTGCGCTCGGCTTCCTCAATGTCCGGCGGCAGGTTGGGCTCAATGGCGGCTGCCCGCAACCGGTCCTTCCCCGCATATAATGGAGCTGCTGGCCGAGGCACCCGTGCTAGGCTGTGTCGGGAAGTTGCAACGGCAACGGCACCGGGGATTTGCCCCATGGCTTCTCTAGCTCTTGGCTAGACACCGTCTGCTCGGCGATGGAAGTGGCGGAGGAGCTGGTCTGCTCGACGACGGAAGTGGCGGATGTGGCAGAACCGCCTGGAATAACACACTTTCGGAGGCGTTTGTCTTCCACTAGACACTAAGCACCCAGAAAGTGGACTATACCGGACAGTTTCGTCGAGCATATCCCAAGGGAGAACTCAAAACAAATCCATGTTTTACATCCAGAATCCAATAATGAGTACGAGCTTACAATACTTAGTCCATTTCATACAACATAGAGTCTTGAAAATGATTTATTACAATAGTGTGATAATTAAACAGCGGAAATGTAATAATCATCTAGCGGAAATGATACACAGATCCATCTGTGCCCACCAGAAGAATCCTCCACACAAGGGCTAACTCCTCAAGCTGCAACAGCAACAGGATAAAATAAACCCTGAGTACACAATGTACTCGTAAGACTTACCCGACTAGTGGGAATAGCTTCCCGACTTGCAAGGAACATGATAGGAAATATGGTCTGCTGTTTGCTTTTGTTTGCGAAAAAGCATTACGAAAAGCATGTCCTTAGGGTCAAGTTTTATTATCAGTCATGATTACTTAATTAGCTAACCATTCTAGGTAAGCACCTGTTATACTTTTTAAAAAGGGTTAAGCAATCAGAACCATTTCACCATATTTCATCTTCTAGTTTTCACTACGATGCTAGGCCATAGCCAAGTCGTACCGTCTCACGAAAATAGCGATTCACAAACCAATGTATACCAGCTAGGTACCCCGAAGCACACGCTTCGCTTGTACCCCAGGCACAAACGAGACCAACCCACTCTACTCATGTCGATGGGTCTAGGTCCCATCCAAACTTGGACTACAAGCCCCCACACTTGAGACCCGATCTCAGCATGGTGCTTAGACCACCACCTTTCTCCGCCTCCAATCAGTTGGTCCAAAAAGAGCCGAAACCACGACAAGAGCGCAACGAGCCTTCCCGCTCCCATAAGCAAGTATGTGCTCAAGATAATAAGTCTGTGATCTAACTACCATCCACAACAACGGACGGTCCTCAATCGACACGGACAAGGAAAAAGTATAACCAAGCTAAGCCCCGTGGTCGCGGGACGCAACTTGTTACATCCACCAATAACCCATGCCATATCCCTGCACGATCTCCATTTTCTCTTCATCATTTTATTACGAGAGTAATAATAATCACCTATTTTGAGCAACGGCAGGTTACTCACGCTCCCGATAACCTAAGCATAGCAGCTACTCGAACCTACAATAGTAGGACTCATAGGGTAGATATATATGCATGTGGTTTCTATAAAATTCCTACAACGTAAATACACAACACACACACACACACACACACACACACACACACACACACATATATATATATATGTAACACCCTAAAATTTGCCTCTTTTAAAAATAGACTTAAAATGGTTTATTTATGAATTTTGTGATCATGACAATGTAGGAAATAATTTTTTTTGTTAAATTAAAATTCATCATAAGTTAGCAACATGTTTGAGCATACATGACCTTGCATTTGATTTATTTGGTTGAGTGGTTTTGATTGAAAATTTAAAATGGTTAAAATTGTTTCTGCAAATGAAATTAAAAATGGCTTTGAAATAAAAAGAAAAGAAAATTAGAAAATAAAAGAATTTAAAAAGTTATTCTTGAAAAACTTACCCAAAATTTGCTCATTTATGTTTGAATTAAAAAGTGTATTTTAAATCATATTTATACTTGATTCGGTTCATATTTGAATTTGTTTTGAATTAAGAAAAGAAAAAGGATTTGGAAAAAATATGAAGAAGAAAACTCTCCTCCCTCTCTCTAGCCCGATCTTTTTCTTTTTCCCCCGCGTGGGCCGAGTTGGCCGTAGCCCACTCTCTCTTCTCTCCCTGGCCTGCTTCTCTTCCTCCCGCGCAGGCCCAGCTCTTCCTCTCCTGTGGCCCAGCTTCCCTCTCCTCAGCAGCCACGCGCAGGCCTGCATTTCTCCCTCCTTTCCCTGCCTTGACGTCGACCATCCCAGCGGCCCAGCGTCACCCGCCCCTCTCCGTTCATGGGCCGGACCAGCCCGAAGCTACCGCACCGTGTATCCCTCCCTCTCACTTGTGCCGATAGGTGGGGCTGCCCTGTCAGCTCCATCCCCTCCACCAGCTCGTTGCCTGCTTGGACTCCACCGCCGTCGCTGCCGCCTAGAGTCCGTGCTGCCCCCGTCCCATGTCTTTGCCATGTGCGCTATGCCTAGCCACCCCATATAAGCCAAGTCACACCGTGTTGCCTCTCTACCCCAACCTTCAAAGTACCGCAGCCGCCGCCCTTGCCCTAGCAAGCTCGCGTCGCCGTCCGCCGTCGACTTGCCAAGCCGCACGCCATCTCCGGTGCTTCGAGGCCCCCACCAGTGCCCTAGGTGAGCTCACCTCAACCTCCTCTTTCACCCCGTGCCTTTCTCGTTGAAAACCATGGCCGTATGCGCTTCCCCGTGCATGCGGCCAAGCTTCACGCCGACAGTAATGGCTTCCACCGCGCCAGCCTTACTGTTCTGGCTAGCCACGCCCTCCTTCCCTCCCTCCTCTAATCCCCATTGTCCAATCTAAATCCTACGGTCGATATGGCTTGATACCCCTTCGCGTGGCTTAATTTCATAAGAGCCCCTCGGTTTCTTCAAAATAGAACCCGCGGTCCATTGCGTATTTCATAGTTTGTGTTTTCTTCTTTTCAAAGCATATTTTGTTCGGTTAACTTCAAAAATATATTTTCACATATTTACAGTTTTGCCACTAATCTTGTTTTAGCCATAAAATCTCTGTTTTAACTCTAATTTGATGCGTTCAACTTGCGTTAGGTTAGTAATTTCATAATCTATATGTTCATACTACTGTTAGATATGTTTTCAACTTTTTAAAATCCGAGGTTAGATTTAATCTATTATTTTAATAAAAGGAAATCTTATTTAATTCATATCTTCTACATTTTAGCTCTGAATTGACCCATTCAAGTTGTGCTAGATTCATTACAACGAGATTTATGTGTTAGTGACAATGTTTATCATGTCACTATTTCTAGAATTTCATGGTTTAAACTCTAATTTGAATAATAATTATGCAACTGGATTTTATAAATAAAATATGATTTGGTTTACTTTAGTTTTATAATTCAAATCTAAATTGGACTTAATTCAATTTATATAAGCTTTTATATAGTTAAAATAAATGAAGCCTATAGTTTTCTTTTCCACGTATAAAGCAAATCTATAGGTAGATGTATCTTTTCAACTGTAGCTCTGATTAGCGTGCTCTTCGCGTCTGTGTGTTCATAGTGAGATGTAGATTCATGTTACAAACTTTTTATCTTGATTTTATGTTTGGTGTACTATTCTAATTTAGATGTATTGTTGCTTTATGTATGATTGCATGGATGCTTGTGTGGTGCTTTATGATCTTGTCTAGTTGGTGAGTTATACGTGGTGAATCAAGAAGCAGATCTTTGAAGTTTGGACTCGAAGAAGGATCTAAGTTTAAGGCAAGTATAGCATGGGATCTTCCTTGTTGTCCTATACACCTTTAATCATTTAATTCATACTACATGTGTCTACCTTGACTGCTACTAAGGATTTCCTAGTGCTTTGTTACCTTATGCCTTGTTACCTATGGGGTATTGCATTGGGTAGTATGATGCTAGTGCTCAATTAAAGACCATGATCTTGTAACTTGACTACTGGTATATGCAATAAACACTAAAAGATGCTTTTTAGCAACATGGAACAATGGGTTGTTTTTATGGTGCTCTAGATTCCTCTCCCTAAGGACTTATCTGTAAGTGATCATCCAAGACTTACAGTACAGCTGTGAGGGCTACATGGCTCTGGCTTTAGCTCAGTATGAGGACCTTTTCTAGCTTGTTAGTGGTTACCTTTATTGGTGTAAGAATAGCTTGATGAATCGGGTATAGTGCGGCCTCTGTCCCCTTGTGTATAGGCTTCGTGTCATTGTGCCATCGGGAAGGGGGGCTCTACATCTATTTGCCGAGTGAATCTAATGGCCCTAACTTGTTAGACGAACCTTTGAAAGGCTTCATAGTGAACCCTACCAACCTTCCTTGGAAGTGGGTCAATAGATTAGCTAACTCGGGTGAAAGGGTAAATCACGACTCGCAGTGAAAGTGTACAACCTTTGTAGAGTGTAAAACTGGTATATCAGCCATGCTTACGGTCATGAGTGGCCTTAGAACATTTACGGAATAGATGATCATTAATGGTTAATGATGATGAACAATGATGATACTGATGATAAAGATGCTCACTAATGAATACTGTTTATGCTATTTATTATTCATGTTTACCTGATCTTGTGTTTATATGGGCTTGTAATAAACTTGTTGCTACTCCTTTGCTAAAATGGTGACAATTAAAAGCTAATCGCAGTTAAACAAGTGTCAGCCTTTTGAGCCTCATGAACCCCATGTTATATTTGTTGAGTACGACATGTACTTACACTTGCTTTATTTTTCACATATTTAGATAAAAATCCCGGATGGGTACCAGATTGTTAGTCTGGAGGAGTTAGGCTTGTGATCAACCAGTCAGTTGTCCCTGTGGAAGTGGAGTCTTCATCTAAAGATCGGAGTTGTCTTTCCGCTGTCTATACTCTGAGGTTGTATTCTTTATACTAATACGCTATGTAATAAGCATTGTCTTATGATATTACCCTTATTTGTAGCTATATGTGAGATTTGACTTCCTGGGCTCACATATGGTGTGTATCTGGTTTTGTTCTTAAAACCAGGTGCTACAATAGAGATTATGCACCGGAGCTTGCCTTGGGCAGGCGCGGTGTCAACTGCGTCAGTTAGTGGTAGCTCCGGGACCTCCTCCTGCACGAGAATCTTCTCCTTGTACTCCTCGATGATCTCCTCGAACTCATGCTCGCCGATGGTCACAATCTCCGCTGACTCGTTCTCTATATACATGCGATGATGATGATGCAATGATTTAGTATTTAGGCAACAACAACTTTTAAAATACGAACACATATGCCATACTAACAAGCTAGCTCTAATGACTAAGATACTAAGCTAACCATCAGCTCTATCAAATCAAGTGTCAAGCTCACCCTAACAAGTGCTTAATTTCCTGAGTCAATGTTATGCTCTTATTCATATTAAAGGTTAAATGGATATGTAGCTACCCTAATAAACAGCTATATTAGGGCTACAAAAATTACAGTAAGCACATAATAATACAATGAAGCTACTATAAAAATTTTAGGATCAAAGCCATCACCAATTTACTACAAAAATTCCTACAATAATTACCCTAATAATATTAAGCACTTTCAAACAATTTAATAGCCCTTAGTATCAACACAGATATGCATGATCTATCTATACAACCAGATAGATTGCAATTTTAGGAACCTAACAAAATTTGTTTCGCAATTTTTGGACACCTACACGACGACAACAACAACAACAACAACAAAGCCTTTAAGTCACAAACAAGTTGGGGTAGGCTAGAGTTGAAACCTAACAGAAGCAATCAAGGTTCAGGCACGTGAATAGCTGTCTTCTAGGCACTCCTATCTAAGGCTAAGTCTTTGGGTATATTCCATCCTTTCAAGTCTCCTTTTATTGCCTCAACCCAAGTCAACTTCGGTCTTCCTCCGCCTCTCTTCACGTTACTATCCTGACTTAGGATTCCACTACGCACCGGTGCATCTGGAGGTCTCCGTTGCACATGTCCAAACCATCTCAACCGGTGTTGGACAAGCTTTTCTTCAATTGGCGCTACCCCTAATCTCTCACGTATATCATCGTTCCGAACTCGATCCCTTCTTGTATGACCGCAAATCCAACGCAACATACGCATTTCCGCGACACTTAGCTGTTGAACATGTCGTCTTTTCGTAGGCCAACATTCTGCACCATACAACATAGCAGGTCTAATCACCATCCTATAAAACTTGCCTTTTAGCTTCTGTGGTACCCTTTTGTCACATAGGACACCATACGCTTGCCGCCACTTCATCCACCCTGCTTTGATTCTATGGCTAACATCTTCATCAATATCCCCGTCCCTCTGTAGCATTGACCCTAAATATCGAAAGGTATCCTTCCTAGGCACTACTTGACCTTCCAAACTAACATCTTCCTCCTCCCGAGTAGTAGTGCCGAAGTCACATCTCATATACTCAGTTTTAGTTCTACTGAGTCTAAAACCTTTGGACTCCAAAGTCTCCCGCCATAACTCCAGTTTCTTATTCACTCCTGTCTGGCTTTCATCAACTAGCACTACATCGTCCGCGAAAAGCATACACCAAGGGATGTCCCCTTGTATGTCCCTTGTGACCTCATCCATCACTAAAGCAAACAAATAAGGGCTCAAAGCTGACCCTTGATGTAGTCCTATCCTAATCGGGAAGTCATCCGTGTCTCCATCACTTGTTCGAACTCTAGTCACAACATTGTTGTACATGTCCTTAATGAGCCCGACGTACTTCGTTGGGACTTTATGTTTGTCCAAAGCCCACCACATAACATTCCTTGGTATTTTATCATAAGCCTTCTCCAAGTCAATAAAAACCATGTGTAGGTCCTTCTTCTTCTCCCTATACCGCTCCATAACTTGTCTTACTAAGAAAATAGCTTCCATGGTTGACCTTCCGGGCATGAAACCAAATTGGTTCATAGAGACCCGCGTTATTGCTCTCAAGCGATGCTCGATAACTCTCTCCCATAGCTTCATAGTGTGGCTCATCAACTTAATTCCCCGGTAATTCGTACAACTTTGAATATCCCCTTTATTATTGTATACACGAATTTATATTAATTATACAAATCTAGCTCAGAAATAGAAATAGAAAACTATTACTAATTCCTATGAAAAAAGCAGATTCAACCGCGCGGCCTGCGTGGACGCGGCTTGCGCGCGAGATAGCCCATGGCGGGGGAGCCCGCGCATGCTGGCGCTTTTGCAAAAGAGCCCTCGGACTTCTCCTGAACTACACCTAAGTCCTAACACTATTTCTTTCTCTCTCTGACGAATTCATTTACCCCCTGAGTTTTTCCTAATTTCCCCGCACACCCCTAGTCAACTCTGCGCACGGCGGCACGGCGAGCAGTGGCACAGGATGGCTATGCCGGCCACCTGGGACCTATGAGGACCCATCAAGCGAGTTGATCGCCATTCCCGACCTAAACTACTGTGCTGGGTGGTGGTGAGGGGTAGCAAGGCTCACTGGTGAGGGCTGCAGCAACGCGCGGCCATCCACGATGGTGGGGCGACCGTTCTGATGAACTAGGGCAGCTATAGACCTTACTAGCTAGCGAGTGAGCATCAGGAGCTTACCGTGGACTCGGCCGAATTGACAGTTGGAGTAGAGGATGACGGAGGAGGGTTAGCCGCATGCGACCGAGCTATGCGGCGGCACACCGCGGCGGACATGGCCGCGTCAGCGGCGCCGGAGTAGCGGTAACGGTTCTGCTGATGAGCGCAGGGTGGAAAGGGAGTCAAAGCGGAGCTAATGGTTCAGCTGGACCGGTCTCTCACAGCTCCATTGGGGAGTTGCCACCCGCGCCGGACGAGCGCGACCTTAATGGCCCGGCGGCGGGAAGTGGCCAAATTGAGGCTTGGCCGGGCTCAACTCAAGGCGGGATGGGGTCGGGCGGCTAGGTGGCTTAATGGTGAGGCCGTAGACGAGTTGAATCGAGTTGAGGTGATCTGTCTCTGGTGGATTTCATGGGCGTGGCTTAGACGGCAAAGACGGCAGGGACAAGGGTAGGTCCGAGCTCTGTCCGTCCTCGCCCTGGCGGCAAGCGGCAGGCCGGACCCGAGACAACACCTGCACGCTCGCTACAAGACAACGTAGCCAGAAAACATGCCGTCGTATGCAGTTGGGGAGCGCGGCATGAGCGGCCACAGCGCCATTAAGGCGAGGGGACAGCACAAGGCCGCAGGGAGCCCGCCCACGTGCGTGCGGCGATGAGGCGAGCAGCAGCAACACAGCACGGTGCCACAACGGCGACAACAGCAGTACCGCGCGGCAGCGACCAATGGCCCACAGACGGCCAGGCAAGCAGCCAGCGGCAGGCGCGGCGGCCAGGAATGCGACAGCGAGGTGGGGCAGCAGCACGACGGCTAGCAGCAGCCAAGCTGTAGCCAGGCCACGGCCAGACCATGGCCAGGCCGAGGACGGCTAAGGATGAAAACGGACGGAAATGAACGGAAAATGTCTCTACCATTTTCGTTTTCATATTTTTTTTGACGGAAACGGGAGCGGGAGCCAGACAGCCGGGCAGAAACGGGAGCGGGATAAACGGTAATACGAAAACAGGTAAATACGATCGGAAAATAGACGAAAACGGACGGTAAGCGGGAACTTACGCCAGAACTATGTGCCACATGAACTCTCACACACATATTAAAGTTAATAAACAATTCCTTTGCAAAAGGAGTCAATAAATAAATAAGTTAAGACACCTTAGAAATCACGGACTAATATGCTCATCAGCTTGTTAACCGTTCGTGCGTGTGCTGCTGATACTAGGCGCGTCAGCGCCTGTACTGCTACCTGTGTGATGTACGCCTATACCGCAGTGGTGCTTGCCACATGGGCCACGGCCACACACCAGCAATTAATACGTTTTTTTTTGAAACACAATAACACAGCATGGAAAAGTTCGCACTAGCAGTAGCAGGTTTCCTAAGGGTGCAGGATACGGAAGTTAGGGGTGCGTTTGGTAGCCTGTACGAGGGCTAGGCCAGGCCGCTCGGATGCATGCGCTCGCGTTTGGTTGGCTGGACGGATTATTGGGCCAGGCTCACACGCTACTCAAAGCATGAAAGATGCTGTATCCAGAGAAACGCCAGAATTGGTCGCATCCGGTGAGCCAGGCTCGCGCTGTGCAAGATTAGCATAGCTAATAACGTTATTAGCACATAATTAGTGAATATTAAGTGATTTCAAATCAAATTAAGATTGGCTTAGGTAAATTAAAATTTATTATGGCATAATACCATAAGTAATTAACATTTTAGTATTTATTTTGACATATTCATGTTACATGATTTGTACTCATGCGGGCAATCAAACAACTTCTCTTCCGAACCAGGCTACATGCATACAAGGAACCAAACATAAGAGCCATTATGCGATCAGCCTGGCTGGGGTGAGCCAGGCCCATGGATACAGACCAAGCTAGCTACATGCAACCAACCAAACAGGTCCTAGATGAATATAGATGGGCCGATCGAGGCCTCATGTTTACGAAGCAGGCCGCCAGGTTATCCCGATAAGCTGTAAACTGGACGAAAACGGATTATCCCGGTCAAAAACGGTATTCCGTAAATATAGACGGAAAAACCCTCATCCCGTTTTCGATCCCGGTCCCGGTGCATCCCGTCCCGTTTCCGGTCCTGTTTCCGTATTTTCCCAGAAAAATGAAAACGGCCAGGATAAAACGGTAAATGGTTGCGGATGGAACAGGATCCATCCCATCTGTTTTCAACCTTAACGACGGCCTCGGCCAGCCAACATGCGGTAGCACGGCCAAACATGGCGACGTCGCACTCCCGAGCGTGGTGACCGCGCCAACCCGGCCAACCAACCCGAGATGATGTTCGTGCATGGATTTTAAACCGTTTACCAAAACTAAATTGATTTGATTGAGGCTCGACCACCTAAACCATGCTAAAGAGGGTACATCAAACTACTATACAGAACAAAAACATAACACTGTCCTTTAGCTAATTTTTTCAAAATTAATTCACTAACATAGCCTTGTCACACTGTTTTCAAACTTAAGGATTTTTCTAAGTCTTGAGCTGGATTTGATTTCAAGTTTCATTTCTAAGCTATTAGAAATACTAGCTAGCAATATTATTTTTCTAAGACAGAAGTTGCATTGTCATCTACAAAGTTTGTACTTCTATAACACCCTAAAATTTTCAATTTTGAAAATAGGTTTAAAATGATTTAATTTTGTATTTTTGTGCTCATGAGAACATAGGGAAATAAAAAAATCATCATTGGATGTAGCATCATGGTTGTGCATTCATGCTGCTGCATTTGATTCTGGGAGGCGAGTAGTTTTGACAAAACTCAAAAGGATTTAAAATGCTTTTGAAAATGGCTTGGGAAATTCAGAAAAAATGCAACTCCCTCTCCCTCTCTTTAGGCTTGCTGGCCTCTCTTTCCCGTAGGCGGCCCAAGCCGCTTGGCCTTGCTTCCCCGCAGCCCAGCTCCGCTCTCCAATTTCGCCCGGCCCAGCAGCGCCATTGCCCCGTGGCCCAGGTTCCTTTCCTCACAGCCTAGCAGCAAGCGGCCCAACTAGCCCACGCTTGGACGCGCCCCGCCTCCACGCGCAGTTGCTGACAACCCGGGTCCAGCCTCCTGGGTCGTCTCCTTCCTCACCGTCTTCTTCACGACGTCACCGGGTGGGACTCTACCGCCGCCGCGCCGAGAATCCGCTTCTAAGCCGCTTCGTTCGTGATATGCTCTCCAAGCTTCCCGGCCCCTTAAATAGGAGAGTCGTGCTGCCCGCATCCACCCGAGCACCCGCCGCCCTCATCCCACCCTAGCTCATAGCCACCTCACCGTGTAGCCCTAGCCTCCATCCGCCCCGCCGTGTTCTGCATCGTCTTCAAGCCGTCTCCATCCAAGAAAATCGTCTAGGTGAGCTCGTTGTATTCTCCGCTGTCTCCCCATGCTTTTCCCGTTGAAACCGAGGCCTCTACGACGTTTTCATCCAACTCTAGCGAGCATCTCACTGCCGACGATGGAGTCCACTGCGCCGACCCTTCTATTCCATCCAGCAACCACTGCTTCAGACCCCATAGCCGTCCGTTCTAAGATCTACGATCCAGATTAGAACGTACCCCTTTGCGGGTTGTTTTGCTAAAGAGTCCTCCAAGTTTTTAAGTATATAACCCACCGCATCTGCAGTTTTGCTAAAGACCCCTGCATTTTCATGGATTTGAACCCGCGGTCCTTGGCCGGTTTAAAATCAGATTTTATTTATTTTAATTCAAAAATCTAGTTCCATCTATTTACAAAATTGCCACTACCTTCAGTAGGCCATATCTTCTTTGTTTTAACTCTGATTTGATCCGTTCAAATTGTGTTAGATTCATAATGACATAATCTACGTATTAGTGCTATTGCTTAACATGTTTGAAGCTTTTGAATAAAATGGTAATTTGATTAATCTATATTAGTTTTTTAATTAAAAGCAATTAGGGATTTTCACTGTAGTCTTTTGTAAATAAAATAAGATTAATCTTATGTTGGTTTTTTAATACAAGTATAATTTGGCTTAAAACAATTTAGATATTCTTATATATGTTTTATAATTAAAATAAATGAAGCCTATAGTTTTCTTTTTTACGCATAAAACAAATCTATTGGTAGATGTATCTTTTTCACCATAGCTCCGATTAGAGTGCTTTTCGTATTTATGTGTTCATAGCAACGTGTAGAATATCTTTAAAACCTTTTTACTTGATGTTTATTATATTTGGTGTACTGTTCTAATTTAGATCTATTATTTGCTTCATGTATGATTGCATGGATGCTTGTGTGGTGCTTTATGATCTTGTCCAGTCGGTGAGCTTTACGTGTTGATCAAGAAGGAGTTCCTTTGAAGTTTTGGACTAGAAGAAGGATCAGAGTTTAAGGCAAGTATAGCATGGGATCTTTCTTGTTGTCCTATACACCTTTAATCATTTAATTCATGCTGCATGTGTCTACCTTGATTACCACTAAGGATATCCTAGTCTTTTGTACTTGTACCTTGATACCTTTGGGGTATTGCATTGGGTAGCATGATGCTAGTGCTTAACTACAATCATGATCTTGTAACTTGACTAATGGTATATGCAATAAACATTAAAAGATTTTTTTGCAACATGGAACAAGGGGCTAGAGCATCAGGCTATTTTATGGTGCTCTAGATTCCTCTCCCTAAGGACTTATATGTAAGTGATCATTCAGGACTTACAGTACAACTATGAGGGCTACATGGCTTTGGCTTTAGCTCAGTATGAGAATATTTTTAGCTTGTTAGAGGTTACTTTTATTGGCATAAGAATAACTTGACAAATCGGGTATAGTGCGGCCTTTGTCCCCTTAAGTATAGGCTACATGTCATTGTGCCATCGGGAAGGGAGGCTCTACATCTATTTGCCGAGTGAATCTAATGGCCCTAACTTGTTAGATGAACCTTTGAAAGGCTTCATAGTGAACTCTGCCGACCTTCCTTGGTAGTGGGTTAAGAGGCTCGCGACCTCGGGCGAAAGGGTAAATCACGACTCACAGTGAAAGTGTATAACCTCTGCAGAGTGTAAAACTGGTATATCAGTTGTGCTCATGGTCACGAGCGACCTTGGAATATTTACAGAATAGATGATGAACACTGATGATACTGACGATAAAGATGCTCATTAATGATTACTGTTTATGCTATTCATTATTTATGTTTACCTGATCACGTGTTTACATGGGCTTGTGATAAACTTGTTGCTACTCCTATGCTAAAATTGTGACAATTAAAAGCTAATCGTAGTTAAACCAGTGTTAGCCTTTTGAGCCTCATGAACCCCATGTTATATTTGTTGAGTATGACATGTACTTACGCTTGTTTTATTTTTCAATTATTTGGATAAAAATCCTGGATGGGTACCAGATTGCTAGAGTTTGGAGGAATTAGGCTTGTGATCAACCAGTTAGTTGTCCCTGTGAATTGGAGTCTTCACCCAAAGATCAGAGTTGTCTTTCCAATGTTTGTTGTCTAAGGTTATATCCTTTATACTAAGTATGTTATATATTAAGCATTGTTTATTGATATTACCTTTATTTGTAGCTATAAGTGAGATTTGACTTTCTAGGCTCACATATGGTGTGTATCTGGTTTTGTCCTTAAAACTAGGTGCTACAACTTCAAACTTTATTTAAATGTCACATACATGTTTTATAACATTTTTGCTTAATAAAAATTGTTTTATAATCCTACTCGATAACACACAAGCACTAGAACCTTCCGTAACTAAATCTTCGTTGGGCATTTTTAGTACAACCAAAATTCTATTTTCACTTTCCCACATGTTCTAACACATAAACATGATGCTCATGACGTGGTTTAGTAGTTGATTTAGGGCGTAACACCGAGGGTGTTATAGTTCTTCCCCCTTAAAGAAAATCTTGTCCCAAGATTTCATGTGTGTGCCTAGTGTGGGAAAGGGATAAGAAATAAATTTTAATTTAAACCATTACCTCGACGCATTAGGAAGGAGATGAGGATAATGTTCCAGAATATAATTCTCCTGCTCCCAAGTTGCTTCGTCCTCTAAATGGTTTTGCCATTGAACTTTATAAAATTTCACCACTTTGTTTCTAGTAACCCTCTATTTTTCATCCAAGATTTTGACGGGAAGCTCAACGTAAGAAAGATTAGGTTGGAGAGGGAATCCTTCAATTTCCACCACTTCATCGGGAACTCGCAAACACTTCTTTAACTGAGAAACATGGAAGACATTATGGACCGTCGACAAAATATCTGGGAGCTGGATACGATAAGCAACAGAACCACACCGTTCCAAAACTTTGTAAGGTCCAACATAACAAGGAGCTAATTTCCCATGGACTCCAAACAGATGCACTCCTCTCATCGGAGATACCTTGAGATACACATGGTCACCAACTTCAAATTGCAAAGGCCTCCTCCTCTTGTCTGCATAAGTTTTCTGACGGTTCTGGGCTGCTTTCAAATGACTCTGAATAATACTTACTTGCTCTCTTGCTTCCTTGATGAAATTAGGTCCAAAATAACCCCAGTCACCCACTTCAACCCAGTTAAGAGGTGTTCTACATTTTTTGCCATATAGATCTTCGAAAGGTGCCATTCGAATGCTTTCTTGATAACTATTGTTATAAGAAAACTCAGCTAAAGTCAAGCATTCATCCCACTTTTCTAGAAAAGAAATGACACAAGCTCTCAACATATCCTCAAGTACTTGGTTGACTCTTTCTGTCTAACCATCAGTTTACGGATGATAAGCTAAACTTCTAAGGAGACGAGTACCAAGGCACTTCTGGAGTTGCTCCCAAAAGCAAGAGACAAAAACTGACCCTCTTTCAGAAATAATGGTAAGAGGAACTCCATGTAGGGTTACAACCCAATCAAAATATGGCTTGACATACTTTTTAGTTGAATACCTTGTATCCACTAGGAGGAAATGAGCAGACTTGGTAAGACGATCCACAATGACCCAAATAGAGTCATACCCCTTTGCTGTGCGGGGCAAACCCACAACAAAATTCATAGACACATCCTCCCATTTCCAAACAAGGATAGGTAAGGGTTGTAGGAAGCCAGGCGTACGCATATGGTCTGCCTTGACCCTCCCACAAATATCACATTCTGAGATGTATTTAGTAATGTCCTGCTTCATATTTGGCCACCAATACAAGTGACGCAAATCATGATACATCTTGTTGCTTCTAGGGTGAATAGATAACTTGGAGTTGTGAGCTTCATCCAAAAATTTTCTCCTAAGCTCATCACTTGAGGGAACCACCAATCGGTTCTTAAACTTCACCACACCTTGATCATCAATAATGAAATGAGGACCACACCCTTCAATAATTAACTTCTTGATATGAGGGATTTTCGAAGCATCTTGCCTTTGCTCTATAATAATTTGCTCAAGTAAATTCGAGACTAGAGCAACATTGGCTAACACTTCAGAATGAGTGAGGGGCAAAGATTCTTCCTCGACTTGATGCGACTTCCAACTTAAAGCATCAGCTACCACATTAGCTTTTCTAGGGTGCTAATGAACCTCTAAATTGTAATCCTTGATTAACTTGAGCCATCTCCGTTGCCTCATATTCAACTCAGATTGAGTGAAAATATATTTAAGGCTCTGTGATCCGTAAAAATGTGTACTTTATTTTCCAATAGGTAATGCCTCCAAATTTTTAGAGCATGCACCACTGCAGCTAGCTTTAAATCATGAATGTGGTAATTCATCTCGTGCTTTTTTAGCTGATGTGAAGCATAAGCTATTACACGTTCCTCTTGCATAAGCACGCAACCCAATCTAGTCCTAGAGGTATCACAATACATATCAAATGGCCTATCAATATCTGGTTGAGCAAGAACAAGAGCAGAGGTAAGAAACTTCTTCAGGGCTTGGAAAGCCTCTTCACAAGCCATACTCCATACAAACTTGACATCCTTCTAAAGCAACTTGGTCATTGGTTGAGCTATTTTGGGAAACTCGGGGATGAAGCGCCAATAATAACTAGAAAGACCAAGGAACCAACGAACCTGATGCACTGACTTTGGAGATTTCCAATTTAACACATCATGCACCTTGCTAGCATCTACAGAGATGCCTTCGGGGGTTAGGACATGCCCCAAAAACTGCACTCGATTCAACCAAATCTCACACTTGCTGAATTTGGCATACAACTTGTGTTCTCGCAATCGAGTTAGGACTATGCGAAGGTGTTGTGCATGCTCTTCATTATTCTTAGAATATACCAAAATATCATTAATGAATACCACTACAAACTTGTCTAACTCTAGCATGAAGACCGAGTTTATGAGGTACATGAAGAATGCAGGAGCATTGGTGAGACCAAAAGACATGGCTAGGTATTCATAAAGGCCATACCTAGTAGAGAAAGCTATCTTTGGTATATCTTGCGATCGAATCTTAATTTGGTGATACCCCGACCGAAGATCAATCTTTGAGAACACTTTTGCACCTGCCAACTGATCGAACAAAGTATCAATATGAGGTAAGGGATACTTGTTATTAATGGTTACCACATTAAGAGGGCGATAATCCACACACATCCGTAGAGTGCCATCCTTCTTCTTTACAAAAATAGCTAGACAACCCCAAGGTGAAGAACTAGGATGGAAGAATCCCTTCTCCAACAATTCCTCTAACTGTTTCTTCATCTTAGCCAATTCTTTTGGAGCCATGCAGTAAGGACACCGTGAAATAGGAGCAGTTCTAGGTTCTAACTCAATGGAAATCTCCACATCCCTATCCGGTGATAACCCTGGTAGATCTTTAGGAAAGACATCCGAAAACTCACAAACCATAGGAATAGAGGCAAGATAAGGAGAAACTTCAGTATGAGCAATAACTGTTAGGGCAGAAACTGAAGGCATAAGGAGAGACATTCTATCCTCAGAAGAAGGAAACTTTAACTCCACAATTCTCTGCCTAAGGTTCAAAACTACCCCATAATTTCTCAACCAGTTCATTCCCAGAATTGCATAGCACCATGAACTAGAGACGATAAGAATGAGTGGCTAGCACTAAACTGACTGTGTTCCTCTGAGTTTTAATGCACAACTGTGCACCCGGGGTTTTGATTCTATAGGCAATATGAATAGCCATAGTAGATATATTATGCCTTTGTGCAAACCCCATACTCATGAAAGAATATGATGCTCCAGAATTAAATAACACATATGCTAGATGAGAATCAATGGGGAACATACTAGTCATCACAGGCTCACCCTACAGAATCTCCTCAGCTTGAGTGAAGTTAACCTATTCAGAGCGGCTCACATACACCTTTTTCCTGATGATAGTCCTCTTGACTAGATGAGAGTTGGCCAAAGACTGAGAAGACTGGGGAGGCTAGTTCTAGGGGCACTCCCGGGCATAGTGACCTTCCTTGCCACACTTAAAACAGACACCAGGCTTGTTCCCCTATCCCTAACGAGGTGGAACCTGCTATCCTTGAGACTGTTGCACCCGCTAAGTAGGTGCACGGTACTGAGTGGGCATCGCCTAGAGAATCTGCTAAGTCTGACGGGACGACTGTCCTCCTAGAGAGTGATAGGACACCCTCCTCACAACCTGTACCTTCTAAGACTATGGGTGACTAGAAGATCTAGAGATCACCCTCTTGTGCTTCCACTCAGCCTGAGAGTCACGCTGAAGTCCCTCCATAGCAATAGCAGCATTCATCAATGCTCCGAAGGTCTGATAGCCTCCTATATATAGCTCCTCTTGCAAGATACAAGAGAGATCGCGATTGAAACGATCCATCTTCTTCTCATCAGTGTCTACATGAGTCCCATCATATTATGCAAGATGGTTGAACTTGTTCACATACTTCATCATAGTCATATTTCCCTGTTTCGGCTCCAGAAACTCGGACAACTTCCTGTTCAGCAAACCAGCAGGAATGTAGTGTTGACAGAAAGCGGTGGAAAATTCCCACCAAGTCACATGGTGGTCCACAGGTTGGATGGCGTTGAAAGTGTCCCACCAAGCACTAGCAGATCCCAGAAGCTGAAACTTCTGCTCTATAATACTTCGGCTCATCAGTCATAGTGAGTAGCTGAAACTTCTGCTCTATAATACAAAGCCAATGCTCCACGTCCAGAGGCTCAGCAATCGGTGTAAACGTGAGCGGGTGCATCCCCAAGAAGTCCAGGTAGGAACAGGGCCTCTCGAGACCGCGACCACCACCCTCGTTCCTGCCATTGCCACTAGGGTCTCCATGGGTGAGCCACCAATAGCCTGTGCCAGCATCTCCAAGGCATGGGCTGACTCGCGATGAGTAGCCAACATCTTGGCCATCATCTCTGCATGAGTCATCAGAGGCGGCGGTGGTGGCGAAGGGGGACCAAGGAGTGGGGCCTCATGGCTCTCTCTGTTGGCATTGCTGTTATCCTCACCACAACCATTTTCGCCTTGATCTTCACCAAGACCACTGCCCGTCCCAGCACTGGTGCTCCCGCGACTAGACCTCAGGTTCATCTATAAATAGATAGGAACCCACCGTTAGGGACAAGTCCCTAGATTAGGAACAAAAGATTAGAGAAATGATAGGGCTTGATAAGTTGTGGAATGATAAAACTTTTCATCAAGAGGGGAAGCATTTCTTTTTATTTATTAACCTATCAATTAACTACCCAAAAATTATACGAGAAGGGGAGTTTTGCTTAAACAAGATTATCTGTTTATGATGCATGCATCGACCTATTCATTCGCTCAAGCCATAATATAGTGGCATTCACATAAAATTTTGGCACAGCGCACACTCACTTCCTGTACACTAACGATTCTTACGCATCGTAAGTTAGTGTACCTACATAAATTGATTAGATAAAACTAGTGCCACTATCGTAGATAGACCATATTGCTAGGGCTTATACTTACGTAAATTTATCACATCCTATTTTTCACAAATCTTTTGTTGGTCAAATTTTAGGTTTTTGAAAAGACTTCTTAAACCCATATACTCATTATTAGTTCTGATACCACCTATGGCAGAACGGCCTAGAATAACACACTTTTAGAGGCGATTGTCTTCTACTAGACACTAAGCACCCTGAAAGTGGACTATATCGGATAGTTCCGTCGAGCACACCCTAGGGGAGAACTCGAAACAATCTATATTTTACATCTAGAATCAAGTAATGAGTATGAGCTTAAAATACTTAGTCCATTTCATACAACATAGAGTTTTGAAAATGATTTATTACAATACCAGAGTTCAGAGTGCGATAATTAAACAGCGGAAATGTAATAATCATCTAGCGGAAATGATACATGGATCCATCTGTGCCCACCAGAACGAAAAAACATTAAAAGATTTTTTTGCAACATGGAACAAGGGGCTAGAGCATCAGGCTATTTTATGGTGCTCTAGATTCCTCTCCCTAAGGACTTATATGTAAGTGATCATTCAGGACTTACAGTACAACTATGAGGGCTACATGGCTTTGGCTTTAGCTCAGTATGAGAATATTTTTAGCTTGTTAGAGGTTACTTTTATTGGCATAAGAATAACTTGACAAATCGGGTATAGTGCGGCCTTTGTCCCCTTAAGTATAGGCTACATGTCATTGTGCCATCGGGAAGGGAGGCTCTACATCTATTTGCCGAGTGAATCTAATGGCCCTAACTTGTTAGATGAACCTTTGAAAGGCTTCATAGTGAACTCTGCCGACCTTCCTTGGTAGTGGGTTAAGAGGCTCGCGACCTCGGGCGAAAGGGTAAATCACGACTCACAGTGAAAGTGTATAACCTCTGCAGAGTGTAAAACTGGTATATCAGTTGTGCTCATGGTCACGAGCGACCTTGGAATATTTACAGAATAGATGATGAACACTGATGATACTGACGATAAAGATGCTCATTAATGATTACTGTTTATGCTATTCATTATTTATGTTTACCTGATCACGTGTTTACATGGGCTTGTGATAAACTTGTTGCTACTCCTATGCTAAAATTGTGACAATTAAAAGCTAATCGTAGTTAAACCAGTGTTAGCCTTTTGAGCCTCATGAACCCCATGTTATATTTGTTGAGTATGACATGTACTTACGCTTGTTTTATTTTTCAATTATTTGGATAAAAATCCTGGATGGGTACCAGATTGCTAGAGTTTGGAGGAATTAGGCTTGTGATCAACCAGTTAGTTGTCCCTGTGAATTGGAGTCTTCACCCAAAGATCAGAGTTGTCTTTCCAATGTTTGTTGTCTAAGGTTATATCCTTTATACTAAGTATGTTATATATTAAGCATTGTTTATTGATATTACCTTTATTTGTAGCTATAAGTGAGATTTGACTTTCTAGGCTCACATATGGTGTGTATCTGGTTTTGTCCTTAAAACTAGGTGCTACAACTTCAAACTTTATTTAAATGTCACATACATGTTTTATAACATTTTTGCTTAATAAAAATTGTTTTATAATCCTACTCGATAACACACAAGCACTAGAACCTTCCGTAACTAAATCTTCGTTGGGCATTTTTAGTACAACCAAAATTCTATTTTCACTTTCCCACATGTTCTAACACATAAACATGATGCTCATGACGTGGTTTAGTAGTTGATTTAGGGCGTAACACCGAGGGTGTTATAGTTCTTCCCCCTTAAAGAAAATCTTGTCCCAAGATTTCATGTGTGTGCCTAGTGTGGGAAAGGGATAAGAAATAAATTTTAATTTAAAACCATTACCTCGACGCATTAGGAAGGAGATGAGGATAATGTTCCAGAATATAATTCTCCTGCTCCCAAGTTGCTTCGTCCTCTAAATGGTTTTGCCATTGAACTTTATAAAATTTCACCACTTTGTTTCTAGTAACCCTCTATTTTTCATCCAAGATTTTGACGGGAAGCTCAACGTAAGAAAGATTAGGTTGGAGAGGGAATCCTTCAATTTCCACCACTTCATCGGGAACTCGCAAACACTTCTTTAACTGAGAAACATGGAAGACATTATGGACCGTCGACAAAATATCTGGGAGCTGGATACGATAAGCAACAGAACCACACCGTTCCAAAACTTTGTAAGGTCCAACATAACAAGGAGCTAATTTCCCATGGACTCCAAACAGATGCACTCCTCTCATCGGAGATACCTTGAGATACACATGGTCACCAACTTCAAATTGCAAAGGCCTCCTCCTCTTGTCTGCATAAGTTTTCTGACGGTTCTGGGCTGCTTTCAAATGACTCTGAATAATACTTACTTGCTCTCTTGCTTCCTTGATGAAATTAGGTCCAAAATAACCCCAGTCACCCACTTCAACCCAGTTAAGAGGTGTTCTACATTTTTTGCCATATAGATCTTCGAAAGGTGCCATTCGAATGCTTTCTTGATAACTATTGTTATAAGAAAACTCAGCTAAAGTCAAGCATTCATCCCACTTTTCTAGAAAAGAAATGACACAAGCTCTCAACATATCCTCAAGTACTTGGTTGACTCTTTCTGTCTAACCATCAGTTTACGGATGATAAGCTAAACTTCTAAGGAGACGAGTACCAAGGCACTTCTGGAGTTGCTCCCAAAAGCAAGAGACAAAAACTGACCCTCTTTCAGAAATAATGGTAAGAGGAACTCCATGTAGGGTTACAACCCAATCAAAATATGGCTTGACATACTTTTTAGTTGAATACCTTGTATCCACTAGGAGGAAATGAGCAGACTTGGTAAGACGATCCACAATGACCCAAATAGAGTCATACCCCTTTGCTGTGCGGGGCAAACCCACAACAAAATTCATAGACACATCCTCCCATTTCCAAACAAGGATAGGTAAGGGTTGTAGGAAGCCAGGCGTACGCATATGGTCTGCCTTGACCCTCCCACAAATATCACATTCTGAGATGTATTTAGTAATGTCCTGCTTCATATTTGGCCACCAATACAAGTGACGCAAATCATGATACATCTTGTTGCTTCTAGGGTGAATAGATAACTTGGAGTTGTGAGCTTCATCCAAAAATTTTCTCCTAAGCTCATCACTTGAGGGAACCACCAATCGGTTCTTAAACTTCACCACACCTTGATCATCAATAATGAAATGAGGACCACACCCTTCAATAATTAACTTCTTGATATGAGGGATTTTCGAAGCATCTTGCCTTTGCTCTATAATAATTTGCTCAAGTAAATTCGAGACTAGAGCAACATTGGCTAACACTTCAGAATGAGTGAGGGGCAAAGATTCTTCCTCGACTTGATGCGACTTCCAACTTAAAGCATCAGCTACCACATTAGCTTTTCTAGGGTGCTAATGAACCTCTAAATTGTAATCCTTGATTAACTTGAGCCATCTCCGTTGCCTCATATTCAACTCAGATTGAGTGAAAATATATTTAAGGCTCTGTGATCCGTAAAAATGTGTACTTTATTTTCCAATAGGTAATGCCTCCAAATTTTTAGAGCATGCACCACTGCAGCTAGCTTTAAATCATGAATGTGGTAATTCATCTCGTGCTTTTTTAGCTGATGTGAAGCATAAGCTATTACACGTTCCTCTTGCATAAGCACGCAACCCAATCTAGTCCTAGAGGTATCACAATACATATCAAATGGCCTATCAATATCTGGTTGAGCAAGAACAAGAGCAGAGGTAAGAAACTTCTTCAGGGCTTGGAAAGCCTCTTCACAAGCCATACTCCATACAAACTTGACATCCTTCTAAAGCAACTTGGTCATTGGTTGAGCTATTTTGGGAAACTCGGGGATGAAGCGCCAATAATAACTAGAAAGACCAAGGAACCAACGAACCTGATGCACTGACTTTGGAGATTTCCAATTTAACACATCATGCACCTTGCTAGCATCTACAGAGATGCCTTCGGGGGTTAGGACATGCCCCAAAAACTGCACTCGATTCAACCAAATCTCACACTTGCTGAATTTGGCATACAACTTGTGTTCTCGCAATCGAGTTAGGACTATGCGAAGGTGTTGTGCATGCTCTTCATTATTCTTAGAATATACCAAAATATCATTAATGAATACCACTACAAACTTGTCTAACTCTAGCATGAAGACCGAGTTTATGAGGTACATGAAGAATGCAGGAGCATTGGTGAGACCAAAAGACATGGCTAGGTATTCATAAAGGCCATACCTAGTAGAGAAAGCTATCTTTGGTATATCTTGCGATCGAATCTTAATTTGGTGATACCCCGACCGAAGATCAATCTTTGAGAACACTTTTGCACCTGCCAACTGATCGAACAAAGTATCAATATGAGGTAAGGGATACTTGTTATTAATGGTTACCACATTAAGAGGGCGATAATCCACACACATCCGTAGAGTGCCATCCTTCTTCTTTACAAAAATAGCTAGACAACCCCAAGGTGAAGAACTAGGATGGAAGAATCCCTTCTCCAACAATTCCTCTAACTGTTTCTTCATCTTAGCCAATTCTTTTGGAGCCATGCAGTAAGGACACCGTGAAATAGGAGCAGTTCTAGGTTCTAACTCAATGGAAATCTCCACATCCCTATCCGGTGATAACCCTGGTAGATCTTTAGGAAAGACATCCGAAAACTCACAAACCATAGGAATAGAGGCAAGATAAGGAGAAACTTCAGTATGAGCAATAACTGTTAGGGCAGAAACTGAAGGCATAAGGAGAGACATTCTATCCTCAGAAGAAGGAAACTTTAACTCCACAATTCTCTGCCTAAGGTTCAAAACTACCCCATAATTTCTCAACCAGTTCATTCCCAGAATTGCATAGCACCATGAACTAGAGACGATAAGAATGAGTGGCTAGCACTAAACTGACTGTGTTCCTCTGAGTTTTAATGCACAACTGTGCACCCGGGGTTTTGATTCTATAGGCAATATGAATAGCCATAGTAGATATATTATGCCTTTGTGCAAACCCCATACTCATGAAAGAATATGATGCTCCAGAATTAAATAACACATATGCTAGATGAGAATCAATGGGGAACATACTAGTCATCACAGGCTCACCCTACAGAATCTCCTCAGCTTGAGTGAAGTTAACCTATTCAGAGCGGCTCACATACACCTTTTTCCTGATGATAGTCCTCTTGACTAGATGAGAGTTGGCCAAAGACTGAGAAGACTGGGGAGGCTAGTTCTAGGGGCACTCCCGGGCATAGTGACCTTCCTTGCCACACTTAAAACAGACACCAGGCTTGTTCCCCTATCCCTAACGAGGTGGAACCTGCTATCCTTGAGACTGTTGCACCCGCTAAGTAGGTGCACGGTACTGAGTGGGCATCGCCTAGAGAATCTGCTAAGTCTGACGGGACGACTGTCCTCCTAGAGAGTGATAGGACACCCTCCTCACAACCTGTACCTTCTAAGACTATGGGTGACTAGAAGATCTAGAGATCACCCTCTTGTGCTTCCACTCAGCCTGAGAGTCACGCTGAAGTCCCTCCATAGCAATAGCAGCATTCATCAATGCTCCGAAGGTCTGATAGCCTCCTATATATAGCTCCTCTTGCAAGATACAAGAGAGATCGCGATTGAAACGATCCATCTTCTTCTCATCAGTGTCTACATGAGTCCCATCATATTATGCAAGATGGTTGAACTTGTTCACATACTTCATCATAGTCATATTTCCCTGTTTCGGCTCCAGAAACTCGGACAACTTCCTGTTCAGCAAACCAGCAGGAATGTAGTGTTGACAGAAAGCGGTGGAAAATTCCCACCAAGTCACATGGTGGTCCACAGGTTGGATGGCGTTGAAAGTGTCCCACCAAGCACTAGCAGATCCCAGAAGCTGAAACTTCTGCTCTATAATACTTCGGCTCATCAGTCATAGTGAGTAGCTGAAACTTCTGCTCTATAATACAAAGCCAATGCTCCACGTCCAGAGGCTCAGCAATCGGTGTAAACGTGAGCGGGTGCATCCCCAAGAAGTCCAGGTAGGAACAGGGCCTCTCGAGACCGCGACCACCACCCTCGTTCCTGCCATTGCCACTAGGGTCTCCATGGGTGAGCCACCAATAGCCTGTGCCAGCATCTCCAAGGCATGGGCTGACTCGCGATGAGTAGCCAACATCTTGGCCATCATCTCTGCATGAGTCATCAGAGGCGGCGGTGGTGGCGAAGGGGGACCAAGGAGTGGGGCCTCATGGCTCTCTCTGTTGGCATTGCTGTTATCCTCACCACAACCATTTTCGCCTTGATCTTCACCAAGACCACTGCCCGTCCCAGCACTGGTGCTCCCGCGACTAGACCTCAGGTTCATCTATAAATAGATAGGAACCCACCGTTAGGGACAAGTCCCTAGATTAGGAACAAAAGATTAGAGAAATGATAGGGCTTGATAAGTTGTGGAATGATAAAACTTTTCATCAAGAGGGGAAGCATTTCTTTTTATTTATTAACCTATCAAATTAACTACCCAAAAATTATACGAGAAGGGGAGTTTTGCTTAAACAAGATTATCTGTTTATGATGCATGCATCGACCTATTCATTCGCTCAAGCCATAATATAGTGGCATTCACATAAAATTTTGGCACAGCGCACACTCACTTCCTGTACACTAACGATTCTTACGCATCGTAAGTTAGTGTACCTACATAAATTGATTAGATAAAACTAGTGCCACTATCGTAGATAGACCATATTGCTAGGGCTTATACTTACGTAAATTTATCACATCCTATTTTTCACAAATCTTTTGTTGGTCAAATTTTAGGTTTTTGAAAAGACTTCTTAAACCCATATACTCATTATTAGTTCTGATACCACCTATGGCAGAACGGCCTAGAATAACACACTTTTAGAGGCGATTGTCTTCTACTAGACACTAAGCACCCTGAAAGTGGACTATATCGGATAGTTCCGTCGAGCACACCCTAGGGGAGAACTCGAAACAATCTATATTTTACATCTAGAATCAAGTAATGAGTATGAGCTTAAAATACTTAGTCCATTTCATACAACATAGAGTTTTGAAAATGATTTATTACAATACCAGAGTTCAGAGTGCGATAATTAAACAGCGGAAATGTAATAATCATCTAGCGGAAATGATACATGGATCCATCTGTGCCCACCAGAAGAAACCTCCACACAAGGGCTAACTCCTCAAGCTGCACCTATAGTAGGGTAAAATAAACCCTGAGTACACAATGTACTCGCAAGACTTACCCGACTAGTGGGAATAGTTTTCTGACTCATAAGGAACATGATAGGCAATATGGTCTGCTGTTTTCTTTTGTTTGTGAAAAAGCATTACTAAAAGTATGTCCTTAGTATCAAGTTTTATTAGCAGTCATGATTACTTAATTAGCTAACCATTATAGGTAAGCACCTATTCTACATTCCAGAAAGGGTTGAGCAATCAGAACCATTTCACCATCTTTCAACTTCTAGTTTTTACTACGGTGCTAGACCATAACCAAGTCGTATCGTCTCATAGAAACGACGATTCATGAACCAATGTATACCAGCTGGGTACCCCGAAGCACATGCCTCGCTTGTACCCCAAGCACAAACAAGACCAACCCACTCCACTCCTGTCGAGGGGTCTAGGTCCATGTCTAAACTTGGACTCCAAGCCCCCACACTTGAGACCTTGTCTCAGCATAGTGCTTAGACCTCCACCATTCCTCGCCTCCAATCAGTTGGTCTAGAAAGAGCCAAAACCCACAACAAGAGCGCAACGAGCCTTCCCGCTCCCATAAGCAAGTATGTGCTCAGGATGATAAGTCTATGACCTGACTACCATCCACAGCAACGGACAGTCATCAATCGACAAGGATAGAGAAAATAGTGTAACCAAGTTAAGCCCCGTGGCCGCGGGACACAACTTGTTACACCCACCAATAACCCATGCCATATCGTTGCCCGGTCTCCATTTTCTCTTCATCATTTTATTATGAGAGTAATAATAATCACCTATTGTGAGCAATAGCAGGTTACTCATGCTACCGATAACCTAAGCATAGTAGCTACTCGAACCTACACTAGTAGGACTCATAGGGTATATATGTCACACCCAATTTTAAGGATAAAATGGGATGCAAAATCTTATGTGCACCCAGAGATCAGTCACACACATAAGTCGACAAATTATAAATAGTATCATCACAAGTGTTTATTACATCACGAATATTAAGATAGAGTCTTCACATAGATATATCGGAAGTATAACGAAAAGATCTCTCGTGGAAGCTCCATTTCATAGGGATGTCGACTGGTTGACCACAAGTCTAGAAGTCCTTGAGAAAATCATCATACCCATAGCCATCTGTTACCCATCCGGGATTTTTATCCAAATAATAAAAATAAACAAGCGTAAGTACATGTCGTACTCAACAAGTGTAACATGGGGTTCATGAGGCTCAAAAGGCTTGACATAGGTTTAACAGCATTCAGCTTTTAGTTATCACAATTTTAGCTTAAGAGTAGCAACAAGTTGTTTTAATTCCCAACGCAAAACACATGATCAATGTAAACATGAATAATGAATAGCATAAATAGATAATTCTTAGCGTGCATCTATTCCATAAATGTTTCAAGGCCGCTCGTGACTGTGAGCATGGCTGATATACCAGTTTTACACTCTACAGAGGTCGTACACTTTCACTGTGAGTGGTGATACCCATATGCCCGGGTTAATTACTCCCAAAACACTTCCAAGGTGAGCAGGAAGGGGTCACTATGAAGCCTTTCAAAGGTTCGTCTAACAAGTTAGGGCCATTAGATTCACTCGGCAAACATATATAGGAACCCCCTATCAAATGGCACAATTCCCTCACGGCTATACACACAAGAGTAGAGGCTGTCCTATACCCGATTCGTCAAGCCATTCTTACGCCAATAAAGGTAACCACTAACAAGCTAGAAAAGGTCCTCATACTGAGCTAAAGCCAGAGCCATGTAGCCCTCACAGTTGTACTGTAAGTCCCGGATGATCACTTACAGATAAGTCCTTAGGGAGAGGAATCTGAAGCATTTAGAAAGTAGCTAAATATTCCAGCCCCCTATTTCCAAGTTGCTAAAAATTCATATTTTAATGTTTATTGCATATACCATTAGTCAAGTTATAAGATCATAGTTTAATTGAGCACTAGCAAAGCTACCCAATGCATATCCCGTAGGTGACAAGGTATAAGTTCAATTCTAGGGAATTCCTATCAAGGCGACATATGCAACATGAATTTAATGTATTAAAGTAAATAAGAAATAAGGATGATCCCATGCTATACTTGCCTTGAGCAAAGTACTCCTGCTGGTCCTGCATGTCAAAGTAGTACCCTTGATCTCCCATGAATTGCTCACCATCTATACTCGATAAACACAGCAACATACAAGCATCCAGGAGCAATCATGCATAGCAAACAAAAGCTATAGATTAGAACAGTATACCAAACATCATAAAATCAATATGAAAAGTTTGGAAAATGAATCTACATCTCGCTATGATCGCACAGACGCAAATATCACAAAAATCGGAGCTAAAACGAAGAAGTTATGAATTAAACACGTTTTCCTTTAGTAAAATAATAGATTAAATCTAACCTCAAATTTTAAAAGTTCAAAACCTACTTAACAGTAGTATAAACATGTAGATTACTTAATTATGAACCTAACCCAACTTGAACGGATCCAATCGGAGTTAAAACGGAGATTTATGGCTAAAACAAATCTAGTGGCAAAACTGTAAATAGCTGAAAACGTATTTTCAACCTAACCGAAACAAAGTACGCTTTCAAAAGAAGAAAATGGAATCGGGAAAGACGTTTTGGACTGTGGGTTAAGTCTCAAGTATTTATAAGGGCTTTTTGTAAATCTAACAACGAAGGGGTAACTTTGATCTTGGGCCATTGGATTAGAGATGGACGGTCGTGATTGGATCGGGCGGGTGAAGGTGGCTGGCGGCGAGGTGGGTGACGGCGGCGCCATGGCCGGAGCATGGAGAGCTCGCCGGCGATGTTAGTTCTTCACCTATGAAGCACGGGTTTTCAAACATAAAAGTCCAAGAGAGAGGGGAGAGTGGGGAACTCACCGGACCCCAGAGAAGCGAGCGGGAACCAACGGAGGGCGGTGTGGCGCTCGACGGGCGACGTCTCTCACGACGGTGCTTTGGGCTAGGCGGCTACAAGCTGGCGCAGGGTAGAATCCTTGCTGCAAGGTGGGATAGAGAGGCGGCACAAGCTCGGCGGCTATTTATGGGGCATGGAAACTTGGGCGGCACGACGCACGAGTCGTGGCGAGGCTAGATACGGGCGGTGTCGGCGTGGAGGACTCCAACTCAGGTACAGCGCGGGGAGGGAGACGCACCCGATAGGCGGGCCCGGTGCATCAGTGGAACATAGAGAAAATGCACGACGCGGCGTCTGGCTGGGCCGCGCGAAGGAGCGAGCGCAGGAGAAAGAAATGTGGGGCGCGTGATGGGCCTTCGGTGAACTGGGCCAGCGCGGAGGAAAAGCAAAGCCACATGGACGCGAGTGAGGCGGGCCGGCGCAGAGAAGAAAGGAGGGGCAGGCCCGTGCGGGAACAGGCCTACAGGCTGAAAGTGAGGAAGGAAGAAAGAAATCCTTTTCTATTTTTCAAACCATTTTCCAAACCAATTTTGAAGGCAAAATTCAAATCAAGTTGAAATTTGATTTCAAATCAAACCATTCAAAAAATAATATGCATCAGCATGAATGCACACACATGATTGTAAACCTATATTAGATTTTATTTTTACAAAATTATTATTTTCCTAAATTCAAATTCCCACAAAATGCATAATTAATCATTTTTTCTATTTCAAAAATATGCAAATTTTAGGGTGTTACAATTCTACCCCCCCTTAAAAATGAATCTCGCCCTCGAGATTCGGATGATGCTTACTCAAATAACTATGGGTATGTTTTCCTTATATCCTCTTCTCTTTCCTAAGTAGTCTCATCTTCTGTATACCGATTCCACTAAACCTTACACATCTTTATAACTCGGCTCCTTGTAACTCTTTCTGCCGTCTCTAAAATCCTTACCATAAACTCCTCAAATGTGAGATCTTCCTTAACTATAAGCTCTTCTAATGGTATCTGCTCCTCGGGTACACGCAAACACTTCTTTAGTTGAGACACATGGAACACATCATGTACACCTGACAAACTCTCAGGCAATTCCAACTGATAAGCTACTTCACCACGTCTCTCTAAAATCTTGAAAGGTCTAATATACCTTGCCGCTAACTTTCCTTTCATGTTAAACCTTCTCACACTTATCATATGTGACACCTTCAAGTAAACATAATCCCCTACTTCAAAAACCAATTCTCTTCTCCTAGTGTCGGCATAACTCTTCTGTCGAGACTGAGCCACTCTCAAATTATCTCTGATCATCCTTACTTGCTCTTCTGCGTCTCTTAAAACATTTGGTTCGAACACTTGAGTTTCTCCCGTTTGATTCCAAAACAACGGGGTCCTACACTTTTGTCCATACAACGCTTTGAAAGGTGCCATATTGAGACTCTTATGATAACTGTTGTTATATGAAAACTCTGCATAAGGCAAACTCTTGTCCCAACTTGTACCATACTGCAATGCACAAGCTCTCAATATATCCTCCAAAATCTGATTAATCCTTTCAGTTTGTCCATCTGTCTGTGGATGATATGCTGTGCTAAAATTCAACTTTGTTCCCAACGAACTAGGAGTACCTCGATCAAACACAATTTTCTTGGGAACTCCATGTAGACACACTATCCTCTCCATATATAATGCAGCCAATTGAGGTCCAATATAGGTAGTCTTGACCGGTAAGAAGTGAGCAACTTTAGTTAATCAATCCACTATCACCCATATTGAATCATAGCCCCTCTGAGTACGTGGTAACCCAACAATGAAATCCATACCAACTTCTTCCCACTTCCACTCAGGTATCTTTATTGGTTGTAGCAATCCTGCAGGCCTTTGATGTTTAGCTTTGACTCTCTGACACGTATCACATAAAGCAACATATTCTGCAACAACTCTTTTAAGTCCATACCACCAATACTTCTCCTTCAGATCCAAATACATCTTAGTACTTCTAGGATGAATAGAGTAAGCAGACTCATGTGCCTCATGAAGAATTGTCTCTCGTGTAGCCTTATCCTCTGGCACACATAGACTTTTCCCAAACCAAAGAGTTCCATTGTCATCCATACAGAATCCTGGTGCCTTACCAATCACTATGTTTTCTGCTATCTCTTTCAACTTCGCATCCTGTAACTGTCCTTTACGTATTTCTTGCTCCAGTTTAGGATCCAACACCAACTCCACCGAATTAGTGACAGAGTCCAAATTTCATCGCTCAAATTCAGCACACAACTCACTTGACATAGGTGCCACTTGCACCTCATTGGCATAACTCTTCCTGCTAAGAGCATCGGCAACCGCATTCGCCTTTATAGGATGATAGTGTACCTCTAGATCGTAATCTTTGATCAACTCCAACCATCGACGCTGTCTCATATTCAGATCTGTCTGAGTGAAAATGTACTTTAGACTCTTGTGATCAGTATAGATGTCACTCTTATGTCCAATAAGATAGTGCCTCCAAATCTTTAGAACATAAACCACTGCTGCTAACTCCAAGTCATGAGTAGGATAATTTAACTCATGCTTTCTCAATTATCGGGAAGCATAGGCCACTACTCTTCCTTCTTGCATAATAACACATCCAAGACCTTGATGAGATGCATCACAATAAATCAAAAAGCTCTTGTTCAAATCTGGTAAAACCAACACTGGAGCGGTAGTCAACCTCTTCTTCAACTCTTCAAAGTTAGCCTGGCACTTCTTAGACCACACAAACTTGACATTTTTCTCCAACAAAGCTGTCATAGGCTTGGCAAGTTTAGAGAAACCTTCTATGAACCTTCTGTAGTATCCAGTCAATCCCAAGAAACTACAAATCTCTCCCACATCGGTTGGTGGTTTTCAATTCAATACATCTTTCACCTTGCTTGGATCTACTACTATTCCAACATTAGAGACAATATGGCCTAGGAAAGAAACTTCCTTCAACCAGAATTCACACTTGCTTCGCTTAGCATACAATTTGTGTTCCCTAAGCTTCTACAAGACCAACCTTAGATGTTCAGCATGCTCTTCTTCTATTTTGGAGAATACCACTATATCATCGATGAATACCACCATGAACTTATCCAAAAACTCCATGAACACCTTATTCATTAAGTACATGAAGTATGCAGGTGCATTGGTCAAATCAAAGGAAATAACGGTGTACTCATACAAACCATACCTCGTAGTAAAAGCTGTCTTGGGTATATCAGTTGCATGAATCTTCAACTGATGATAGCCAGAATGAAGATCAATCTTAGAGAAAACACAAGCACCTCTCCACTAATCAAACAAGTCATCAATTCTAGGCAACAGATACTTGTTCTTGATAGTAACCTCATTGAGTGACCGATAATCAACACATATCCTTTGAGTACCATCCTTCTTGTCAACAAATATTATCGGTGCTCCCCAAGGTGATGAACTAGGATGAATAAAACATTTCTCCTGTAACTCCTTTAATTGTTTCTAAAGTTCCTCTAGTTCATTAACCCCCATTCTATATGGATGCTTAGCTATAGGTGCAGTTCCAGGTAATAATTTAATAATAAACTCAATGTCACGGTCGGGTTACATACCTGACAAGTCATCGAGTAACACATCTGGGAATTCATCCACCACTGGTGTAACACCCTAAAATTTGAATAAATTTAAAGTAGCTAAATTGATTTACTTTTATTTGTGTGAGCATTTAAACATAGGCCAAATATTAAATTTGTAAAAATAAAATCAATATCAAAGTTAAATACATGCTTGAGCATTCATGCTGGTGCATATTTTGTGTTGAGTTGGTTTGGATTTTGTTCCAGTTCAAAAGGGAATTCTAATTCATTTGAAAAGGATTCAAAATGCTTGAAAAATAAAAAGGAAAAAGACTAAAACCCTCCCCCTCCCTCTGCCTGGCTTCTGGCCCAGTCGGCCTGTTCCTCTCTCCCTCAACCCGCAACGCAGGCCCGCCTGGTCTCCTTTCCCTTCTCCTCTTTCTGGGCCGAGCCGAGGCCCAACAAGCAGCCAGCCCGCTCACGCGCACTGGTAGCCCACTTTCTCTCCCTCTTGGTCTCACGGACAGAGCAGGCCCACCCATCAGCGGTGTCTTCCTCCTCGAACCGGACTCAGGCCGAACATGGCACCGACCGAGCCACGCTTCTCCTCGCGTCCTGGTGCAACCCGCACATCCTCGCGTCCATAAATAGTGCGCACATTCGCGTTCGCATGCCCCGCAATAAAACCAAGCACCAGCGCCTCGTAAACCCTAGCTCGCCGCCGCCGAGAGCAATTCGCCACAACCGGTCCTTCATCACCTCGGTAAGCTAGCTAGGAAGCTCCATCTTGACCCCGCGCATCGTCCCGAGCTTTTCCCCGTTCTAATTTGGCTTTAACCGCGACTTCATTGTGCACAGGAATGTCGCCGCCGCCCCATCGTGCCGCACACTCACCTCGGCTCGCCGTCGGCTTCATCTTCTAGCGAGGTAAGACCGCCTTGATCTCCTCTTTCCAACGGTACCGGTCTCGTCGCGTTTGGTGCCCTAAATCGCTTGGACAGAGAACTCCGACGAGCTCTATGGCCATCAGCAATGGCCGCCGCCGCGGTCTGCCTCCGCTCCGGCCGGCAGCGCCGCCTCCCTCTCCCCCGATTTAATCTGGACTGTCCAGATTTGATCCAGCGGCTGACAAACCCCCATACCCCTTCGCGTGTTACTTTTGCTAAAGAGCCCCTGCGGTTTTTAATAATAGAACCCACAGTCGAAAGCGTATTCCAGGGAATATGTGTTCTCGTTTTGAAAACGTATTTTTCAGTTTACAGATTCAAATCGAAGTTCTAGTTAATTACAGTTTTGCCACTACCTTTAATTGCTTATAACTTCTTCGTTTTAACTCCAAATTGATCCGTTCAAGTTGCGTTAGATTCGTCTTTTTGAGATCTATCTGTTCATATAATTTGTCATCATGTTTTTGAACTTTAAAATTCGAGTTTATATTTAATCTATTTCTTTAATAGGAAAACTTGCTTTAATCATAACTTTCTTGTTATAGCTCCGTTTTTCGTGATCTTCGCGTCTGTGTGATCATAACAACGAGTAGAATAGTTTTATAAACTTTTCAAAAACTGTTTGTCTCTGTTGGTGTACTGTTCTAATTTAATCTATTTATTTGCATCGTGTATGATTGCTCGGATGATTGTATGTTGCTGCTTGGTGTTGTTGATCGAGTATAGACGGTGAGGTTTTTGTTGGTGATCAAGAATTCATCTACGACCAGCAGGACCAGTAGGATCTTCAGGAGCCCTTTGATCAAGGCAAGTATAGCTAAGGACCTTCCTTGTTGTCCTATTCATGAGACGCACTAAAATTCATTTGCATGTGTCCACTTTGTTATCCTATGTAGGAAATCCTAGAATTTGATCTTGAATACATTGAAACCTAGATTTATGCATTTGGGTAGTATTATGCTAGCGCTAAACAATAACCATGATCTTGATACTTGACTGATAATTGAGCTTTAAATAATTTAAGATGACTTGTTAGCAATGACAGGAGGGTTTAATTCCCTCTCCTCAAGGACTTGTTTGTAAGTGATCATCTGGGACTTATAGTACAGCTATGAGGGCTACATGGCTCTAGCTTTAGTTGCTTGGGAGACCTCTTCTAGCTGGCTTAGAGGATACTATGAGTCGGGTATAGGACAGCCTCTGTCCTATTGTGCCTTGCTATGAAAGCAGCCTTTTATTTTTTTGGAAGGGGGTTCCTATATCCGATGACCCTACGGCCCTTCCTGGTTAGACGAACTTCTGAGTAGCTTTATGTGGTTTTCGGTGTCTGGACGTAATTAACCCATGCACTTGTAAAACCATGACTCACAGTGAAAGTGTACACCTCTGCGCAGAGTTAATAAACTGGTATACTAGCCGTGCTCATGGTCACGAGCGGCCAAGGGATTCTTACACCATAAATGAGCTCTTGTTTAATTGTGCTTAACTAAGTTGTCCTAAAGCTAATTGTTGTCTTAGTATAATGATCATGTGTTATGGGAATTAGGGTACTACCTTGTTGCTAATAAATGCTAAACTTGATCATACACATAAAAGCTACTTGCAGTTCAACCAGTGTCAGCTATTTGAGCCTCATGAACCCTTAGTTATCTTGTTAAGTACGACATGTACTTATGCCTTGCTTTATCTTTTATATTGGAAAAATCCCGGATGGGTAACAGATCAAGATTAGATTGAAGATTATCGTGATGAGTATTAGGCTTGGTGTTCACCAGTTGATGTCCCTGCTGGAGCTTCCGCCAGAGAGTTATCTTAGTAGTTATTATATTTATGTTTGAGACTATGTATTGAATATTTATTCGCTATATAATAAACATTGTGTTGGTACAATTCACAATTTGTCCACTTATGTGTGCGACCATTCCTAGGGTGCACATAAGACTTTTATACATCCTCTTTTGTTCTTAAAACTGGGTGTGACAACTGGGTCCTTGTTGACGCTATCATCAAGATGGTTCACTATGGCTGTTGGTTGCTTCTGCACTACCACATCCACACTGATTCTTTCCCCATTCGGTGCGGTCACAACAACTACCTTCTCCTTACACTGAATCACTGCTTGTTGTTGCATCATCCAATGCATACCCAGAATCACATTAATGCCAGATGTTCTCAACACATTGGGGCTCACTTTGAACTCTACCCCCCTTAAGAATAGACTAGTCAGAAGACAACGATATGAAGCCTGCATACTTCCTCCTGGTGAGTTTACTAATATGGGATTTTGCATGACACATAATGGTATACTATTATTTCTAACAAATGCTTGTGATATGAATGAATGATAAGCTCCAGAATCGAAAAGAACAGTGGCAGGGGTCGAGTTGACATTGAACGTACCGAGCATGACTTCTAGTTCCATAAGCGCCGTCTCGGTAGACACATGGTTCACCTTTCCTGTGTTGGCTGCTGGCTTCTACGATGTTCCCTTCTGATTACTATGCTGACCCTAGGGTGTTTACTGATTCTTTTTCCTAGGGCAATGGTTAGCATAATGCCCAACTTCTCCACAACGATAGCATATGTTGGGGGTACTAGGTGCACTGGTCTTCATGGGAGTGTTGTTAGGTGTTCCCTATCATAGTGTCTGCTGACCACTCTACTGCTGAGGACATTGATTGCCATTCTGCTGCTGGTTTGAGTTGCGCTAAGGGTACTGATCACGATTCCACTGATTGGGTGATCCTTGGAACCTCTGCTGGAAGCCTTGCTGAGGATTGGTGCGCGGACGAGTATTACTCCTAGAGGCCTATCCCTGAAGCCTCCTCTTCTTGGCCTCCATCTCCTTGCGCTTATTGTCAATAACAATGGCACGATTCACCAGTATCTAGAAATTGGGGTATGTATTGGACATAAGCTAGAGTTGCAGACCATCATATAGACCCTTGAGAAAGCAGTGTTGCTTATCGGCATCATCAGCCACTTCATTCGGAGCATAACGTGACAGCTGAGCAAACTTGTCACGATACTCCGCCACAGACATAGATCCTTGCTTCAGAGCTCTGAATTTCTCCTGCTTGAGCTCTATCAGTCCTTCAGGTATATGATAGGATCTAAAATTCTCTCTAAACTCCTGCCAGGTGACAGGAGGAGCATTGGTGCAACGTCCATACTCAAATGACTCCCACTAGTCTTGCACTTCTCCCTGGAGCTGTCCTAAAACATACAACACCTTCTGCTGATCATTGCATTGCACTATGTTGAGCTGTTTTTACACTGCATGAAGCCAATCATCTGCTTCCAGTGGATCAGTGGCATGAGAAAACATCGGGGGACGGACCTTCAAGAATTCACCATGCTTGTCACGCGATGCTCCGCCAACCTATTGGTTCTGCTGATTCTGCACCAACGCTTGCATGAACTGTGTCTGCACTGCCAGAAGTTGCTCAATTGTCGGTGGCGGTGGCGGTGGTGGTGGTGGATGTGGGGGAACTCCTCCATTCCTTCGGCCTCTTCCTCTTCTAGACATCTGCCAACTAACACAAATATTCAAATTTTAGAGATTTCCCAGTTAGAATACATTCTGAAAATTTTTTGGACAAGTCTCAACATCAGCAGCTCGGTAAAACAGTCATATCTCGAGTTACCGATATCCAAAAGAGGCAAACTGTATATGGCTGTAAATCTTAAGAAATTAGCTACAACTTTTGTTCAGACCAAATTCCCATATTCTGTCGTTAGGTTACTCAAAATCAGGATACAACCAAAACTGGTTTCAGATTCCAGACTGCACAGAAACTTTATCTCGAAACAGCGATATCTCACAAACCAGATCAGATATGAGGGTGATTCTAGAGGCATTGGAAAGATACTCAAGTCTAGTTATTTCCATAAAAATTTCATAATTTTTGGTCAAGTAGATTTTAATTGGCATTAAGATAAAGGCAGTCTGCTCCAAAAATTAGATTCCGAGAGAACAAGATATACCAAACCCAACTATTTATTTATTGACCCAAACTTTAATATTCTTAACTATGAAACTTGTGGACATGCCCACAAAGTTCCAGCACTCACTATAAAAATCCAACTCACACATAAACATAATAACAAATTAACTAGGCACACCAATATTCACACCGTACTAATAGACTCGACTAGACTCAACTTGACTCGTTCTACTATCGTTTTATTACATAAAAGGGACTCAAACATCTATGGGCGGGGTTTATGGGGAAGCTCCTCGTACATCTTTGGTAGATTGAGGCACACCCTTTGCTCATCTATCACCTGTTGATGTCTCTTAATGGTTTTCTATTGTGCCTTGAACTAATCCTCCAGTCGATGAATCTTTGCTACGGACTCATAGCCAAAGTGTACCATTACTTGGGTTGTTGGATCCGTGCCCTACGGGTCCATCATTGCCCATCCTAATTTTGGGTGTTGGTGAGGGAGGAATCAATATTGGTCATCCTTCATATCCTCGAATCGACGACCACGGAGGCCTATGCAAGCTTCAGCGGTTGCATCTTCTATGCTGTCCTCCATGGTGGCACAATGAGCATGATGCGCATAGTTTGAATCCAGCTGATATGCGCCCTTCTGTTCGTCCTTGATGGAGATGCACACCCTGGTCTTCCAATATGTGTCTTCTAGAGGGTGCATATGTTCATTGCAGATGTACTCCATAGCTGCATCCCAATCTCCGTAGTAGGTCTGAAGAATGCTCATGAGTCGGTGGTGTGAAACGGAGGATTCACATCCTGGCTTATACCAAACCTTTGTTGTCCATCCTAGGGGCAGGATCGGCTCATCCTCTTCAATGACATTTTCCTCCTCCTCATCATCGGACAGTTGGATGACCTCGACTTCTTCGGGTTCCTCCTGGACTGGCTCAGGCATAGGTACAGGTGTTGGCGAATCAAATTCTTGTTTCTAGGGTTCCTCCTCCTCAGGCTCCATAGACAAACCACGAGGCGGGTAGTAACCTCCGGTGCTGATGCGGACAGTCTTACTAGCACGAGACATCTATAGAATTAGATTTAGTTAGATTAAATTAGAAACAATAATTTTCATAATAGAGTAAGGCAAAAGAAGCATAAAACTTTAGCAAATAACAAGGGTGAGATAGAAAGCATGAAATGAGTGAAGCAAAAGAAGCTAAAACGACCATTGCTAACTAGGCTTGCGTCCTACAGTCAACACAGCTCTGATACCAATCTGTCATATCCAATTTTAAGGATAAAATGGGATGCAAAATCTTATATGCGCCTAGAGATCAGTCGCACACATAAGCCAACAAATTATAAATAGTATCACCACAAGTGTTTATTACATCACGAATATTAAGACAGAGTCTTCACATAGATATAGCGGAAGTATAACGAAAAGATCTCTCGTGGAAGCTCCATTTCATAGGGACGTCGACTGGTTGACCACAAGTCTAGAAGTCCTCAAGAAAATCATCGTACCCATAGCCATCTATTACCCATCCAAGATTTTTATCCAAATAATGAAAATAAACAAGCGTAAGTACATGTCGTACTCAACAAGTGTAACATGGGGTTCATGAGGCTCAAAAGGCTTAACACAGGTTTAACAGCATTCAGCTTTTAGTTGTCATAATTTTAGCTTAAGAGTAGCAACTAGTTGTTTCCATTCCCAATGCAAAACACATGATCAATATAAACATGAACAATGAATAGCATAAACAGATTGTCGACACGAAATTTTGTCCCGTGCCGAGAACACACGGGCAAGCCGAAAGGGTCCGCTCGATGGAGCTGGAGATCTGCCTATCTTCAGCGCAAGGATGGTCGATCCTACGCACTCCTCCCAGGATGTGCCAGTCAATTTAACCTTGCAATTGACAAGGAGAGAAAGTTTATCAGTAATTAAGGATAGAACGTGCCGGTGTTGCCAGACAGTCCCGAATGTACGGCTCTGAGAGCCGATATAAAAGGAGATCGACTAAATAGTTGATTCCAGCATATTCATAAGAATGAATCAGTTAAAGTTCATGGGGTTGTGTAAGAAGAATCAGTTTTCATTTAGGATGAATATCATTATTTAGACAAATATTAGTCAATGGCAACAAGATGTCAACAATAATTAGTTTATGCTAAGTCAATGACTATAAGTAACCGAACCCCTTTTGTAAAAGAAATAGTTCATCATCATTCAACCATTTAATAGAGATAAGTCTAATGAACATATTAGATCTCATCTATCTCTATGACCAGTGGGGCATGAGGCAGAATCATGCAGGCCGTAGAAACATGTGTCGACACAGAATTTTCGTCCCGTGCCGAGGACACACACAACAAGTCGGAAGGGTCCGCTCGATGGAGCAGATCCGCCTAGCTTCAGCGCAGGGGTGGTCGATCCTGTGCGATCCTCCCAAGACGTGCCAGTCAATTTGACCCTGTAATTGACAAGGAGAGAAAGTTCATCAGTTGCCAGTGTTGCCAGACAGTCCCGAATATGCAGCTATGAGAGCCGATATGAAATGAGATCGACTAAATAGTCGATTCCAGTATATTCATGAGAATAAATCAATTAGAGCTCATGGGGTTATGTAAGAAGAATCGGTTATCATTCAGGATAAGTATCATTAATCGAACAGATATTAATCAATGGCAATAAGATATCAACAATGATCGATTTGTGCTGAGCCAATGATTATAATTAACCGAACCTTTTTTTATATAAAGAAATAATTCAACACCACTTAACCGTTTAATAAAGATAAATCTAATGAACATGTTAGATCTCATCTATCATCACGACCAGTGAGGCATGAGGCAGAATCATGCAGGCTATAGAAATAACAATAGACTCGACGACCCTAACTCATTACTAATATCAGTGGGGCATGAGGCAGAATCATGCAGGCCATAATACAATAATAAGATCATGGGGCTAACATGTCTTTCAACCTATCTTTACTTCAATGGTCTTGTGATGCGAACTGTTCGTGTAAGCGCTCAATATCGGTAAAAATATTCGATTCAGGCATAACGCACAGTTAAAGTCATGCCTTACCAGGAATAGATCTACTAAATATCGATCCCCACTCCACGGTGCTAATAGTAGGGTGTGAGGTAGAATCACACAGGCCATGATAACGGGTCGTGGAATGGTTCTCTCTAGCCAATAGATCTACTCAAGACGCAACATGCCTTAACCGCATGTTATGTACGATCAAGATTGATGTGAAACAGCCGATAAGACATAACTCATCGTTTAAGGTGTAGATTAGATCAGTTTTAGGTTAGCAAACGATGGGTCAAATAAGATATAAGGCTGATCTAAATCAATCTCAATCGGGCAGAGTGATATTGCTGTAATTAGATAAATAATGAAAGCAATAAGCAATATCGGTAACTTAATGAATCTACCAAAGACTGCCATTCTAAGGTAGAGCCGATAACTTGACCTTGATCTAATTCAAGCAGTGGGGTGTGAGGCAGAATCACACAGGCCATACTTGAATTAAACAAGAGTCGATAACTAGTTTATACCAGAGCCATAGTGGGGGTTGACCGGATCGATGCAGCCATACAAACAGAGGTATAAACCATGACGGTACTTACAAACAAGCAGTGGAGGTCAACCGAATCGATGCAGCCATACTTGCTGAAGAACTCGTCGAGATCTACTCTACTCCTACTCCTAAGGGGTGGCCGGAGCTGAAAAAAGTAACTGACTTGTATTTGGATTGATTGATTCATTTTACAATAGCTGGGGTCTGATATTTATACCTGGAGTCTAAACCTAAATCCTACTCGAGCACAGTTCGTTACAATCCTTGGCATAAATGAAAATATTCCTAATTTTAGATAACTTGGACTCTAATCTTTCCCTTTTTGTAGAGTCCAATATGTAGTTTCCTGACGCCAACCGTAGTTCATCATCGCTATCTGCTGATGTCATCCCAAGGGACTCGATTACAGAATCGTGGCTGACATCGATCTTCTTTGATTGGCACAATCTTGTAAGCCTGCAATTTCCCGCATTCTTTCTCACAAATTTTGGTGTAAACACATGCCCCCCAAATTTGGGATAAAATGGTTTTATTCCAAAATTCCAGCTTATTGGTTTACCGCGCTGTAACCGCTTTATCCCAAGATATACGCATAACTCCTGACTTCCTGGCCTGAGTCTCATATAACATCTCAATAGTATCCCTTTCGACGCACTTGGCCTTTTTGCTTTCTCCTCTTTTCTTGAGCCAACTCCAACAGCCAACGCCGTCATCACCAAGGCCTCAAACCCTAGTAGATCCGTCATTCCATCGAACCATCATTCAAGCTATCTTCATCAGATCTGAACCTGCTCCGGCCATGATGGCAACCAACGACTATGTTCCTGAGGTATGTTTCCAAGTTTCCATTCTCCAAGTGTCAGCTATTACCCCGTATTTCTTCTCTTCTTGAATTTATTTTATCCGATTTCTAGGAATTGAGGAACGAGATCTTGATTCCATCAGCTGTCATTCCTAATGTTTATTTTCTAGGGCCTATGGGTGATCCTGATCCATCCTATTTCATCCGCCAAGAAACCAACCATATCCCCTTTAAACAGTCTGTAGTGGATTCATCTTCCTGGAACAAAACTCCCTTTAGGAACTGACCTAAAGCACCTAAGGGATGGAGAGATTGGTTTCATAGGGTATCCGTGAAAAAGGGCAGAGACTAGGAGCTTTATGATATGAACCAGTGCCTAACACTTTCGTTGTCCGAAATGGAGAGAAATGATTCACTCTTGATCTCTGCTTCTTATTTCTGGTCTAATGCTTTGAATGCTTTTATTTTTGGCCATGGCCCAATGACCATTACTTTGGCCGATGTATATATGTTGACCGGCCTTCGAATTACTGGATCAGCACAACCCTATGAGTACTTGAGTGCTAGCTCCAAAAGATTGGCCAAGATAGCAGACTGCACCGGATGGGTGAGTTACATTCTGAATCATGTCGAAGACGAATCATCTGTCAGCGAACGAGAATATGTGGTTAGAGAGATTCATCTTTTGTGGGACATCTTGTGGTCCGACTTATAATCACAAACTCATGGCGGAGCACCTAGCATTAGGCAAGGATATCCCTCTTGGAAAATATCTACTAGGAGCTACTTGTCATCTGATGTACCAGGTGGCTGCCCAATTGCTGAAGAATGAACCAATACAGACTATCAGTGGCCCTTGGTGTCTGATACAATTGTGGCTCAATTTATACATGCACAAGATGGCGAAGCCTGATCTCAGAGACCTAAGTTTTCCTTCCTCTAATTTTGATGAGGAATATAGAGGCGAAGAAGGAAGAGCTCGACAATGTACGAGTTATGGTGAGGCTGCATTGGCCATAATAATTGACTTCGACGTTGGCCACCTCTTCAAAAAGTTTTATAGAGGGTTTGACATAGCCGTCCTGACTTGGCTACCTTATAATGAGAATGATGAACTGACTTTTCCATTCAAATTCCAATTTGAATCCGCTGTTCGAATGAGATAGCGGCTGTGATCTTCAATTCCTTTATTAAACCCTACGTTCTCCCAGCCGAATTCCATCACACAACAACAACAACAACAACAACAAAGCCTTTAAGTCCCAAACAAGTTGGGGTAGGCTAGAGTTGAAACCCAACAGAAGCAATCAAGGTTCAGGCACGTGAATAGCTGTCTTCCAAGCACTCCTATCTAAGGCTAAGTCTTTGGGTATATTCCATCCAGCCGAATTCCATCACAGTCGTGGCAAAATGGTTAAAGGTTCCTCCATTCCAGGCAATCCTCCAACCTATGAGTTTTACAACCCTTATTTTGTGGCCGTCAGTTTGGCCTCGGTCAACTTCCCCCTCCCTGTTCTTTAAGAACATCCTGAAGCCGAGAGAGGATATTAGTGATGTGCTGGAAGCTTCCACAGTCTTTCAATTGGGATCAGACCTTCCTTCCTTTTCCTTACATGACTGGGTTAGAGCCAGTTTTTCTTCCAACCTCTTTGACTCCTGGTGGTAAGAATGGTGTTCCCATCTCTTCTATGGGCCAGTCTATCCTCTATGTATAGCTCTGAACGGAGAATTTGCTTTTGATAGTGAGGTAATCCTTCATCCTCTTTTCAGAGAGATTACTTGGCGAATTTTCTTGCCAACCGTTCTAACCGATCTTTTTAGGACATTGAATTTGATCCTCCAAGCCTGGACAGGAGAGGGCATCCTATAGATTACCAACTATCATGCCTAGTTTTAAGCATGGGATCAACCGCACCTTCCTTGAAGAAGTTGATGAGAACCCCTGCCACTCCCATGGTCGTGACATGGCAAAACCCAAAATGCAAGGCGGTTCCAGGGGTAACTCAGAAGGCTACTACTAGAAAAAGACTCCATAGAACAAGGCCATCAGCTGCTCAAGTGAACAATTCATACTTTCCTCAAACTGATGTTCAACTTTCTGATCCCATTTTCTCACAGTTATCGAGCATTGCATCCTAGTCTGCTTCGGGTGTGGGACTACTATCTCAGGCACTTGATTCATCACCAACCAAACCTTTGTCGACCGATCCTCAACAGGAGCCGATTTCGGTGGAAGTAACCGATGCTTCCACAACGGCATAAAATGTGAATTTTTCCTTGACGCTTGTCGAAGCATTTTCTTTAACTCTTTGGTTTACTTAGTCTTTTACCCTCATCCTGACTTTTACTTGCGCTAGATACTTCTCGAGGAAACACTTGACAGTCCGCTTAGCGATCCTACCGGCTCTGAAGATGGTCTTGTTGCCGTCCATACTCAAGTTGCTGATTCCCCAGCCCGACAAATAGCTGACGGTGAGGGAGTCACTTGCTCCATTTGTTCCTTTGCAACAAACATGAATTAAAAATCTTTCCTTGTTATTACAGACACCAATGTTGGAAGCTCAGAGCCGATTCGACCAGATGTCGTCGATGCATCATCAGCTGTTCCCCCTCTTCTGATAGAGGCTATCACAGAGAAGGTACTATACCTTCTTTGCCAACCATTTTTTGATAAACCGATTCAAACCTCCTAATCGTGTTTTCCTTTGTACATAGGCACTCAGTCTTCTAGCCCGGAGCTACTCTCTCAATTTTGAGGAATATCTTGATGAGGATGAGATCAAATCGTCAGTTACTTCTTCTAGTGAAGCCTTGTCGGAAGAGACTAGAAATCGGCTAAGACACATATTGCCAATACTTGAGAAGAACGTAACTGATTTGGTCCGAGACACCGACTCTATGCAGAGAGTCTTCTTGGCTATAAAGGGCGATCCATCTCCAACCCTCTCCAGAGTCTGGTCATATTTGTCTGCCTTTGAAGATCAAGCTCTGAAGGTAAAAACAATTCAGAGGAACCTATCCAATCGTGAAGCTTTGATGGCCTAGGATAACTCTAACAGGCAAGAGGCTAAAGAGCTGATGCGGCTAATTGATGATCTGAAAAATTCTTCCCCCAGGACCGATCCAGAGCTTTCCCAGCTAGAAATCAGACGTGCTGAACTTGAGAAGGAACTGGAAAACATGAAGGCTTCTATTGACCATCGCAAGTTTACTCTGGCCCAAATACCCAATGCCGTCAAACAGAAGAAACAGGAATTGTTGGCTAAAGTAAAAAGAAGCAGAGCCATTCGTAGTAGTCTTGAGAACACTCCTGGAATAACCGAAGAATACGAGCAAAAGATTGCAGAAGCTGATGTCGTCCGGCTAGAAATATTGAAAATTATCCAGGATGTTTTGAACTTGTAATCCATAGGTTAACACATGTATCTTGCATAAAACTGACATACTTTTCTGCTATCTCGTTGTATCTCTCGTTTTGGCTAAAGAGCCGATTTAAAACAACCGATCCTAGACTTTTGATCTCAATCCATTTGAGTCTAAAAACATGGCTTTTATTAAGAGAACCCTTCGATTTTCTGCCATCAGTTGCTCGATGTTATACTCCCATTAGTATTAATGAAATGGCATCTTGCCTTCCATTAATTATGACTGCCTTTCACACGTCCTGAGGCGTCCGCCTCTTCGCTTTAGGTCTTCAAATACAAGCCGATGGTTTCGGCCTCGAAAGCATCTCCACTAGCAACTGTTCCTTTGCACTTCTTCGCCTTCCAAAACCCTATAGCGGTTCCCTTCCCTTCTTGTAGATCCAATCAAATCCATGGCCGGCGAGGATAACCACGGCAAGCGAGTGGCGGAGGAGATCCCGGAGGAGAACATGCCAGTGAGTCAGCGCCTCCGATGTATGAGGAGATCCCGAAGGAGAACATGCCGGCGAGGATAACCACGGCAAGTCTGTGACCTGACTAGAATCCAATGCAACAGACGGTCCTCAATCGACATAGATGGAACAAGTGCAATCCGAGCCTCGCTCGAATGCCTAACCTAGTCTAGATCCAAAGTATCATTTCGCCCAGTCTCTAATTATCATTCATATATATTCATGTGATAGTAATATAATAACAGTAATAATATCTTTTCTATCTCTCGCGAGTGACAGGTAATCACTCGACTTCTACCGGATCCTATACCATATCAATCTACATGATCCTCACATACTAGTAGGACTTATAGGATAAGGATATATATATGTAAGTGATTTTCATTCAACTCCTTAAAACTTAATGCACAAGCATAAATAAGTGCAGAATAATAGGGGTTATGCACCGGGGCTTGACTGAGTGAGATATAACAAAAAATTAGCATTCCATCATGGTGACACAATCATTAAGGCACCATCTTTTCCGCTACCTCAGTCGACTCCATAATCTATCATTGTTCCTATTATGATATACGTGGATGCAACGTAGAGACACAATTAATCAACGGTAACCGCAACTCTTAAAAATATGATTACGCTCCGCAAGCTAACGAGCTAGCTTTAATGACTAACATCCTGGTCTACGTATCCACATCGTCAAGTAAGGCTTCGTCTCCGAAAAAATGTTTTTGTTCTACAAACCCCCAATTATTTTTGACATTTGATTGATTAAATATATATTTTCATACTAGAGCTCATTTAGTTACCTTAACAAACTAATTATTATGGAGCTATAAAAATTACAGTGAGCACCTAATAATGTTAAAAATCTACTGTAAAAATTTTAGGACCAGTACTACTACCCATTCATCACAATAATTTCTACAAGTTCATGTTTTACCCATTTTAAGTGCTTCAAATTAATTAGTCTACTCTTGAAAATTTTATGAAACTAAGTGAACAAAATACAATAGCAGATAGGTCATGATTTTAGGAACCTAACAAAATTGGTTTCACATTTTTTTGTTAACTACACAATTTTATATTGAATTTACAAGTTTACCTTAGAAACTCAATTAGAAAATGCTTAGAAAAGGAAAAGGCCGGTGGCAACCATTTTGGCCCGGCAGCCGAGCTTGGCCCAATGCGGGACGCGAGCACCCGCAGCGGCCGGCCCAGTGGCCCAGCGCGGAGCGCGGCCCACGTGTGAGACGGCCCACGGCGGGGAGCCCACGCTGGCACTTTAGCAAATGAGCCCTCAGACTTTTCCCGAACCACAACTAGGTCCTAATACTATTTCTTCCTTTCTCTGGTGAATTCACTTAACCCCCTAGATTTTTTCAAATTACCCACGCGCACCCCTAGTCATCCCGTGCACGACAGCGCAGCGAGCGACGACACTGGGCATCCAGCAGCCACCAGAGGCCTGCACGGATCTACTTAGCGGGTCGGTGGCCATCTACGGTTGCATGCGCTACGATGGGCGGCGGTTAGGGACTCAGAGACACACTGGCACGAGCTGCAGCGGCGAGCGGCTATCGGCGACGGTGGCGCAACTGTTCCAGCGAGCCTACGCCCTCACGATAAGGTAGAGATGGCGGAGAAGCATCAATAGCTCACTGTGGTGCACTCCCCACTGACGGTTGAAGCAGGGGAGCACTGCAATGGTCTAGGCATGGGCGACCGAGCGGGGTGGCGGTGCTCTACGATGGACACCGACGCGTCACTCCACCGACGACGAGCACCCTGGCCAAAACAGTGCAAGCACCGGATAGAGGGAGTCAAGGCGAGCTCAGAGTTATGAGCAATTGAACTGCTACCACGCCTACATGCCTTACCCCCAACCTTCTGGTCACGGCGGCACGCATGACCGGCGGCGAGCAAAAACGCCAATTTGTCAGTGGGTAGTGATCGGCCGAGCTTGAGGGGAGCCGAGCGTCTAGCTGACTACCTATGCTACTCACTACTACGAGGAATTGGACTGAGAAGCCTTAAGCTAGGTGAATTGAAGGAGCAGAGAGCTCGGTGCCTCGAATGCGGCAGCGACTCCGACCACGTGCTAGCGTGGCACTACCGATATACACAACCTGTCCTCTCCTCCCTATCTCGCAGGCGGGGCAGTACACGTAGTTGTGGCAGCAGAGGTAGATGGGATGAGCGGCTGGGATCACGCCACAAGACACAGCAGCGGCGCGGCGGTAGATGAGGTGCATGGCCGAGAGCGCGTGCACACGAGAGGGCGGCTGCAACCAAGACACACGGCTCGGCGAGGTAGATGAATTAGAGGGCGGAGCGACTGCCATGCTGACCTGGCACGATGGCCGCAGCCACGGCTCGACTCTACGCACGGCTCGGTAGCCAAAGGGTGGCGCGCTCACGTCACGACAGTGGAAGCCGACCAACGCAAGGCCAAGGCGCTGCGCGGCATGACCTGGGCGCGCGAGCTGGCCAGTGGCAGTAGCCCCGCCACAGTCTGAGCCCGGCACTAGCAGTGACCACGCGCGCGTGTCCGAGAACTTGGGCCAAGAGGTATTAACTAGTGACGTGCACGCATTTTAAAGCGAAGCAAAAGCCGCTAACGATCACGATCGAGGCTTCACTAATTCCCCTAACCTAAAGTCGATACTAGCACCTAGCTAACGAAGCAAACCTCACGTCCAGAGAGCGACTAAAGAGAGAGATACAAGGATGCCAACTTGGGTTCGTCGCTGGAGTGCTGGTTTGCAAACAGAGCGCCAACAATGCGGTTACAACGCGTTCTAACAAAGTTTGGACAATTTTTAAGAGAGCAACGTGATCTCCAACACAACTTTGACCTACACTATGCTCATGTACTCACTTTCATGCAATCGACAATACCAAAACATGCAGCTAGTGTTTAAGCATTTTTGTTAGAAATTAAATGTCAAAATAGCATCGTCTTACTACTTTTCCATACTTAGAAAAGCTAAGGATTTCAATTGAGGCTAAGTAACCATTAACTCTTTTGTCGTAATGTTTAATAGATCTAAACCTTGTTAACTTCAACCAACAAATACTTCATGCAATAGTATATACCTTATACTAACCCGCCCGTAGGAGCAAAATACCTACGCACCATTTAACTATTTTGCTCAATATAATTCGCCAAAAATGGTATTTTAACAATAGTTCAAGTGTTTGCCGACTTACGAAAAGAGCTTATCTTAACGTCAAATTTGATTTTTGAGCTCCCAAAACGCTAGTTAACATCTATTTTCCAAACGTTAAAGTTGCCTTATCATCTACAAAGTTTGTACTTCCAACTTTATTTAAGTATCACACACATGTTCTATATTGTTTTTGCTTAATAAAAATTGGTTTTAAACACTACTTGATATACATGGGCTATTGAATCAACATTCATTTAACAGTCATTTAACACTACTTGATAAACACTACTTGATAAACACTACTTGATATACTAGAAATTTATCAACACCTTCTATCACATGCATTATTACATAAACACGATGCTCATCACATGATTTAGTAGTTGGTTTAGGACGTAACACCGAGAGTGTTACACAACACAAGCACCAGCGTTGGCCGGAGCTCTGTAGAGGAGATGGCAAAACTGAACTCGCTCAACTTTACTAAGTTGTAGTGGAAAGCTATATATACAACTCTACCCATTTAATCCTAGTATACAGACATGCCAGGCTGTCATACTGCTACAGTGACTAGATGTGACAGCAGGGCTGACTTTGGTGCCTACCCCTCCTGTGGCTACAGTGCAGCATGGGAGCCTTTCGGTGCCTGCCTCTGCCGTGGCTACAGTGCAGCAGCAGAGGAGCCCTTTCGGCGCCTGCCCCTGCCGCGCGTACAGGCGAGGGAGCAGCAGATTACTTTACACTTGGGACAGGGGGATTTGGGAAGGTATACAAAGGACTGCTTCCATTATCAAAGCAGGAGGTTGCAGTGAAGGTCATGTCCCATGACTCCAAGCAAGGGATCAAAGAGTTTGTAGCAGAGGTTGTAAGTATGGGCCACCTTCGGCATCGTAACCTTGTGCAGTTACTTGGGTATTGCCGTCGCAAAGGTGAATTATTGCTGGTTTATGAGTACATGCCAAATGGTAGCCTTGATAAGCACTTGTACAACCTCGACCTGGAGAAGCCTTCCTTGGATTGGACTCTTAGATTTGAGATCATCAAGGGTGTGGCGTCAGGTCTCTTTTACCTGCATGAGGAATGGGAGCAGGTTGTCATACATCGGGATGTCAAGGCAAGCAATGTGCTTCTTGATGGTGAGATGAATGGACGACTAGGTGACTTTGGTTTAGCTAGGTTGCACGACCATGGAGTTGAGGCACATACAACATGTGTTGCAGGAACAAGAGGCTACATCTCCCCTGAATTGGCAAGGCTTGGAAAGGCCACGAAAGCAACTGATGTGTTTGCGTTCGGCGCATTCATCCTGGAAGTTGCCTGTGGCAGGCGGCCAATCGGGGTGAATTCCCGTGGGGAACCTCAAGTCCTAGTAGATTTTGTGCTCAGGTTTTGGCAGCGTGATTTGGTTGTATGCATGATGGATCCTAGGTTGGGAGATGAATATGTGATGGAGGAGGCAGAGCTGGTGCTGAAGCTTGGGCTTCTTTGCTCACACCCATCCCCGGTCAGCAGGCTGAGCATGAGGCTTGTCATGCAGTATCTATGCGGTGACACTCCATTTCCAGAGATGCCAGATGCTTATCTGAACATCAGGAGCATCAGTGAGTTGCACGACAATGAAATTGTCTCTGGTGAATATGATGCCCAGTATACCTCAGTCCAGACCAGTATAAGCAGTCTCTCAGGAGGGAGATGAAATCGTCGATAAAATAATGTATGATGTGCTTGTCATGGATTAGGATAAGTTATTTGGAAGAGTGTAGAACTAGGCTTGCTTCATATATACCTGTACTCTGTACTGTCTTTATGAATGTCAATGTCAATGATTCCTCCCTACTTTCAGCTACCAGTGTGGTTAAACTGCTAGAGTACACTCCAGCATTTTGTCCAGGTAGCTGTACCATTGCAGGACGCACTGTTGCATAGATGTTATTGCTCAAACACCAAATCAACACTTTCACATAAAAAAAAGTACAAGTACTAGGGATACAATTGTAGAGAATTGGAATAGTGGGAGCAGGGGATTGAGATAGGAAGAATCAGAGCTTGGGGAGGTCGCAATGTGGGAGAAGAGAACCCAGGCTAATGCCTTTGTTCAGTTCATTGATGCCCTACTGCAGCTGCGACTCTACTTCTCCTGTAATGCATACTCCCTCCATTCCAAATTATAAGACTTTTTGTTTTTTCTAGATTCATAGCTTTTGTTATGCACTTAGATATACACTATGTCTACATAGTAAAAGATGTTTATCTAGAAAAGTCAAAACGTCTTATAATTTGGAACGGAGTGAGTACTTCACATTTGGGCATGGGTGTACAGGTAGCCTGTTGGTTCAGCTATTGCCATCACAACATGTTCATTACATACACACAACATAGTCTATCATTCTTCATTGCCATCCCAACGCTTAACTTAATTGCACGATTTAAATTATGCACAGGTTAGGGCTTTTGGTAAAAGATCCAAGGCAATTAATGACACTTTCGATCTACAGTTGTAGAGGTACACTATAAGTTCATAACAAGTACATACTCAGGGACAGTGACTGATTGGAGAAATAAAAATGGGCACATATAAATTCACCACAGATGCAGCCAATACAAATTTGTTGCATGCCTCCTAGTTAGCAATGAGAATTGTGAGGCAAAGCTAAATAATCCACTCCTCCAAGCTAGTAAGTTACTAACAGGAACAGCTAATCCACAGTAGAACACAAAAGACAAAACACAGCTATACATTCATTATAAGGCTCATTACAAAAGTAAGAGAATGAATTAGCAGCGTAGGAGGTTCTTACATTGTCATCATGAAGCTGGAAGTAGCCCCGCCACAGGCGCCCATCCCTCGCTTCATGTAAACCCAGTATCCACCACCCTGCACTAGAGAATAGAGGAAAACTGAATCCAACAGCAACCGATGAAGTGAAATTAACACTATCAACAATGTATAATTTTCTGAAAACACCAATTGATATGGTTCCAGAAAATGTGCAGCTCAGAATTAAAGTTAGCCAGTGAGGGAAGTTTCATGAACCAACAGCACAACATATAGTTGTTTCACGCCTTCTGGCTAGCATTGAGCATTGTGATGCAAAGGTACAGAACTCTTTTATCCAATCTTTACTAGATAGCATCTAAAGAACAGAAATCTCCATTTCCATATAAAGTGTGACGTGTAGTTTGTGCTAACGCCTTAAATCAGGACTTAGCAATGACTTGAGATTATCATGTAGAAGCACCCTCCTGCATTCCGTACGACCAAGAATACTACTGCAAACTAGAACTAGAAGGCTGAAGGCTCAATCCTATCTATAATCAGAAACTCCAGTAGAGAGAAAAACGAACTAGACAGCTAGTTAGGCAAAGACCTAATCACCGGGAGGAAGCAACTGCAATCGGAACGAAGCACACGGCGGAAGAGTCGGGGTCGCCGCCGCCGCCGCCGCCGAGTCGAATGGCTTAGCCGCAGAAACTGCTCGACTGAACGCCGGCCCCGGCGCCGCCACCTAGGGCCCTCGTTGAGTGCTGTTCAGAGCCGGAGGAGCCACCTTGCATTGAGCCCATGAGGCGGTGACCGGCCAGCGTTGCCAGCGACGGCGCGATGCAGAGTATGCGGTCGGCGGCGAGCGCTGGAAGCCCATATGAAAAGATTTCTTTTAAGGCAGCCCATTTTCTTTTTGAGGAACTTTTAGAGCAGCCCAGATGGGCCTAGTAGCTCATGTTCTCTTCGGCTTACAATGGCCCAGCTTAGAAGCAGCACTGGGCCATAGCATTACCTTGCCAAATAATTCTCTGTACACAAATGAAATGAAGGCTCCCCTAAAAAAATGAAATGAAATGAAGGCGTGTCTTGTTTTTTTAATCAAACTTTACAATTGACCGACAATAAGTTGAAATACAGTCATGTTCGAAATATAAAAGCTGCACCAATCAAAATAATTCAAATAAGGGGGCCCATAGAACAAAGTTGTGAAAGGCAACGGCCAATTAAAAAAGTACTCTCTTCGTTCCAAATTATAAAACGTTTTAACTTTTATAGATTCATAGCATTTTGCTACGCATTTATATATATGTTATGTCTAGATATATGGTAAAAACTACGAATCCAGAAATGGCAAAATGTCTTTAATTTGGGACAGAGGAAGTATAATACTCCGTAGTTCTTGATGATGATGACACACACAAAAAAAGTGAAGGCGGACACTGAAATGATGCAAAAAGGACCTCGCAACCAGTCATGCACGTCCGAGCTTCCAAAGCGATATGCTGCATTTGTGCTAGTGCCTCTCGTAGGTATCACGCGAGGTATGATTATTTACTCAGCCTATTCGGCAGGCCGTAAATGATTGTGGATTATTTATTGCTGGCTGGTTTGGTGTGAGAGAAAAATATTGTTCCAGCGCCTCTAACAACCATGTAGCTCTTATACTTCATAAAAACAAACATGCATGTTGCTCGTATTATTACTACCAATATCAATTCTGCCTTACAAATTCAGATTTCCGCGTTATTACTAGGTCACTGAGATATACTAGGTCGATGCAAAAGGCCCGGCCCCCTCTTTCACGGTCACTGAAATATACTAGGTCGATGCAAAAGGGACCTCGCAACCAGTCATGCACGTCCGAGCTTCCAAAGCGATATGCTGCATTTGTTCTAGCGCCTCTTGCAGGTACTAGTGATTTGCGCGCGCCCATGCGCGCGAGAAATGGCCGAAAATCTATCTGGGAAATGGCACAATGCTGACAAATAACAAATATTATAGGCGCCTAACTAAAATTGAGTCATCTAACTGACAGCTATAATTATCAACGATGACGAGATACTGTAGCGAGCATATATTATACGAAACATGGAGTTTGCCGTGGTAGCTGTCTTATGTAATTTTACACAAAAGTGGCAAGAGAACATTGCTAGCGATGCAGAATTCAGGAGCCAGGCTAACACAACACGGATGACGCTCGCAGTGATAGATTGCACGCTTGGAGATGCCTGCTTGCATGCGAGGAGGGGGACCATGGAGGACGTTTCAAGGCACACTGAATTTAAGGAGTGAAAAAACCGTTGTAGCGCCGTGTTCTTTGCACTGATATCTTGTTTCAGTTTTTTAGCTTTATCTTCAAACAGCATAAGCCATGTTTTAGAGAAAAGCATGTCGGCCTTTAGTTCTGAGACACGTTCCGCATTGTAGTCATCAATCTCAATCCGTTTCTCGTTTTCAAGGTACTTAAGTATACTGTGGTATGCATTCTCAATCGCTAAGTTCTTCGAGATTGCGGCACCGCCAATAAATTCTTTGGTTTCGATGTCATAGGAAACTCTTGCCAGCATATTGCCAAGGGTTAGTCTACTGACGAACATGCCGTCGTCACTCTGTGTGGTTGCCTCTGACTGGATGGTCAGCTTCAGCTCCTTCGCGGCCAGGGCGAACATCACTTTTCTGCTGATCCTAAGGAGTCTGGGAAGCTGAAATTAGAGGCAAGAAATATTTATCATCAAAACAACAGAGTCATCATTGATGTCATTGACAATAGACTTGTGCTCAGTAACAAATGCACAGAATGTAGCAAACAATGCAAAGAGAAGAACACAGGCAAAAGAGAATTGCTAAGTTATAGTGTCACTGTCATCACAAAACAAATGCAGGTAGTAAGAATCATGGAAGGGTGATATAACAGATCATCATTGCACAGTCCTATCATCTCAGTACCCAAAAAGTTCATCACTGCACAACCCCAAAGCTTCGGTAGGTAAAAAAGAGGAATGAAACCATTAATCATCACCATACAATGGAGGTGGCAGCAACAAATGGCTTCTTAGGAGAGGGGGGGGGGGGGGCAAATAACAGTGATGAGAGGGAGGGAAGGGAAGGGGGAGAACGGGCGAGAGCGCACCTCCGCCGTATGCAACGGGCCAGATACACTGGTGTGGGGCTCCTCCAACGATGAAGGCCAGGGGGTCAGCTGCACACACGTATGTGGCCTTGGCGCTTGCAAGGAGAACACTTATCATAGAGGAAAAGCGAGGATGGCATGGAGAACAGCGCCTTCAGATACCAAAGAATTCACTGGCCATCTGAGACGCACGACGCAAAGACGTCACAATAGACTTGTGCTCAGTAACAAATGCACAGAATGTAGCAAACAAAGCAAAGAGAAGAACACATGCAAAAGAGAATTGCTAAGTTATAGTGTCACTGTCATCACAAAATAAACGCAGTAGCAAGAATCATGGAAGGGTGATATAACAGATCATCACTGCATAGTCGTACCGTCTCAGCACCCAAAAAGTTAATCACTGCACAACCCCAAAGCCTCAGTAGGTAAAAAAGAGAAATGAAACAATTAATCATCACCATACAATGGAGGATATCAGTTGTTTGCATGATCCACACGTTTTAAAACAAGAGTGGCAGGAGCAAATGGCTTCTTAGGGGAGGGAGGGGGGGGGGGGGGGGGGGCAAAGAGCGCACCTCCGCCGTGCGCAACGGGTCAGCTACACTGGTGTGGGCCTCCTCCAGCAATGAAGGTCGGGGAGCCAGCTGTACAGACGTACCTGGCCCCAGCGTTTGCAAGGAAAGCACGTATCGTAGAGAAAACACGAGAAGTGAGGATGGCATGGAGAAAAGCGCCTTGAGATACCAAAGGGCGTGGAGTCCACAGCTATTGTAGGGGACAATGTGTTGAACAGCAGGACAAGAAGGCGAAGTGGAACAACTGGAAACCACCAGCTGCGGGGCAATCTGTGTCAAAGAGTCAGAGAATATAAGAACAGACTTTAGATTTGAATCTGGATGTGTAACATGTACCTAGGGGGAACATGTTTATATGTGCACACACAAACAAGACGAAGCGGGCTAGTACAGAATCCATCTAAGAAGCAGAAACGAGCATGCAGAAGAATGAACGGATAGTAACAAAGGCGTAAAATTGATGCGCGTTGGCTGCCCAACAAAAGCAAAAAGAGACCCATTGGTGCTGCAGAAATTTGTGACGAACAAAAGTAGCACATACACCAGGGCTATAAGCTGAACCGAAACGTCCACAGGCCTATGGCGCTAGAATCTGTGAATATCGAAAAGACGCTTCCAAACTACACAGACAGGAGGAGGCATGAGAAACCATGGAGCTATAATGAATTAAGCATATCAAATAAGGTGGACACGTCAGTCCAAATTCCGGAAGGCACAATCTGAAGCATAAGCAGAAAAGATATTGGACTCTGATGTTTTAATCTTTCAGGCAAACCCAGAGGAAGCCTAAGAGGTAGCACTGAGTAGGAAAATACTCAATCTCCCTGTGTCAATCTAAATCGCATATCAAATGGTCCCATATGAATGGTCTATTAATCTCTCGGCCGAACTTTACTTAGTGTGTTCCTAGGATTGCATCTAATTTGAGAGGAATCAATGAGCGATGTTTTGCTACATACACATCAAAGAAAAATCAATAGAAGCCATGAAATATTTGAGCAATAAAAAGAAACCAGCATATTACATGCCTAGAACAAGCCTTAAAATATTACTTGGATGACTTAGGAACATCTATAAAAACATATAAGAATGTTCCTAAATAAGGAACTCACCATTTGTCAAAAGGTGAGAAAATACAAGCTCATTCCAAGCATCGGGGACTCCTGGAAGGCACCAGTGGCTGCAATCAAGTATGGTATTAGGATGACTCGAAAGGCCAATATAAGCATCACTTCTAAAGGCCCCCATGAAAGTAACATTTAGTATGGTCACAGGGACACTCATATTTGCCACAAAGGTGGGAAAATACAAGCTCATTCCAAGCATCTGGAACTCCTCGAAGGCACAATCAAGTATGGTATTAGGATGACTCGAAAGGCCAATATGAGCATCACTTGTAAATGCCCCCATGGAAGTCACATTTAGTATGGTCACAGGGACGCTCATATTTGCCACAACCGCAACAAGTATATACCAAAATTCTCTCCTGTCATTTCCATTGGCCTCAGTTGTAGGTTGATCTGTTACTTCATACACCTTTTGATTCAAGCCACTGTAAATGTGAAAAAAACACACTAAGTATGTACTTTCTCAAAATGACCTGCGCACAGTGCTTAATTGTTTGTAAGGGATGTTTCCAGTTTAAGCACACCTCCAGCCTCAAAATAGCAACCCCTGTTGCAAAGATCAATCTTGGAAATCAAACATATATGAAGTTGACATCAATGCAAATCAAGAAATTACGATGGGTTTACACCTTATAATACCAATTCCATTGACAGGTACTCAGTAGGTACCCTACCCAAGCTAAGCATTGAAAATACTTAAAAATGACAAGTTTATTACTCTGTTGCCAAAGACTATACAAGGGGCATAAAACACGCACACAATGGAAGATGAATTTCAGCAGCAGTAATGTAACAGTGAAAATTGTTGGGCTGCAGAATTAAAGGTCTGATCAAGTTCAAGCAATCTCCCGCATGCACTGGGCCGGTGGTGACCTCAACAAAATGCAAGGCACACGAACCTGGATGAGGAGTGCGTCCGTGGCCGTCCGCTATGGTGCCGCCGCACTTGATCCAGCAAGGAGAGGACAGTTGCAGCCATAGGGGCACGCACGGCACAGGGAGAGAGAGAGAGAGAGAGAGAGAGAGAGAGAGAGAGAGAGAGAGAGAGAGAGACAGAGAGAGAGAGAGAGGAGACGAGGGCGGGCTCGGCACTGAGCGCTGACGACCTAGGGTTTACTGTAGCCTGAGCGCACGCAGACCAGAGGAAGGAGGCGGCGCCAAGAAGGCAGCCACGGCGGCGGCCACTAGCGGGGCCCGCGCTGCGGCGTGGCGGAGGACAGCCACCGCCGGCAGCGGTGGCGTTCGGCGCCGTGCGGCAGGATGGCGGCCGCACCCACGCCGCCTCGCTCTCGCACGCCGCATCGGGAGAGAGAGAGGGAGCGAGCAAAGAGGAGAGAGGGAGAGAGAGGGGAGGGCATGCGGGGGGGGAGGGAGAGAGGGAGAGGGCCCGCTCGCTCCGTCTACCGTCGCCCTGGCCGCATCGATCGAGAGAGAGAGGGAGCGAGCGGAGAGGAGAAGGAGGGCGTCGGGGTTGGGAACCATCGGGAGGGGGAAGGAGCTGGAAGGAGAAGCGGGAGCGGCGGTATATATCTGTTTCACCGGATTCAAACGCGAAGCCGGAGAAGTACAGGAGAAGCCTGGGAATCTCACGAGAAGTTTAAGAAGCCGCTCCCGGCGAAATCGGCTTCAAGAGATCTGGGCCATCGATTCGAAGATCTGACGGACCAAAAAATTTGAATCGACGTGGACATGCTGGCCTCGCGAGCTGGCCACAACAACTTTAAACCGCTCCCGGCGAAATCGGCTTCAAGAGATCTGGGCCATCGATTCGAAGATCTGACGGACCAAAAAATTTGAATCGATGTGGACATGCTGGCCTCGCGAGCTGGCCACAACGAATTTACACTTTAATTGTAGGTATCACTCGAGGTATGATTGTGAAACTTCAGTGTAGCTAGTACGTTTGATTGCTTCTAGTCTAGGCTAGTCTTGTGAAAACTACCGATGCAAGAATATTCCTTCCGCGATCATAGGAGCATATTATATGTATGTTCAAGCATATATACCGGTCGGTTAATCCTCACACGAGATGGAAAAAAGGATATATCGTAAAGTCTTAGAAAATACAGAGACATCTAGCTGTCAGTTCAGTAAACTATTAATTAGATTTTTTTTATTATATTGGGAAAAAATATATAGCTCCAAAAATAGTTTAAAAATAATAACCTTATAAGTTTAAAAATATTTTTAGAGATGTCTCCCTTTTAGTCTAGAGAAGGCTCTATCAAGAATCATCACTAAAAATGGATTCTAAGTCCGTCTATTTTTAGAAATCGATTTTTAGAGGTGGTTGAAAAGTCTTGCCGATGTCTAGAAAGATGGTAGGTTTTGTAGCCACCTCTCAAGATAGAGGCATTTCTAGCATCGGCCGTTAATTGCACCTATTCCTAGAAATAGATTTCTAGATGCAGTTGGCAATTTGGCCAACATATAAAATTGGTGCAACGGAGTAAAATTCACAATTTTTTCAAATCAAGTCGGATTAAGAAAAACTTTATATCAATGTTATAGAACTCAAGGAGAACCGCAACTTCTTAGATGACTAAGTTTTCTTTTGAAAACATTTGGGGCCTGGAAATCATGTTTTGAGCTCCAGATTTTGAAATTCATTATTTTTGAATTTTTCAAATGACTTTAGATGAAGAAACGACGTAAACCAAAGTTGTAGTATTCGAAGCAATCTGTAACTTTATAGTCGACTAATTTTTCAATTAAAATAATTTAGGTCATTGAAATTATATTTTAAGTCTTTAGATTTTGAAATTCAATCTTTTTAAAAATTTTCAAATGACCTTGCCTAAACCAAATAATAATACTCGAGGAAATCTAAAAGAGAAATAAACATGAAATGGTTCCATTATATCTAACAAATTGTCTTCCCTTTTTGTCCTTTTAATAAAGGTGAGCGGGCAAGGAATTGAAATTTTGTGGTTTGGTAACCACGTCAATCCCCATCTCTAGTAACTTTACAAATTATTTGAAATCTTTTTTGAACTATCAAAAATAGAATAATTTATAATTTTCAAATAAGTTTGAAATAATTTATGATTTCATAGTGGTATACATTCCAAATGTTTATACCACAAAAAGCTTGCAAACAATTCATAAGTCGCATTCAACTTAATTAAAAGCATATAAAAAAGCAAATTTCTAGAGATTTTCATAGGAAATTCATGTAAGATCCATCTATGAAAATGTGTTTCCACGAGTGGTTCAAAGTTAGAACACTTCAACCAACTATAAAGGTGGCCAAAAGTTAATTCATCCGTGGAAAGGTAGGGGCCGGGGTGTTGTCTAGGAAGGTAGGTTTTGTAGTAGTAGCGGACTATTTTTTCCATTGTATTTACTGAGAGTTCTATCTAGAATATAAAATCTAGATTCTTGAGAAAAATCAAAGAGATACCATTGGCACTAGGATTTCAAATTGACATGCGCAGGAAATAATCTTTTTTATATTGCGGTACATGAGATCAAAACTGGTAAATCAAAATGTAGATTAATGAAATCGTGACAAATGGTCTACAATATATTACAGGTAACATAGCTGAAGCATTACGTTTTCAACTAAAACACATGTTCAACCCAAAGATATAATGCAAAATGGAAAGACTGAATGGGGATGGGAAATCCCATATAGCAGTGTAAAATATTACAAAAATTTCGATACGACAATTGTGTTAGAAAATGAATGTAGATAATAAATTTTCATTATTTGTAGGTCTTAAATTTATCTATAAACTTTATTCTTCTTTTAAAATTGCTACGCATGTAGGAACACAGATTGGTCAACTAATGTTTGATCTGATTCAAGAAGGTTGTTGTTCTAACTTTTCCTTATGTTAAACATTTGTATTTTTTACCATCTAGAAATCCATATAGTTTAACATTATAAGATTTATGCTTTTTGGTTCACGATAAGAAACCATTCATAATACATAATTCATATATAAATTTCTAAAAAATGGTGGTTAAAGATAAAAAATGGTTGATTTAGAATACAGCTAGAATGTCAGTTTTTTTTACCAGGAATTGATGGACTGGTGCTAGTCAAATCGGTTGCGCTTGCGTGCACTTTTCTCTTCTAAAAAGCGTGCATAAATTTGATACAATTCGCGAGGTATTAGTCGCTGCTCACAGATGAGACCGACCGGGTGCAGAAAGTCCCAAGACCATGTCAATTGGTAAATTGTCAAATCTCGTAACAACCATGTTGCTCGTACTTCATAAAAAGAAACATGTTGCTCGTATTATTACGACCAGTCTCAAGTCTGCCTTCCAAATTCAGATTCCCGCGTTATTACTGGTCTGAAGTCACCTTTTTCAATGCAAGTCCTCTACCGAGACTACTGCAAGAGTTCGTAAGGAGCAATCACACTGCTGTAGACCGAAATTATGATATATATGCGGTCAGTTTTCGTATTCACATTGTGGTCCACTGGTCCATCAGTGCTTGCACCGCATGGGGTGGAATCTTAAAACACGTAAGCATTAGATGTTACTATTTAATACATTAATTAATAAAACATATTTAAAGTAGCTTACACGCTTTTTTCCCCCTCATTGTCCACTGGTCCATCGGTACTTGCACTACATGATTAGAGTATATTAAATTGAAAAGACAAGGGTAAAAAAGACAGTTCACCCACCTTTTCTCTCCAAATAAAATAGTGAGTGCAGTGTCTTACAGCAAATAACTATGATTTCACAATGGTAGCAAATTTCGGTGTTTGCGGTGTGAACTACATTTCTCTGATGTCCCGTAACAAAATTTTTCTTTTAAAATTCAACAAATTCAATGGCTATTATTAGTGATTAGAGCCTATACCAAATTAAAGCCTAGATGTTTTTTTACTAGTTTGAAGATTACCAAGATTTATCTTTTTTCTAAGTATCTTATGAGAATTTGCGTGAAAGCTCCGTTGAGACCTCCAATTACCAGTAGTAACATTAGTAACATTTCTTTTCTTCAGCGATAATGCTCAAGAGAGGGCGTCCGTCCGTTTCGACGCCACATTCCCGGGCATGCGCATCGGTCTGGCCCAACAGGCAACTGGCCTGCTCCCCTCTATGCTCTCCCCCATCTCTCTACTCTCTACTAAGTATGCTGTGATAGAAACTCCCTACTGGCTTCGGCCGTCGAGGCTTCACGGCTGTGTCCACCAGCCCCACTCCGGCGTGCCGCCACCGCCATCCCCCGCGTCGTCCTTTGCTAGACCCAGGCCAAGCGAAGGCACAGCTGGCCGCTGCCAGTCCATGTCACCATCCTCTGCCGCCGGCTGGCCAGACCCGACTATTCTTCGCTCTGCTCTACGTCGCGTAGAAGAAGAAACGCGAAAACACATGTTGCAAGCATATGTTTCAAGTGTTTCAGATGTTTCAGAGGTATGTTGCAAGTTTTGAGGTATGTTGCAAGTGTACATCAGGATGTTGCAATGGATGTACACGTATATTGCAAAGGTTTGTTCCCAATGTTTCATCTAAGTTTTCAGACGTATGTTGTAAGCATGTTTATCTGGATGTTGCTATGTTTCACACATATGTTGCAAGTGTTCTATCTGGATATTGCGTATGTTTCCAATGGTTGTCAAGTGTTCTTCAGGTGTTTTTGCAAGTGTTTCTGAAGCATATTTCAAGTGTTTCATCTATCTTCTTTTTGTATGTCGCAAGTGTTACATCTGGATGTTTCAAAAGTAGACCGGGTGAGTGCAATAGATCTCCATCAGGCCGGTGTGGATTTGACTTCCGACAGTGTTTCTCTTAGTGGCGGCGAGCAGACCACGCCCCTATAGCAGTGGTCAGCAACGGCTTGAGCGAGCTCTTGGACGGATGCCTCCGGGCGACGCGGGCCCCGCGTGGGCGCGTGAAATGGCACGGGAAGAGGACTGCAGGAGTGGGCATCTGGACGTCTGGGCACTAGCAGTGTCGTTTTTTCGGTGCTAGGCTATAATTAAACAATGACATACCAACGAACCCCGGATCAGTCAAACCTGAAACACCCTAGAATAATAGAAAATGATGTGCCCAATTGATATATTCTGAATCCTTAGGCGCATTCAGCTTTATCTTCCTAGCGTCACTTCTTTCTGTAAGCTTTATTCCACCTAACCAATATATGTGAGTTAGTATATATAAGGATGGAATTCTAGGACCATCTAGGCGTAGATCAGTGGGTAAAACTTGACTTAGATGGGATGACTTGCTGATGTACCTCACTAAACTGTGTCGTGGCCGAGGCGTCGGGGACGTAGTAGCCACAGCGCGTCAGAGTAGAGGTAGCCGTGATGCGCCCGCTAGGTCGTCGTAGGTAGCAAAAGTGCAGGCACGGTGCTGTGGTGACGGCGAAGGCGATGGAGCTTCCCATCGCTTACAACACCCCTCTTGATCGGACTAGGGTTAGGACATGGTGGGGCGCTGGCGGCTGCGGTGAACCTCGTGTCTTGTGCCCCAACCCCCACCATCCTTTTATGGTGCTGCACGATGGAGCCCATCATCCAGGAGAATCGGCTGAGCGCCCCCGACCAGGACGCGGATCAAGGGCCTAGTTGGCCGTTGGGCCAACTGGTGGAGATCATCCTAACATTCTCCCCCTTGATCTCACCTTATGACTTAAACTCAACTTACTTTATCTTTTTCTCATTCAATCACAGATCAGTGCATAAAGCGTGCCTCATCATCACAGTCAGTTGCCTACACCTCTCTATTTTGAAACAGATTCTCAACTAGGCCCTTAGTATCCAGAAATCATAGGCTTTCCCGTAAACCCATGTCGACTGTGTGTTCTCTGAACGGACTG